>NC_140961.1:91183846-91341346 GCF_056783735.1 Eptatretus burgeri
TCCAACTTCAGTGCCAACTCAAAGCAACCATCCCATTCTTCTCCCTCCAAGCCTCCCTCTCACCTCTCTCAAAAACTCCCCCCTCACCTTTCACCCACCACTCATCCCCTCACTCATCCTTCCCAAAGTTGCTCCCCCACTCCCATCCACAAAGATGCCTCCTTCCACTGCCCTCTCACCTCCATCTCTTCACTCCACCTCCTCAAATCCTCAACTGTCTTCTTCTCCTTCTCTTGTCCCCCCTCTCCCCAAGCACCACAGAGCCTTTTCTCCCCCTCATTCAGCCCCCTCCCCAAGCTATTCTGCAATCCCCCACACTCTTTCAACAACACTCCTTACCTCCCCCCCTCGTCCCTTGTCCTACCCTCCCCCTCCCCCCACTTCCTGCACCCAAAGCCTCCTCCCCGAGCTCTTCAATAAAAGTATGGACCTCAGATATCCGGGGCCTTCGCTCAAACCTTTCAGATCTTTCCGTACAGGTTGCCACTGACAAACCAGACATAATCTGCCTAACAGAAACTTTCCTCCCCCAAGACGTGTCTGACTCCCAAGTATCTCTCCCTGGTTACTCCCTCCTCCGGTTTGACAGACCTGAGCCTCGCTCTGGAGGAGGAGTTGCTCTCTTCATCAAAGACTCTATTCCTCACTCACCATGCACTGCCCTCACTCCCTCACACCCCCAGGAATACCTCTGGCTACGGCTTCCTTTCCACTCCCACCTGATGTTTATATGTGTACTGTTCCATCCACCTAACAGTGATGACTCCATCGACACCTCACTATCTGAAAACATGGACCAACTTCTATCTTCTCATCCACCTCTTTCTTCTTCATATGTGGTGACTTCAATTGTCATCATGCCAGTTGGCTAGGTGTGGGTACCTCTCTCACCTGTCATGGCACCTCAGCAAAAGCTTTCTGCGACTCATTGGGACTGACTCAATCGGTCAACTTTCCTACCTGGATCTCAACCAAGGGTACTCCATCTCTTCTGGATGTGATTTTGACAAATTTCCCTAACAATATCTGCTGCTCTTCCTCTGCTCCAATCGGTTCTTCTGACCACGTCCTTGTCAAAGTGGACATCTCTCTGGCTATCAGAGAACCACCTCACCACCATCGAGTCTGGCATTTCCCTCAAGCCGACTGACAGGGTCTCCAAGCAGCCCTCAAACTTATAGACTGGTCTCCTATCGCTACTTACTCCAACATCAACTCATCCTGGGAATTCTTTCAAAGAAACATGCTCTCCCTCATGCACAGATGTATCCCCTCTCGTCTTCAATTGTCCTACCCTTCCTCCCGCCCTTGGTTCACTGAAGCTTGTGGTGAGGCAGTTGTCCTGAAACAACTTGCCTTTGCCTCATGGAAAGCAAACCCAACTGAGGGCAATCTCAGTTCCTTCCATAAAGCTCGGAACAAGTGTGTATCTACCCTCAGGAGAGCCAGAAAACAACATCTTTCTCATCTCAAGTCTGAACTCTCAAACCTCTCTCCCTCCTCAAAATCCTGGTGGCATCTAATCAATTCTGTTTCTGGTGTATGTTTCCCCTCCATCACTCCCTTACCTCAAATGGCAGCACTGCTGATACCGCACGTGAAAAAGCTGAATGCTTAAACTCGGTGTTTGCAGATAAATCTTGTGTCCAAAACCCATCACTTTCTCCAACCACCTTACCCAGTCACACCCAACTGTCCCTGGACTCTGTGTCCTTTTCTCCTGACAAGGTGGAGAGCTTGCTGTCAAACCTCGACTCAGATTCTGCAACCGGTCCGGATGGCATCAGCCCACGTGTCCTCAAAGCCTGCTCTTCTGCTCTTGCTCACCCTCTCTCTGTTCTATTCACCCTCTCATTTGCTCAAGGCCATCTGCCATCTGCTTGGAAATCAGCAAACATGACTGCCCTGCAAAAAAGGTGCAAAAACAGATCCCTGCAACTACAGACCAATCAGCCTTCTCCCAATCATCAGCACGGTTATGAAATCCATCATCGCTTCAGACATCAAATCCTTCCTCTTCTTCAATGGCTTGATTTCTGATCATCAATTTGGTTTCAGACCAGGTCACTCTACCCTGGATATGCTGCTTCTGTTCTCCCAACAATGGATGGAAGCCCTCAATGCCAGACAGGAAATCCGAGCCATATCCATGGACATATCACGTGCTTTTGACACAGTCTGGCACCCTGCCCTGCTCACCAAACTCTCTTCCTATGGTATCCAAGGCAATCTCCACTCATGGCTCGCAGACTTCCTCTTCTGTTGCAGTCAACATGTGGCCCTAAATGGAGTTCTTTCATCCCCCTTCCTGTCCAGGCTGGAGTTCCTCAAGGTAGCATTCTGGGCCCTGTTCTTTTTCTGGTGTTCATCAATGATTTATCTGACTCTCTTGAAAATCCTCTATATCTCTTTGCTGATGACTCCATCCTCTGCCATACCATTGGTCATCCCTCAGACCGGCAAGCAGCAGCTTCTTCGCTCACTGCAGATCTGGATAAAATCACAAACTGGTCCAACACGTGGAACATGTCTTTCAATCCGGACAAATCTCACACTCCCACGATGTCTCTTTGAAAGGACCATTTAGAAACCCCTCCATCCACTTTCTCAACAATCCTCTTGAAGAAGTCCTGTCTTTCAAGCTTCTGGGTCTCACTATCTGCCATGACCTTTCCTGGGAAAGTCACATTTCAAACCTCGCCTCCAAAGCCAGTCGCCGACTGGGAATCCTCCATTGTGCAAGGTCCTTCCTTGGCCCAACTGAGCTGCTGACCACTTACAAAGCTATTTTCTGCAGCCTGATGGAGTACTGCTCTCCCTTCTGGGCTGATGCTCCTGCCTCCCACCTTTCTCGGCTTCACGCTGTAGAAACCAAGGCATTTCAGATCATTGGCATCTCCCGCAATGAGGCTGAGTCTTTGGGCCTCTCACTCAATCACCGCAGGTTGGTCGGTGGTCTTTCTGTCTTCTACCGTCTCCTCTCCAGCCTCATCCCCCCCCCCCCACTCTGCTCTCTCTGCGATTTGCCCCACCACATTTCTGCAGGGCTCTCAAGGTTCGCCAACAACCCCCTTCTCGTAAAACTACCAAAATCACGAATCACTGCTCACCTTCACTGATTCATTCCTCTTTTTTCCCGCCTTTGGAATAAACTCCCTCACTCTATTCATTCCCATTCTTCCCTTCAGGCCTTCAAAACAGCTGTTCACCACCACCTCTTATCATCCCCCATACAAATCCTCGATCTTTTCTTCCCCCGATAATCCACCCAAGCCCACCTCCTTCAAATTCCCTGCTTTCCTTCCTGAAAGTCCCTGTAATGTCCATCTTCTGTTCCCCATGTTCCCCGTCCCATCCCTCTCCCTTCCACAGATCTCCAAATGTCTCTGTTCCCCACTATTTTTCCTTCACACTCCCTCCCCTCCTGTCTCATGCCCCCCTTGATGTGGGTTGTGTGTTTGCTCTCATACGAGCCTCGACAAGGTATACAAAAAAAAAAAATTGCATATCATTTCCATATCGGCTTCATGTTTTTCAACCAAAGTATTGCTCTTCCCATAATCAATATCGTGTTTCAAACGCACTTCATCATCCCTATGTTTAGGTGTGCTCCAAGGTTTTGGATTGCCAGCTTCGTCTAATCTCTTATCGAGGTTTGTGCCAGGAAATCAGAATGAATATCCTGGTAGATGTAATTCCCCAGGAATCCCTGTTGTTGTAAATTTACTCCGTGACATAAATTTTTGCATATCTCCTCTACTTTTCTGCTTCGAAATGAATTGACTCTTTTTACTTCCACACACGCTTCATACCGCTTTCTGGATAACTCTATTATTTTTACTTTTTAGAATAGAAATATCTCTCGTCTTAGTTTTCCTTTTGCATTTGAGACAATGAATCATTCTATTCTAACTCATCCAAATTATAAGAAGCTTTTGCACTTTCAACATCAACATTTGGATAATACGAAGTAGCATTTGCAAAAGCAGAAGTTTGGAACTTCCGGTTCTGGGTTTGCAGCAAAGGCAGGTTTCTCTCGGTGTCTCTGCTGGCTTTCTCAAAGCTAAGTCTCCGGTCATTATTTGTCATGTTTTAACTGTTTATTTTTTCACCTACATGTTTCGGTGTGTTCCTAGTTCGGTTGTGTTTCAAAAATCATGCCATTTTGTGAGTTTTCATCGACCTTGTCTTCCCAGGTTCCTTTAGGCCGAATCATCCTTCCCCTCAAGCTGTATGATCGTTTTTATTTGTATTCTCTCCCTATTACCTTCAATTCCTACTTTCCCCACTATCCCAACACCCACATCCCTCCAAACTAAACACTCTGTTTATTGTCTTAAATTCACACAAAAAACAAACAAACAAACAAAAAAATCCTTTCCACTTGCATACCTACAAGTCCCGATCCTCCTCCTTATTCTTCTTCTTCTTCTTCTTCGTATTCTTCTTCTTCTTCCTCCTGCCGGCACTCAATCTTTATTCTACTTGAGCTGACCCACTCTTGCCATTACCTTCACGATTTCTTCTGACAACCTTCCATTTCCGAATCTTACCTCGTCTTCAAAAATACATCAAAAAATAATAATCTTCCTTGTGTCCTTTCCATCTATACACCTCCTGTACCCACGTGTCTTTCTATACTTCCTGATACTTTTCATCAATCCATCAGCTTGAATCTGCGTTTACCGTTCCAAATTCACAATACACATCCACGATTTTACTTCAACCTTCCCTTTTCCGAATGTTACAAGTAGATGATAAATGGGGTTTCTGGGACACCCATTCAAATGAATGGGGGAAAGGGAAAAACTTTTGGGGAAAAAGCCCCAAAAGCTCAAAATAGGAGACTGGTTTTCTCCCCACCTATCCCAATCCCTCCCATACAAGCAAATGTAAAATTGAGACTCATTTCCTCCCCCTGCCTGACAAGCAAATGAAAAATTGAGACTATCAAAGATTGACACTGACTGATTAAAGCACTTCTTCCCTTTCATATTTTCATTCCACTCAAAAAGCGAACCAACGAATATTTGCCCATGTTCTCCTTAAGGTAATAACTTAATTTTTTTATAACATTCATTTCCATTGAGTATATTCACAAAGAATAACTTGGAACTTGGTTCTTGGTTTAAGTGTCTTTGTTGAGCAGAAATGAAATGATAAACCTCTCTTCATGCTCTTATTTGACCACCTCCTGAGCCACATATCATTTTGAGATTGTAGCAAATTGTTTTTCCATTGTTCAATTGATAACCATCAAAGTTTTCAGTCCATTCAAGGATATTAATTTTTTTCTTTACATCCTCCAACCTATCTGTAATTAAATGTATCCACTTAATTGTTTTATCTACTTTTACCCCGGTTATTTCTTCAATAAGACTTATTTGATATTTCTCACATTCTTTATGTTTCTCATTTAAATACCAAGGCTCATTACATCTCCACTCTTTGGTTTGATTATTGCTTGGTTCTATCATTTATAAAAATCGGTAAAAAGATGGCGGTAGCCTGTTAAAATTCCCAACCCAATATCTTAACACTTATACTTATAACCATAAGAGATACTCTTGATTCCATTTTCTAAAATATATATTTTATCATCAAAAGCTCCAAATGCTTTCTTATTTATCTCTTCTGTATATAATTGATGTTGAAAACTTCTTATTGTATTCATTTTTCTGTACTCTTCCTTCTTTAAGGTTAAACAGTTCTAATAATGTTTAAAGTTTATTGTTTCCTTGATTATATTTTTCTTAATTCCCTTGAGCTTCCTATCACACCTTTCAATCTTATTATTATCAATAAACGTAAAAGAAGAAGACTTTGATCTCAATCCTATAAATTCACTCATGATGTTCCCACCCAATTCATGTTTAAACATACCAATAACTTTTTTATTATTTGATGAAAACAACACATCACATGACTTATAATTACTTGTATCACAAATATCAATATTATCAATCATATCCTCATTTACATCACTGTCTTAATTTCTAATATAAACTATCTGTATCCAGATATAAAAATGACACATTGTCCTTCTACTTTGATTTTAAATTATTATAATAATAGTCATACATTAACGACTTTGACAAGTCAAGAATTGATGTTCCAATATTAATAGGTTTATCCATTTCAATACTCTTTTTTTTTTTTTTTGTTCAAATGAATAGCAAAAAAGTTCTCTGAAAACACCTCCGGTCGCTCATAACTTGGTTTATTAATTAACTTTGAAACCTGTTTCCAAGATGCAGCAAGTCTTCTGTTTTGTCGATTCCTAACAATTTCCATCGTCTTTCCAAAACCAGCATTATACATTAATTTATAAAAGTCCTTCTCAAAATCGGTTTTTGCTTCTGTTCTCCTTTTTGTATTAAAATCAATATACTTCGTTAACCAATGACTGTTTAAATTTCAAAATCCTATGAATTTTCCTCACTCTCAACCCAGCAGATAAATATTGTCTCAAGTTCCTTTGATGCAAAACATAACTTTCTTTTGCATTTAATGTCGTAAGTAGTTTTTCATGGAGATTTACCTTTGATGTTGAATGACTCTTGGTAATCACTTAACCATTCTTTTCTTGGACTTTCTTTATCAGGGGCATAAGGTAGGTCTTTATGTTTGTGATTAAGTTCTTCTGGATATTTTAAATCAACCTCAAAATAATATCCACCTTCAGCTTCATCCAATTCTTTTTGAGAGGAGACAATTATGTCTTGTAAAACTTTTTCAAAATGTTTTTCTTTAACCCATTTAAGTTTTCTCCAAGGTAAATATTGAGACATAGCCCACCCATACAAATTGTCAGCATCATAATACATCAGGAAAAAGTTGTCCTCATTCTTATTATAATCAAGAAGATATTTGTTATTTACTTTAGCATATCTCTTGGAACATACTTGAGATATTCCTCCTCTTTTAGCCTTCTCTATCATTCAAAGCATATCTATATCACTGATTAATTCCAAATTCTGTTTTGTCATTTTTAACATAACACTCCAAGCCACACCCGGGTTGTGTAATAGTGAGCAGGGTCGAATCCATAAGAATTTTTTATTATGACAGACTTCTAAAAGTTTCAAACACATCAGCCAATAACAATACATTAGTTTTAATATACAAATCATGATATTCTCCAAGATTCTTCACATTGAACTTCTCCCAAACTTTTTTGCTTGTGTATAATCTTTATCGGAAATATGAGTTTTATTCAACTTGCAATATAAACTTTCCCTTGAAGGAAGTTGTGTTTCTTTAAACTTCTCAAATGAATCCAGGTAGTCATATGGATATATACCCTTTTGTGATAAGAGATTAATCTCTTCTTGAATTGAGAAATGTGATTTAAGATTCGGGAAGTTTTTAATATTTGATATAAAGTTAGATAATGGACTTGCCATAAAATTGTATGTGTCAAGAAATATAATATGTGTTAAGGGGGACGTATGAATTGTTTTTGTGAATTAGATGTATTTTTGATCTGTGTTAGGAATGGCAGAAATATCTCCAGATGTCTTTGAAAGTTCATTTATATATACGAGTTGTGTTCAAAAAGTATCCAACCTTCATTTTTCGTGCGTAAACAAATGAAGCTAGGGAGACGTGGTTTGGTGCACATATGTAGGTGACCTCATCCGTATGTGTGAATATTTTCCCACCGGCAGAAGCTGTCAGTCGCCGACAGACCGCCAATGAGTGAGGAAGTGTAAGTGAGTGCCGTCGGATTTTCGTTTTTGACAAAATGACAGATCACTGTGGTCTCATCGCCAGAGATCACTGTGATGAAGAAGTTGGGATCGCTGTTCACAGTCTCCAGAATGTCCTGTGCGATCTCCAAACGGAGTTGCTTCTGCTCGATCGTTAGCAGCTTTGGCACGAACTTCGCTGAGATTCTCCTTAAGCCCAAATCCTCAGTCAAAATGGAATGAACGGATCCAATGCTGACGCCCACCTCGTCTGCAAGTTCTCTGATCGTGATTCGACGATCCTGCACAGCAGGGAACTCAGTTGGTCAATGAATATCTCATTTCGGGATGTTGAGGGCCTATCAGAACGTGCTTCACTTTCCACTGATGTGCGACCATCTTTGAAGCGGTTGTACCACTCTCTTATCTGTGTGGTGCCCATTGCTTCATTCCCAAAGGCCTGTTGAATCTTGCGGATCGTTTCCACTTGGGAATCGCCAAGCTTTACACAAAATTTGATGCAGTCGCGTTGTTGAATTTTTTCCGTCATTTTATCAAAAACGAAAATCCGACGGCACTCACTTCCACTTCCTCACTCATCGGCGGTCTGTCGGCGACTGACAGCTTCTGCAGGCGGGAAAATATTCACGCATACGATTTAGGATCGCCTCCATACGTGCACCAAACCACGCCTCCCCAGCTTCATTTGTTTACGCACAAAAAAGTAAGGTTGGATGTTTTTTGAACACACCTCGTATATGTGTGTCATAGTGAGCGTTGTTGTGAAGAAAGACAGGAATAAAGTTTGGGGGCTTGTAATTAAGATTACAATGGGAATGAGCTGGTAATCTATATTTTCCAGTAATATGACAATGATCCCGAACTTTGACCTCTCCCTCAATTTTTCTCCTCACAAATATGAAAGATACTGTTCTTTCTAAATTCCTTTTTCTCTCCCTTTGTTAATGACATTGGTTTATAGGTTTTAACCATTATTTCTCTTAGTCTTATGCAGTCTTTTCCAATTGCCTTACAAGCTCCTCTGAGGCATCTTCTCCTCTGTAAAGTTCTAACTTGTTGTATTCATCATCAACAGATGATTTGATATAATAACAGAAACTGCAAGGACAATGTTTTTGATACTTATTTGTGTGTGATTTATTTGGATTCGGAGAAACAGGATCTATCTTTTGAAGGATACTTTCAAAATCAGTATTATCACAAACGGGTGTTTTATAGATTTGTTAAAATCTTTGAATGATATGATTGAACCTGCTTTTGCTAAATTGATTATGGTTTATTTATGATAACTACAATATTTTAAATGTTGATTTAATCATTCTTTTGTGTGAAAGGAGTTGAGACATCTCATACAAGGATATGTTTTACATTTTCTCTTGTATAGTTGTGATTAGTTAAATCTTGATAAATTTTTGATGAAGGCTGCTCTCACTCCCCCACACCCCCAGGAATACCTCTGGCTTCGGCTTCCCCTCCACTCCCACCTCATGTTTATATGTGTACTGTACCGTCCACCGAACAGTGATGACTCCATCTACACCTCACTATCCGAAAACATGGACCATCTTCTATCTTCTCATCCAAACTCTCTCTTCCTCTTATGTGGTGACTTCAATTGTCATCACGCCAGTTGGATAGGTGTGGGTACCTCTCTCACCTGCCATGGCACCTCAGCAAAAGCTTTCTGCGACTCATTGGGACTGACTCAATCGGTCAACTTCCCGACCCGGATCTCAACCAATGGTACTCCATCTCTTCTGGATCTGATTTTGACAAATTTCCCTGACAATATCTGCTGCTCTTCCTTCGCTCCAATTGGTTCTTCTGACCACGTCCTTGTCAAAGTGGACATCTCTCTGGCTGTTATCAGAGAACCACCTCACCGCCGTCGAGTCTGGCATTTCACTCAAGACGACTGGCAGGGTCTCCAAGCAGCCATCAAACTTACAGACTGGTCTCCTATCACTACTTTCTCAAACATCAACTCATCCTGGGAATTCTTTCAAAGAAACTTGCTCTCCCTCATGCACAGATTTATCCCCTCTCGTGTTCAGTTGTCTTACCCTTCCCCCCGCCCTTGGTTTACTGAAGCTTGTGGCGAGGCAGTTGTCCTGAAACAACTTGCCTTTGCCTCATGGAAAGCAAACCCAACTGAGGGCAATCTCAGTTCTTTCCACAAGGCTCGGAACAAGTGTGTATCTACCCTCAGGAGAGCCAGAAAACAACATCTTTCTCATCTCAAGTCTGAACTCTCAAACCTCTCTCCCTCCTCAAAATCCTGGTGGCATTTAATCAAATCTGTTTCTGGTGAATGTTCCCCCTCCATCCCCTCCCTTACCTCAAATGGCCGCACTGCTGATTCCACACGTGATAAAGCTGAATGTCTAAACTCGGTGTTTGCAGCTAAATCTTGTGTCCTAAACCCATCACTATCTCTACCCACTTTACCCAGTCGCACCCAACTGTCCCTGGACTCTGTATCCTTTTCTCCTGACAAGGTGGAGAGCTTGCTTTCAAACCTCGAGTCAGATTCTGCAACCGGTCCAGACGGCATCAGCCCACGTGTCCTCAAAGCCTGCTCTTCTGCTCTTGCTCACCCTCTCTCTGTTCTATTCACCCTCTCATTTGCCTAAGGTCATCTGCCATCTGCTTGTAAATCTGCTAACATCACTGCCCTGCATAAAAAAGGTGCAAAAACAGATCCCTATAACTACAGACCAATCAGCCTTCTCCCAATCATCAGCAAGGTTATGGAATCCATCATCGCCTCAGATATGAAATCCTTCCTCTTCTCCAATGGCTTGATTTCCAATCATCAATTTGGTTTCAGACCAGGTCACTCTACCCTGGATATGCTGCTTCTGCTCTCCCATCAATGGATGGAGGTCCTCAATGCCAGACAGGAAATCCGAGCCATATCCCTGGACATATCACGTGCTTTTGACACAGTCTGGCACCCTGCCCTACTCACCAAACTCTCTTCCCATGGTATTCAAGGCCATCTCCACTCATGGCTCGCAGACTTCCTCTCCTGTCCCAGTCAACGTGTGGCCCTAAATGGAGTTCTTTCATCCCCTCTTCCTGTGCAGGCTGGAGTACCTCAAGGTAGCGTTCTGGGCCCTGTTCTTTTTCTGGTTTTCATCAATGATCTCTCGGACTCTCTGGAAAATCCTCTATTTCTCTTTGCCGACGACTCCACCCTCTGCCGTACCATCTGTCATCCCTCAGACCGGCAAGCAGCAGCTTCTTCACTCACTGCAGATCTGGATAAAATCACAAACTGGTCCAACACGTGGAACATGTCTTTCAATCCAGACAAATCTCACACTCTCACTATGTCTCTTCGAAAGGACCGTTTGCAAACCCCCCCCCATCCACTTTCTCAACAATCCTCTGGAAGAAGTCTTTTCTTTCAAGCTTCTAGGTCTCACTATCTGCCATGACCTTTCCTGGGAAAGTCACATTTCCAACCTCGACTCAAAAGCCAGTCGCCGACTGGGAATCCTCCGTCGTGCTAAGTCCTTCCTCGGCCCTCTTGAGCTCCTGACCACTTACAAAGCTTTTGTCCGCAGCCTGATGGAGTACTGCTCTCCCCTCTGGGCTGGTGCTCCTGCCTCCCACCTTTCTCGGCTTTACGCTGTCGAAACCAGGGCATTTAAGATCATTGGCATCTCCCGCAATGAAGCTGAGTCTTTGGGCCTCTCACTCAATCACCGCAGGTTGGTCGGTGGTCTTTCTGTCTTCTACCGACTCCTCTCCAGCCTTGCCCCCCCTGCTCTCTCTGCGATTTGTCCCCACCACATTTCCACAGGGCGCTCAAGGTCCGCCAACAACCCCCTTCTGGTAAAACTACCAAAATCACGAATCACTGCTCATCTTCACTCTTTCATTCCTCTTTTTTCCCGCCTTTGGAATAAACTTCCTCACTCTATTCTTTCCCATTCTTCCCTCCAGGCTTTCAAAACAGCTGTTCACCACCACCTCTTATCTTCCCCCATCCAAATCCTCGATCTTTTCTACCCCCGATAATCCACCCAAGCCCACTTCCTTCATTTCTCCTGCTTTCCTTCCTGAAAGTCCCTGTAATGTCCATCTTCTCTTCGCCATGTTCCCCGTCCCATCCCCATCCCTCTCCCTTCCACAGTTCACCTCATGTGTCTGTTCCCCACTGTTTTGTCCCTTTCACTCCCGCCCCTCTTGTCTCATGCCTCCTTGCTGTGAGTTGTGTGTTAGCTCTCATACGAGCCTCGACCAAGGTATACAAAAAAAAAAAAAAAAAAAAAAAGAAGGCATAATGCGATTTTTTTTTTTTTTTTTTTTTTTTCCTTTCAAGTTAAGTAGAGAAGGTCAATGTGTGTTTCATCATTTTTATAGTTGTTTGAAATTTTAAACTTTTTAATTTATCTGAACTTTGTTTGTATCCATTAATCCATATATATTAACAGATAGATTATTCATTTTCTCAAATTTAGGAATATCTCTCAATGACATTGGAAACTTTAAATCTTTAACATTTAATGTATTCTCGTCTTTCTTATAATTTTCAACCCTTTCAGGTTTCCATTGTGGCGGATGTACGTGAGCAAGAACAGACCAGAGAAAACATTTATTATCTGTGTTTAGGATATTAACAACCACTTTCTTAAGTTTTATCTCTTTTGGTAAATCGATATATATGAAGAAGCTGAAGAGGATCTGATTTTAAGATGTGTATCTCTAAAAAGATTATTTTTGTAATCGCAAATCCAAATCCACAAATTTTTCCACATGAAAAAAACTTGTGAAAATCTTGTGGGTATGCAAATCCACAACCTACAACAGTGTAATCAACATCTTGTTCTTGTCTCTGGAGTTCATAGTAAACATCACATCTTACAAAATCTTGAAATGATGAGATAAAGTAAGCGTTTGTCCTCATATAGGGAGAAGTTTCATCACCTTCTCTTACCAAATTCAATTTTACTCCAACATAAAACTTAAAAGTTTTCATTTCACTTAATGTGTTTTTAATTATAGTTTCCATACTTTGTTTAACCCTATCAACAACTTCAATGATTGAAGATGGTCCACGGTCTTGAAAGCGAAACCATCTTTTTTTATATATGTCCTTCAATGCCCCATCAGTGTTTTGAATTGAGAATTTAGTTGGACCTTCCCTTTCTTCATTGTTCTTGTACTTGCATGATTGAAGTTGTTTATTATAAAAAAAAATTAAAAATAACATTATCACATCTATCACAATGTTTTGTTTCTTGGTCAAGTGGAGATATTTGTCTGAAAAGATTGAATGTGTGTTTGTTGGTTTGAAGGTGTTTTTTTATAACATTTATAATACTGATTACAAACATCGCAGTACGTTGTATTCACCATATTTATATAACAAAACTTTGCTGAAAATAAAATTTTTGTGATGAAAATTCCGTTTCATTGCAGGTGAATCTGTGCTTAAAACCATTTTGTCCTCCAATTTTTTTCACTTAATAAATACAATGTATCAAGACACAAAAGACAAGTTTCAATCAATTTCTTCATTTGTCAAAGACACTGAGAAATATGTCGAGGATGTAAAATTTGAATAAAGATAAATATAACAACTATTGGATGAAAACGATTATGGTGAATAATATGAGTTCTTCAATTTCTTTCAATGGAAGGGCTTTTCTTATATCTGGAAGAATATCAATTAAATTGGCTCCAACAAAAGTTTCTCTTCTCCTTCTGGCAATATATTCAAAATTAGAAAAATGTTCAAAAAAGAAAAACCTCATGGATGAAGCTTTAGAAAGAAAAGATAAGACCACCTGTAAGACGAAAAGGAGAAATTTGTATTTTTTTCAACAGCCCAAAAGGTGTAAATCCTGTAAATGAATGTAAAGTATGAGGGTGATAATACACCTTTTCTTACAAGAGAAGAGACTGAACAAATGACGATCATGTTTCATGGATTGATGATTTATATTATTAATGATTGTCATTTTCAGGGAAATATCAACACAAGATATTGTATAAATAAAATAATGGATTATCTTGAAATTAAACCTGAACTTCGAATAAAATATAGAGTTTCCAAAAAAAGCCAATAAAAAAATTAAATAACCTGTTTTCCAAATATAAACATGAATGATTTTTTTACCCATTTGGGAAAATAAGATAAAATTTAACAACCATAAAAATCTTCCAAATTAATGAAGATGTCTCATAATTGGTTGAAGCAGGTTTGGAAAAACATTCTTACTTTTAAAGATACTCCTTACTCCCAACTTTTTGGATTATGATAATTTAATAATTTTCACAAAGTCGAGTTTTCATCATGAGTATCAACTACTCTCACAAGGTTTTAATGCTGATCTTCAAAAAGAAGATATAATCAATTTAATTAAATTTCAAATGAAACAAAATGATAACAACATTGAAGATATAATACAACTATTTTGTGATGCACGGAGATATAAAATAAAATCAAAGCTGATAACTTTTATTCTTAATGATAATTCGGATGATATACATTCTCCCCAAGATTTGGATAAATCAAAAAATAACCTCGTTATCTTTGATGATTGTGTTAATGAGAGAAACCAAACGGTAATGGATAGCGACTACTCAAGAGGGAGACATTCTTCTTGTAAATTGTATTTATCTTCGTCAATCATACTTTTAACTTCCTTGTCGCTCAATAAGAAATAATGCTCATACTTTCATTTTATTCAAGTTAAATTCAATAGATATAAACAATTTTGGAAAGACAATTGTTCTACATTATGTAGTAAAAAGGAATTTGGGGATTACATGAAGCACACAACTGAAAAATTTAAATATATTCTTCTCAAACAAGATGAGATATTAACGGATATATTTTTTATTTTATAAACAATTGCATCTATAAATGACAACTATTATTATAAATATTATGGGTAAATCTGTTTCTGGGAAAAAAAACTTTCATAAATCAAGGTTATTGAATAGTACAAATTAAAATATTGTAAATTTTCTTAAAAACCACCATGTGATTCATATTGCATCTTCAACAACTTGAGCAATAAGATCTGGTGAAGTAGAAGGTGAAGATTATTACTATATTTCAGTGGAGGAACATATGTGATTGAGGAATGAAGGTCAAATATTTGAGGAAGTTTCTCTTGGTACCACAAAATATTCACATTGTAAGAGTAAGTGAAAGAAACTAAAATCTGGGTGTCTTGGGATATTACAAACGAATCCAGAAGGAATGAGACAAATTATTAAACATCTGAGTGGTAATGGAGATAAGATTTTATCATTCGGTTTTGATGTTGTTGAAGAAACTCAACGTAAACATATGAAAAGCAGAGAAACAAGTATTAGTGAAGAAGAAATTACAACTCGGATTAATGTTAAAGAATTTGATGAAATATTTGAAGAAAAGGATTTATTTGAACACATGTACTTTCATGATGAAGAAAAGGAGAATTTCCCTGTTGACCTTTATAATTCAGTGAATGATATTTTCCAATAAATAAATGGAAGCAAAAGAAAGAGCAAGAAGATTTAAGGAACATCAACAGTTGGTTTCAAAACTTGTAAAACAACAGGAAGACATAAAGAAGAAGTGCAGGCAGAAACTAACGGGTGAAGAAGCATTCAAAAGAAAACAAGAGAAAATTTTTAAACCACTTTTAAAAACTTCCCAAGAAAAAATTATAGATGCTTCCACAGTTCCCACAATAGCATATACTCCTAAAAACTTCAAATGTTAAAATATTTCCGTCAAATGACAGAGGAAGAATTGGAGCATATAGGAGAATTAGAATATGATGATGCAGGATTATTTCAACAACTGGAAGAGATTAATCAACCCTCTGATTATATTGTGAAGGCTCTTCAAAACAATGAATATTCAGCAAATTCAAAAACCAAAGCAGGACTCATTTCACCAGAACAACCCTCAATATTTCATCTTGTTCAAGAAAAGGGATTGATATTTAATGATGAATTAAGGTTCTTTAGTTATGTTCCACCCCCTGTTAAACACACTCCAATATTAATGTTTCTTCCAACAAAAGATGGAAAACAAGGTTCAACTGTGAGGGATAAATCAAAGTATTTTGATAAACCATTGTATATGAAAAATAAGGATTACTGAGTATATATTGATCTGCTGGACTCTCTTAATGATAGGGTTCGTCTTTCTGGTAAAAGTAAGAATGAGAAGAGAAACACATCATTCAGGCTTTAAGTAGCCTTGGTTCAGGTGTTAGTTTTCTTCCAAATGACACATCACAATTAGTTAATAGACTGTTATTGCTGTGAGGTCGTAATAAGACTGGAAATAACAATTGTTTTAATGAAGCATCAGCCATTTTAGGCCAGTTGATGAACATGAAAATAATTAATAAATGTCAATACGAAGAAATTTTATCCCATATTAAATAAATGGAAGCACAATCCTTAGTTTTAATTTCACAACAAGCCACCACACATCTTCATTTCCATACCCACTACAACTTGACGCAACAAAAGAATAGGAGACGTCTTTTTTGTCCATGGAAATTTATAATACCTTGTTTAATATCACTGATAAAAACGATAAGTTTAGTTATAATCCGGGACGTGGATACAAAACGATAACAGTTTCACGCGGAACATATGAGATTTCTGAAATATCTTCCGAAATTGCTTGTCTTCTGAAAGAACAGGGTGATAAACCAAAAAATATTGTTATAGATCTTCAAAAACGTACTTTGAAATCAACGATTAAACTTAAAAGTAACTACAAGGTTGATTTCACAATTGGTAATTCATTTTGAGAGTTATTGGGTTTCCCCTCAAATAAGATTGAAACTAATGGAAATTTTGCAGTGATAATGTCATTCAAATATCCTCAAGCATAAATTCGGTATTAATTCACTGTGATTTGATTGATGGGGCTTATAATGATGGAATAAAAACAAATACAATATTTTCATCAGCGCATACTCAACCCCAATTGGTTATAAATTCAATATGGAACCCAAAAATCTGGTTTATCTACCAGTGTGAGGAAAAACCAGAAACGGAGTAAATTTTAGGATAACCGACCAAGATAATTGCATGATTTCTTCTAATGGAGAAATGATATCCAACAGAATTCACCTACGTGCAGTTTTCCAATAAATAAATATGATGGTGATTGTGAGGAAACACGAGTTTGGAAAATATAAAATAATTACAGGGCATGGAATGTTCCTTTCCCCATACTGCAAGGGTGAAGGTATGTATCTTGGTGGAGGATACTATAAACCTAAGAGACAAAGAGGTGTCGGACATCAATTTAGAAAAAAATGAGATGGTATAATTGATACTCTTATGGGTATAGGTTCAACTATTCTTAAACATAAAGACCTAATTGGTTCAACTGCTTCTGCTGTGGTTAATGTAGCGGGTGCTATAAAGAGTATAAAAGATGCCCAAAAGGAATCTCATAAATTGCAAGCAATAAAATTAATCAAGAAAGGCAAAACTCAGTTGTCTTCCCAAGAATGACAGAAAAAAATTCAAATACTTGGGTCAGGGTTTCAAAAGTTTTAACATCTTTTTTCCTAAATAAATACAAGTATGGAAGCAATTGATAGTATCTATGATATGGATGATACGATTGTCATCTCAAACTCCACTTAAAAAGAAGACTACTTCAAGGTAAATGCAATAACTGGAACAGACTGGAATGTAAATGGAACAAAAAGTTTTGAAATAAATAATCAACAAACTTATTTGAATCTGGCCGAAAGGTTCTTGCTGTGTAAATTTGCATTCACTAAGGCTGCGACTAACACAAACGCTACACTCGTAAATGATTTCTTTTGGAAAATGTTTGATAGTGTTCGTTTGTATATCGGAACACAAGAAGTTGAAGTGGTTGATTATGTCTCTGCGACGTCTGAAATGATGAAATTTACACGATATTCATTTAGTGATAGAATGGGGAAGGGGGCTGTCGAAGGTTTTATTCCTGATATGGCAACGGGAACAAACACAGACCCTGGATATAGTCAAAGGAAAGGAATGTATAATGATGATACAAAAACAGGTAATATTTTTCCTGTGGCTGTTCCTCTTAAAGGTATATTTGGATTTTGTGATCATGAAAAAGTTCTGTATGGTCTTAAAATTAGATTTCAACTGCAAAGGAATGATAATGAAAATAGATTGCTTTTTGGTGTGGCTCATACTTTTGCTGATCAGAATAAATTTCTAATTGTTGAAATTAGTGAATATACTCCTAATCTTTGAAGAAAAGAGATGTTGAATAGAAGACTTAACTCAAAGAAACCACTCACTGTATCATATCTTAAAAGAAGATGCCAACACGTTAAACTGAACCAAACCACTTACACTTGGAATTTGAGTGTTCTTGAAGGAAAGCCACGATATCTGTGGCTCATTTTTAATAAACCAGATGGTGATACTGCTACTGATATGAACAATGCATTGAGTGATAATGCTGAGGTGAAACAACTTATGGGTTTTAGCTCTCATACGAGCCTCGACAAGGTATACAAAATAAAAGCAACTTCCTGTTTCTCCACATGGAACATTTTATCCATGAGATAGATTGGAAATTAATTGGGAAAAAAATGATTATGCTGAGGCATACAAGTATTACCAAAAGGTATGTGCAAGCAATGGAAATAAAGAACCCATTTTGGATATGACAGCATTTAAAAGTATGCATACAATCTATGTGATTGATCTGAGTGCTCAAAAGGAAACTATAAAGTCTAATCGAGTGGATACTTCCCTATATATTGAAAGAGAAGAGAGTGAAGAAGTTGATACATATGGTTTGCTTTTGGAAGAAATAGAATTACAGATTAATACAGATAATGGTGTTATGATTAGTCTCACTTCATTTTTTTGATAAATAAATGAGTACTAAAGTGCCAACTGGGGTATCTTCTTCTTCTTCTTTCGGCTGGTCCCGTTCGGGGTCGCCACAGCGGATCATCCGTATGATCCGCATAGTGATTTGGCACATGTTTTACGCCGGATGCCCTTCCTGACGCAACCCTGGTCGCCTCTTACGACACAGGGATATGGTACACCTGTTTTAACCGGGGTATACCAGTTGGTAAAGTGCCAACTGGGGTATATGTTAATCAAATCAATATTCATAAACTATCATCTTGTATTCAAAATCAAAGGCCTTGTGTGATTAACATTAATACAATTCAGAGAAAAGGAGCAGTAAGAATTGATGTTTTGCTCACAAGAGAACTGGTGAAAACCTTGAACGATACTGGCTCACTTAAAATTAAAATGTCAAAACCAATGTTGAAGAAATATTCAATAAGAGAGACGAGTGTAGGATTTCTCCCATTTCTAATTCCTTTATTTGCTAGTATAAGTTCGGCTGGAGCATTGCCGGGTGGTATTTCAACAGCAGTGATAACTGCCAATGAAAGGAATGCTTCACTCCAGGCTCAGAAATAATTGGAAAGACATAACAAAGAATTGGAGAAACAAATTTGTGGAAGTGGTGTAATTGTAGATTTTGATGAAAAACTTGAAAGTATGCCTGATAAAGCAAGATTGTTCGTTGGAGATGTGCTTTCTTCTATCGCACAAGCAGGTGTAAAATTAACTAAAATGGGTAATGGATTATATCTCTCATAAATAAATGAGCATTGATGAGTGCTTTAAAGAATTTGGAAAGAACACAACATCAAATTTCGAACTTATCAAATATTGTAAGACATTAAAAATTCATAATGTGGTTATTCGTATGAGAGATGAATTAACAAACGTGTCTAAACATATAAAGAATATCATTATGAACTTAGAAGATAATAATGGGAACGGTTCTCATTTATTTTGTATTTTTAATCATGAAGACAAATATTATTTTTATAGTAATGGTCCTCCACCTCCTGTTGAAGTAATAAAATTCTTACAGAATGGTGTTTATCAAACACTTCAAGTCCAAGAATTAAATTCCAAGTGTTGTGGTCAATTATGTCGATATGTGTTATTTCAACTCAACAAAAATAAAATTTTTAATGACATTATTTTTAATCTAATATAAATGGCTTATGTTGGTAAAGATGGTCCTTTCTTTTGTGTATCCCAAGAACTGGATATTGATTTATCAAATTATTACACAAAGGCACAGGCTGAAAGACAGAAATATAGTGGAGCAAAAAATATTAATATGAAAAATGCTTATAAATTTCGAAATTATCCAAGCCCGACTGACGGAATGACTTGGTGACATTAATTGATTTATTACAATATATATCCTTCAATAAAACGGCACGTTTTGTTAAAGGAGTAGATTTTACAACCACAACACCCGGTTCAACGAACCATACACCTTTTCTTATTAAATTAAATTATCTGCTTAATATTGAATTTTATAAAGAAGGAAGTGTAGTTAATATGAGAATAGAGAAATGGAGGTATAATATGTGTGATTTAGGATATAATTGGTCTTTTTCATTTATCCTCGAAGACCTACACGATATTTATCAGTCTCGTAAAGAAGAATATTATCCTCTTGGTAAGAATCAGGAGATATGTGGAAGCACTATTAGCAAACAACAACTACACGATTTCGGGAATAGGAAATTATATGATGGTGAAGCAGTAGGTTATATGACAAAGAAGGAAGGAAATTGGATAATTATACAAAGTCGAGGAATACAAAACGATTTAACAACAGGAAGATGGGGTGGTATTATGTGTCATCATATTAATATGTCATATTTTTCTGATACATAAATGACAGCAATAAGGCTTCAACAAAATTATAATTTTTGCATTCAAGGATACCTACAAGAAAAGGGTGCTAGATTTTACATTCCTTATGAATTGGAACATACACATGGACATTTTTCAATTAAGAACTGGCCTTATACTGATGTTAAAAAACCCACAAATAAAGATATGATTAAAATATAAAATAAAAATGAACTTCTAAAGGTGATGAAATATAAAACTCTTTTAGAAATCATCAACAAATCTTATTGGTTTCCTCTTATGAGAAAAATAATTGTGGATTCAAGAGTATCGCAGAATCCAGATGAATATATGTATGATATTCTATGGGGTGAAAGTGGTTCAAGGATAGTAAGGGATGAGGAAGGAGTTGAACAAACTGAGACAAGAGAGGAGGAGGAGAGGGAGAAGAGAGAGAAGGAGGAGAGTGAGAAGAGAGAGAAGGAGGAGAGGGAAAGGGAGGAAAGAGAGAGAGAATAAATAAATATAAAAATATGGAAACTAGTGAGATTTTATAAAGATTAAAGGTATTACAGAAAATAAATAAATCTAAATGCACCGAGGAGGAAAACAAAGAATTGGCAAGTCTATTAGAAATATATGCATCGTCTATTAACATCGGTTTCAGGGAAAAGATTTCAACGTGAAAGTGGAGATAAAGAATAGAAAGAAGGAAAATAATATATTATTGATGATGTTTGTGTAATTGACTTTGGTTAAAGTTTTACATTTTTTTTTCTGTAATAAATGGAGGAGAGAGTGAAGACATTTCGAAGGATTCTTTATGTTTTAAAAATTAAGATTCAAATGTGCATGTTGGAAACTAAATATGTTTTTGCACTCTGTTGGAATTTTTCATATCAATAAATGAGTTATTGTCTCAAATGTAAAAAGAAAACCAAGAGTAAAACTATGTCGTATGTTAAAAGTAAAAATAATAGGGTTATACAAAAAGGTACATGTTTGGTGTGTGGCTCAAAAAAGAGTGAATTCATCACCAAACACAGACAAGGGGGAGATATACAAAAGTTTTTATCAGAAAGTAAATTTACAACAACTGGAATAACAGGGGAATTACATCTACCAGGGTATTCTTTCTTTGGCCCAGGAACAAACTTGAATAAAAGATTAGATGAGGCTGGCAATCCTAAACTGTGGAGCAAACCTATCAATAGGCTTGATGAAGTGTGCATGAAGCATGATATTGATTATGGGAATAACATGACGTTGGAAGAAAAACAGGAAGCCATAGAGAAATGTTGGAAATTTGTCTCTGAAACAAAATCCAACCTTGAGAGAAAACGTTGATAGGTTCATCGTGAAGAAGATGATCAGTGCTAAATTGAAACTTGGGCTTGGAAATTCAAAAAACTTATAGGCTCCAATGATGTAATTAAGATTGAAGAGCAATTAGCTGATTAATTACATAAACCAATCATCACAAAGTTTCATAGAAGGAAGGTTTATTCCAAGGTAGTTGATTATATCTGGTCCGCTGATTTAATTGAACTCAATTATGATGAGGGGTACAAGTATGCTTTAACTGTTATTGATTTGAGGAGTAGATATGCGTGGGTTGTTCATTTGAAAAACAAAACAGGTAATACTCTTATGTTGGCTTTCCAACCGATATTCAATAAAAGCAAGAGAAAACCAAAAAAATTGTGGACTGATGGAGGTGCAATGCTCTACAACAAAACATTTATGAATTTTCTTTAAAATAACATAACATTATAGAGCACCTTTAATGAAGGAAAAGCGGTTGTTATTGAGCGTTTTAATCACACTTTAAAAGAGAGACGATATAAATAATTCACTCAACTCGGTTCTCAACAATGGTTATCTTTAATTCAGGACATTGTAGATAAGTCCAACAACACGATGAATATCTCAACGAAAATGAAGCCATCAGAAACATTTACAAAATTAAAATATGAAAAAGAGATTAATGTCAGAAAGACTAAGTTCAAAGTTGGTGATATATAAGAATATACAGGTGGAAATCTCATTTTGAAAAAGGTTATACCAAGCGATGGACAAATGAACTTTTTAAAATTGTTGATGTGATAGATACAGTTCCTTGGACTTACAAATTATGTGATTTAAAGGGGGAAGAGATTTGAGGTTCATTTTATTCACAGGAATTGCAAAAAAAGAAAGATAAATTGAATTTTTTTTTTGACTCTGCCCCATTTTTTAACTCCACCCCTTTTTGATTCTGCCCACATAAGCCCCACCCACATAAGCCACATCCACGCAAACCTCACCCACATAAGCCACATGCACATGCATCATTTCCACATAATTCGTGATTCGGTTATTAGTTCCCACCCACAACATGGTTATTTTATTTTTAAAAATTGCTCCACCCACACAAGCCACATCCACACAAGCTCCACCCACACAAGCCCCACCCACACCATCCCCACCCACCCACACAAGCTCCGCCCACACAAGCCCTACCCAGCCACACAAGCCCCACCCACACAAGCTCCACCCATACAAGCTCCACCCACACAAGCCCCACCCACCCACACAAGCCCCACCCACCCACACAAAACCCACACATCCATAATTTCCACATAATTAGTGATTAGTTTATTAGTTCTCACACACAACATGTTTATTTAATTTTAAAAAATTGCTCCACCCACACAAGCCCCACCCACCCATACAAGCTCCACCCCCCTGTTCACCCCCACCTTTGGCCCAGCACCCCCTCATCCCACCCCCCCACCCTTCCCCACACACACACACACACAAGGAGGGGAGGGGAGGGGAGAGGGGTGAGGGGGATTCTGGGTCGTTGGCGGAGTGCACCTATCCCCCAACCCGAACTCTCGCCCCCTCCCCTTTACATCTCCTTCATTCTTTTCTTGTAATTCAAAATCAGATAATTATAAGGAAAGAATATATAATAAAACAAGATTACAATCATTGAACAAAATCTTCTTTCACAGCAGTCTGATGGTTTGTGATTTTGAAACTCGGTCAACATTTTCTGTTCAAAACAAAGAGGGAAGAACAATTTAGGGGATATAAAGATGATTATATTATGATATTAATAAAATAATAAATATAACATTTACCTCCAGAAGATTGTGTCGTGTCAGATTCCTCCAGAAGATTAAGTTGTGTGTTTGGTTCATCCAGACAGGTGTTTAAACTGAAAAAAATAAATAATAACAATGAGTCAACACTCAAGAGAGATATAGACAGAGACATGCACACAGGGAGACAGAGAGAGACAAAGACAGACAGACACACACATACACATATGCATACACACACACACACACACACACACACACACACACACACACACACACACACACACACACACACACACAGACACACCTCATAATTTATAAGAATTCCCCAGATTGATATTCTGCATAATACGATATTTCCAGCAATCTACCTTTACTTTTGTGTAATAATTGGACAAGTCAACATCCAACTCTTGCGACACACTGAAGGTAGAACCATCTTTTCCAACAAACGTCTTCTTTATATTCGTAGCAGATTTAAAATGGTGCCATAAAAACCCCCGTTGTTGTTGAGATGAAACAACACATACAAGCACAATTGTCCACAACATTTCAAATCGATGGCTTGTGTTTGAAATGTCGGAGAAACACCTTCCCTTCAAAATTTTACAACTTCAATAGGTGGTGGAAGGCCATAACTAAAAGTAATGTTTAGCAGCCTTATTATTAAAAACACATACCCAATGAGAACCATTCTCACTACCATCTTCTAAATTCATCACAACATTCTTGGTATCTTTGGCCAAACTTAATAATTTGTCTCTCATGCAGATTAATTATGACATCAATTTTCAGCCTTTTGCAATATTTCTGAAGTTCTGCATTCAAGGCTGTATTTTTCCCAAATTCTTTAAACCACTAGCTGATACTCATGCTTATTTATAAGAAAGATACAATCCATTGCCTCTTTTTGTAACTTTAAAACCAGCTTGTGCAATATCAGAAAGCATATTTCCAACTTACAATTTAGCTTTATCTGGAAGGCTTTCAAACTTTTGAGCAAAATCTACAATCACACCATTATCCACAGAAATTTATTTCTCAATCTCTCCGTTATGTTTTTGCAGCTCTTTTTAAGCGTGCAGTTGTTTTTAAGCAAACTTAGGTTTTGTTATTTTTAGTCGTAGCCGACCAGTGTCATATAAGGTTTCCACTTGTTCTCTCATGTGTAAAACATCAGTTCTTACAGCCTCTTTTTCTTGAATTGTATCAACGTTAATAGAACAAGGTTTTCACTTTTTAAGGCATAATTTTAGTTTTTCAAAGTTGCTTTGATTAACATAGAATCCCGTTGCTACTTTGCCACTCCAAATATTTAATTGCCAAAAAACAATGCAGTAATATTAACTTTCATGCCATTTTCTGCATTAATCACAATCTCAGTTTGCTGCAAAATCAAACAATATGAATCAACTTCTTCACTCTCTCTTTCAATGCACAGGAAAGTATCTACTCCATTGGACTTTATAGTTTCCTTTTGAGAACTCAGGTCAATTGCATAGATTGCATAATGCTTTTTTAAACGCAACCATATCCAAAATTGTCTCTTTATTTCCATTACTTCCACACACCTTTTCGTGAGACTTGCAGGCTTCCGCATCATCATTTTATACCAATCAATTTCCAATTTATCTCGTGGGTAAAATGTTCCATCCAGAGAAACTCAAAGTTGTTTTACCTCGGCATTTCCAGCCAATGCGTTGTTCTTATCAGTCACAGTAACTCCATCTGGTTCCTTAAATAAGAGCCACAAGTCTTGCAGCTTTCCTTCCAGAACACCCAAATTCCAAATGGAGGTAGTTTGGTTAAGTTTAATGTGTTGGCATCTCCTTTTCAGGTATCATACATTCAGCAGCTTCTTTGAGTTAAATCATCTACTCAACATTTCCTCCATTTTTAGATTAGGAGTGTATTCACTGATATACCAACACAGTTCATTAATAATAAATTTATCGTTATCATGGAAAGAAATAGTAGCACCAAAAAGCACTCTGTTTTCATTGCTATTTCTCTGAAGTTGAAATCAACTTTTTATTCCATACATAACTTCATCATAATTACAGAATCCAAATATCCCTTTAAGAGGAACTGCCATAGTAAAACTATTTTCTGCTTTTGTGTCATCATTAAACATTGAATTTATTTGATTATAGCCCAGGTCAGTGTTTGTTCCCATAGCCATATCAGGGATAAAACCTTCAACAGCCCCCTTACCCTTTCTCTCACAAAATAAACATTGGGTAAATTTCATCATTTCTGATGCAGCAGAGACATAATCATCTCCTTCAACTTCTTGTGTTCCAACATTCAAATGAACACTGTCAAACATTATCCAGAAGAAATAATTTACGAGAGAAGCGTTTGTGTTTTGAGCAGCCTTAGTGAATGCAAATTTACACAATACGAAAGTATTGGCAAGATTCAAGTAAGTTCGTCTCCCTTGCTGTTATCAGAGAACCACCTCAGTGCCGTCGAGTCAGGAATTTCACTCAGGCTGACGGGCAAGGTCTCCAAGCAGCCATCAAACTTTGAGACTGGTCTCCCATTGCTACTTTTTCCAACATCAACTCATCCTGGGAGTTCTTTCAAAGAAACTTGCTCTCCCTCTTGCATAGCTTTATCCCCTCTCGTCCTCAGTTGTCCTACCCTTCCTCCCACCCATGGTTCACTGAAGCTTACGGCAAGGCAGTTGTCTTGAAACAACTTGCCTTTCCCTCATGGAAAGCAAACCCAACTGAGGGTAATCTCAGTTCCTTCCAGAAATTTCAGAACAAGTCTGAATCTCCCCTCAGGAGAGCTCGAAAAGAACATCTTTCTGAGCTCAAGTCTGAACGCTCATACCTCTCTCCCTCCTCCAAAGCCTGTTGGAGTCGAATCAAATATGTTTCTGGTGTATGTTCCCCATCCATCCCCTCCCTTATCTCAAATGACCACACTGCTGATTCCGAACGTGAAAAGGCTGAATGCCTAAACTCGGTGTTTGCATCAAAATCTGGTGTCCATAAGCCATCGTGTCTGGATCACAACCGGTCCAGACAGCATCAGCCCACGTGTCCTAATAACCTGCTCCTCTGCTCTTGCTCAACCTCCCTCTGTTCTATTCACCTAGTCATTTACTCAAGGTCATCTTCCATCAGCTTGGAATTCAGCAAACATTACTACCTGCGTAAAAAAGGTGCAAAAACAGATCCCTGCAACTGCAGACCAATCAGCCTTCTTCCAATCATCAGCAAGGTTATGGGATCCATCATCACTTCAGGCATTAAATCCTTCATCTTCTCCAATGGCTTGATTTCCAATCATCAATTTGGTTTCAGACCAGGTCACTCTACCCTGGATATGCTGTGTCTGCTCACCCAACAATTGATGGAGGTCCTCAATGCCGGACATGAAATCAGAACTATATCCCGAGACATATCGTGTGCTTTTGACACAGTCTGGCACCCTGCCCTGCTCACCAAACTCTGTTCCTACGGTCGGTATCCAAGGCCATCTCCACTCATGGCTCGCAGACTTCCTCTCCAGTCACAGTCAACGTGTGGCCCTAAATGGAGTTCTTTCATCCCCCCCTTCCTGTCCAGGCTGGAGTTCCTCAAGGTAGCGTTCTGGGCCCTGTTCTTTTTCTGGTTTTCATCAATGATCTCTCCGACTCTCTGGAAAATCCTCTTTATCTCTTTGTCGATGACTCCACCCTCTGCCGTACCATCTGTCATCCCTCAGACCGACAAGCACCAGCTTCTTCGCTCAATGCAGATCTGGGTAAAATCACAAACTGATCCAAAACGTGGAAGACGTCTTTCAATCTGGACAAATCTCACACACTCACTGGGTCTCTCCGAAAGCACCGTTTGGAAAGCCCCCCCGATCTTCTTTTGCAACAATCCTCTAGAAGAACTCATTTCTTTCAAGCTTCTGGGTCTCACTCTCTGTCATTATCTTTCCTGGGAAAGCCACATTTCCAACCTGGCCTCCAAAGCCAGTCGCCAACTGGGAATCCTCCATTTTACAAAGTTCTTCATCGGCCCACCTGAGCTCCTGACCACAAACAAAGCTTTCGTCTGCAGCCTGAAGGAGGACTGCTCTCCCCTTTGGGCTGGTGCCCCTGCCTCCCAACTTTCTCGGCTTCACCCTGTGGAAACCAAGGCATTTTGGATCATTGGCATCTCCCGCGATGAGGTTGAGTCTTTGTGCCTCTCACTCTCTCTCACTGCAGGCAGTCCGGTGGTCTTTCTATCTTCTCCCATCTCCTCTCCAGTCTCGCCTCCCCCCTGCTGTGTCAGCGATTTGTCCCCACTATATTTCCGCAGGGAGCTCAAGGTCCACCAACAACCCCCTTTTGGTATAACTACAAAAATCACTAATCAGTGCTCACATTCACTTTCATTCCTCTTTTTTCCTGCCTTTGGAATAAACTCCTTCACTCTGTTCAATTCCATTCTTCCCTCCAGGCCTTCAAAACAGATGTTCACCACCAGCTCTTATTGTCCCCCATCCAATTCCCCGATCTTTTCTACCCCCTTTAATCCACCCCAAACCCACCTCCTTAAAATTCCTTGCTTTCTTTCCTGTAAGTGCCTGTAATATCCATCATGAAAACCCCGTGTTCCCCACGCTATCCCTCTCCCTTCCACCGATTTCCTAATGGCTCTGTTTCCCAGTGTTTTGTCCTTCCCACTCTCGCTCCTCTTGTCTCATTCCCCTCCTTGCTGTGCGTTATGTGTTATCTCTCATACGAGCCTCCACAAGGTATACAAAAAAAAGCGGAAAATACGAAGTTGCGACTGCATACTTGCTTCCAGATAGCCTTTACAATCCTCAGTACTAAGATTTTCTTCTCTCATTTTTTAGGATTAAGATGAACAAATACTGAAGTCATATCTACATTTTCTCCATCAGTTATAGCCTCCACCTTTCAGTAAACTCTTTTCTCAGCTTTTATAATCTCAAAGTTTTCTCGCATTCATTTAAATCACTCGTTCTAATTGCTGTCTCCAACTTTTTACTTTCTTGGTCTAATTTATTTCCCCTTTCCAAAAAATTTTCATCACTCGTTGTATCAACATGTTCCTTTTTCTCCATTCCATCCTCATCATCATCATCCCTTTTAACCTTTGAACCATCTCCCCATAGAATATCATAATTGTATTCATCTGGATTTGATGATATTCTTGCATCTGTAATTATTTTCTTTAGAATGGAAAACCTGTAACATTTATTCACCATTTCTAAAACAGCTCTGTTTTTCAAATTATAATACCTTTTGTTTATTTAATATTCTCATTAAATCCATATTTGTATGTTGAGCAACATCAGTGTAAAACCACCTTCCAATTGAGAATGTTCCATTCTTATGTTGTAGATTATATTTCTTAAAATATCGAATACCTTTTTCTTGCAAGTCTCCTTGGATACAAAAATGCTAATTTTCTTGAAGAGTTCCCTCACTTCCTGCCATGTATTATAGGTATTTTATTCTTTTGAAATATACCAAATATTAAGATAAAAACATCTAACACCACCACATATTCCCATTATCATATCGGTTTGAAAACCCTTAATTCACTATGTTACTCAATTTTTGTTCCTGGGGAGTAAGTTTTATTTCCGAATTGCTTATGCCTCTAAAGTATAGAAAATGGCTATTATTCCCCTTAAACTTTGCTTTTGTGACTCGGAGATTGTTTTTTTGAAAGTCACCACCTATCAAAGGGCGGAGGAGCTCCTTGTGAGCCAACGGCCATCCATATCTAGTGCCCAACTGTGTCTGCGGACATCCTCCTGCAGTTGGGTTACTTCTTCTTAGGAGGTTGGTGGCAGGATTTGCACTCCGGCCACCATAAAACCCTTCATTCCGCAAAACGCAAAAACGCAAAAAAAATCTGAAAACCCACTCCGTGGGAGTACCTCCTGCGCAGCTTCCCTTCACAGGGCAGCTCACCGGATGATGGGATTGGGGCAAAGCCTTCGGGACCCCCAATCTTTGATGATAGGAGGGAAACCACGGGGTAACATCCCTGGGTCAGATTGCGGGAGAGTGTGTCGGAGTGGTGCTGAGGTGTCGTCCACCAGACGGCGGTCTCCTTGGGTTAACCTGCGGCGGTCCCTTCGGGTGGGTGCCTGGAATGTCCTATCCCTAAGAGAGGATGATCACCTGTCTCTGTTATCCTCTGAGCTCAAGCGTTTGGACATCGGGATTGCAGCTCTCTCTGAGGTTCGGAGACCAGATTGCGGCGAGATAATGGTGGGTGGTTACACCTACTATTGGTCTGGTTGCTCTGATGGTTACCATACCCAAGGAGTTGCTGTAGCTGTGTCCAATAAGCTGACCCCAATGATAATTGAGGTAACACCGGTCAACGAGCGTATTATGAGATTAAGGATTCGTCACTCCTTAGGTGTCATTTCCCTGGTCTCTGTTTATGCTCCGACTGAGGCGAGTGATCTCACCGTGAAGGATGCATTCTACGCCACACTCGAGTCTGTGGTTGATCAGTGCCCCAGACGAGATACACTTCTCGTCTTGGGGGATTTCACTGCATCGACTGGAACTGATAGGGATGGTTATGAGGTGTGTGTTGGTCCCCATGGGTCAGGAACTATGAACCAGAATAGTACTAAGTTCCTTGACTTTGCAAGAAGTCATGGACTTAGGGTGGCTGGTTCATGGTTTCAGCGCCCACAAGCTCATCGCTGGTCTTGGTATCCCAACGCTGGCAGTGTGGCAAAGGAGATTGTCCATGTCCTCAGTGACGGTCGTTGGAGGATGATCCAGAACTGTAGGGTCCACCGGAGTGCTCAGTTCCTCAATACTGACCACAGGCTTGTTGTAGCAACTCCAAAGCTGCACCTTAAATCCTGGAGAATGGTACCATCCCAGCCTAGGCTGGATGTTGCCAAGCTCAGGGATGAGAGAGTAGCTGAGGAGTTTGCGAGCAGGCTGAGTGGACACTTGGGGGGTCCTGAAGAGTTGTGGAGCGCCTTCAAGACCACCATCCTTGATGTTGCCGGTGGATGCCTTGGAGCTCACCGCAGGGCAAAGAAGAATTTTGTCTCTCAAGGGACACTGGATACCATTGACCAGAGTCGCAGGGCCAGGCTGAATGGCAGAGCTGAGCTGTTCAGGGAGCTGAGGCGTAAAACTGTACGTGCACTGAGGGTGGACAAGGAGGCCTATGTGCGAGGAATCTGTGAGGGGGTAGAGCATCACCTGTGGACAGGTGATTCTCGTCCCGCTTACAGGGGAATTCGCGCATTACGTTCATCCAAGCCCATCCCTCGGAGCACTGCAGTTCGAGCAGAGAGTGGTAGGCTCTTGACAGAGGAGTCTGAAGTGAAGGCCCGCTGGGCCAGTTACTTTGAGCGGTTGTACCAGGCTGATCCCCCAGCTGTCGAGTTGGACGTCAAGGGTGTTACAATCCCTGTTGCTGACCCTCAAATCAACTGTGGTCCACCTTCGCTTGTGGAAACACGGGCTGCGGTGAACCAGTTGAAACGGGGCAAAGCTCCAGGGATCTGTGGCATCCATGCTGAACTTCTCAAGGCTGGTGGAAATGCTGCACTCGTGTCGTTGCATGCAGTTTTGTGCTCTGCCTGGAACACAGGCATCATCCCAACTGACTGGAAGAGGGGCCTTGTTCTCCCTCTCTGGAAAGGAAAGGGTGATCGCCAAGACTGCAACAACTACCGAGGGGTGACGCTGCTCTCAGTGCCGGGCAAGGTCTTTGCTCGGATAATTCTTGATAGGGTTCGCCACCATCTGCTTGAGCACCAGCGTCCAGAGCAGTCAGGCTTTACACCAAAGAGGTCAACGATTGACCGTATCCTTGCACTTCGTGTCCTCATCGAACGCAGACAAGAGTTTCGGCAGGGGCTGCTTGCAGCCTATGTTGATCTCTGTAAAGCGTTCGATTCAGTGAATCGGGATGTCCTCTGGAGGATTATTGGTCTTCGTGGGGTGCCACCAAAACTGATCGATCTGATGTCTGAACTCTACTCTGGTACTGAGAGTGCTGTGAAGTGTGGTGGTACCATCTCTGACTTATTTCCAGTTGTTACTGGAGTTCATCAGGGATGTGTACTTGCCCCCACACTTTTCAGCACTTGTATGGACTGGATTTTAGGGAGGATGTCGGAGAGATCAAGTTGCGGTGCATCGTTTGGCAATGTCAAGATCTCGGACCTTTATTTTGCAGATGATGCAGTCATCTGTGCGGAGACTTTAGACATCCTCTTGGGGGCCCTCGAGGTGCTGAATGAGGAGTCGGAGCCGTTGGGATTACGGGTTTCTTTGGTCAAAACTAAGATCCAGGCTTTCGGTGACATCTTGGATGCTGCTGTCCTGTCTGTGTCTGTTTGTGGTGAGGATGTTGAGGTCGTGGAGAGATTCACTTACCTTGGCAGTGATATTCATGTCTCTGCTGGCTGCGAGTCAGAGGTCAATAGACGTCTGGGTCGGGCCTGGGGATTCATGGATTCACTGGATCATGGGGTGTGGCGCTGCCGGTATCTGTGCGGGAGGACGAAAGTCCGAGTCTTCAGGTCCTTGGTACTTCCAGTCTTGCTCTATGGGTGCGAGACTTGGACTCTGACCAAGGATCTGAGACGGAGACTTAATTCCTTTGCTCTTCCAGAGCTCTACCAGAGCTTTGCTCTACCAGAGCTCTTCGGAGAATCCTTGGCTATCGCTGGTCGGATTTTGTGTCCAACGAGCGGTTGCTGAGAGAGACTCGGATGAGATTTGTTACCTGCATAGTCCGTGAGCGTCAGTTGCGGCTGTATGGACATGTGGCTCGTTTTCCTGATGCTGATCCTGCTCACCAGATTCTCTCAGCGAGGGAGTCTCATGAGTGGAGGAGGCCAGTGGGCTGACCACGTGCCTCGTGGTTGCAGCAGGACTTGCAGTTGCAGGGTTGCAGCAGCAGGACTGGACTTTGAGGGACATTCTGCAGCCCATGGTGCCGTCGTTCTTCATCAGAGACTCAACCAGCTCCACATCGTTTTCGGCCTTGTGATTGCCCAGGAAGCCACGAACCACTGCGACAAAGCTGTTTCAAGCCGCTTTCTCCACCCTAGTGAGCTTCTTGGGAAATTCCTTGCACTTTATGATCTTCTTTATCTTTGGTCCGATGAAGACACCGGCTTTGACCTTTACCTCACCCAACTTAGAGAAGTATTGAATGTACTTGAAGGTTACCGATTCCTTATTTGGAGCTGTGACAAATTGTTACATAAGGCCCAACTTGATGTGCAGTGGTGGCATCAGCACCTTCCAGGGGTCCACCAGTGGCTCCCATTTGACGTTGCTCCTCCACACGGAGAACTCGGTCCGCTGTGGCCAGTCCAGCCTGTGGCTGTGCGCCTTGGTGTCCCTGCTGTCCCAAAGGCAAAGATAGCAGGGAAACTTGGTCCAACTGCCTTGGAGACCCATCATGAATGCCACCATTTTGAAGTCTCTGATGACCTCTCAGCCATACTCATCATACTTCAAGGCATTCAGCAAGGTCATGACGCTGTTGTAATCCTCCTTGATGTGCACCGAGTGAGCCAGGGGAATTGAGAGTTCCTTGTTCCCATGATGTAGCAGCACGGCTATGAGGCTCCTGGATGAGCTGACAAAAAAATTATTTGAAATGGTAGGTACTTACTTCCTTGTGAGGATTTACCGTAATTTACTAGATACTACAACATGTACTTCCTTGTTAAGATCTGCATAAACTGAAATATGAAGAAAGACTGGACATAAGATGTTGTAGTATGTCACCTTTATATATGACAAGTTCGCAACCATGTGAAAACATGAATGAACCTGACAAAACAAACAGTGACGGGGAGCCGAGCATAGCTGCACTAACCTTAGTGCAGTTTTGGTGGGTCAGTCTCAAACATCACTCTCCTGGTCAAACAAGCTCGAATAAGCTAAGATCCTCGTTCTCTTAATGATGACGTCATAAAAAGAATATGACATCATTATGATGTTTCAGGTTTGCGATAAATTATCTGTGCTAATGCCCGGCTTGATTCCCGCTAACAAAACAGCTTGCCTAGTTTCGGAGATAATGGTATAGGCGATTTCCATTAGCGGCGATATTATGATGTCAACTTTTTTTCTAGGAAGAATATCCAAAATCGGAGATGGTTACTGCCTGCGGATGGGCTTTCTGCATACACATGGCAAGTTTCACGAAGATCCGATGAAAACTCTGGGTTGTGAAACGAAAATGTCAAAAATAGACAAAACCATCAGAGATGCAGCAGAGACATAATCATCTTCTTCAACTTCTTGTGTTCCAACATGCAAATGAACACTGTCAAACATTTTCCAGAATAAATCAATCAGGAGTGAAGTGTTTGAGTTTTGAGCAGCCTTAGTGAATGTAAATTAACACAACAAGAAAGTGTTGGCAAGATTCAAGTAAGTTCATGTCTCTCTTTCTGTTATCATAGAACCACCTCAGTACCGTCAAGTCTGGCGTTTTACTCAAGCCAATTGGCAGGGTCTCCAAGCAGCCATCAAACTTCGAGACTGGTCTCACATCGCTACTTTCTCCAACATCAACTCATCCTGGAAATTCTTTCATAGAAACTTGCTCTTTCATGCACAGATTTATCACCTCTCGTCTTCAGTTGCCCTACCCTTCCTCCCGCACATGGTTCACTGAAGCTTGTGGCGAGGCAGTTGTCCTGAAACAACTTGCCTTTGCCTCATGGAAAGCAAGCCCAACTGCGGGTAATCTCCATTCCTTTGATAAAGCTCGGAACATTTGTATGTCTACCCTCAGCAGAGACAGAAAACAGCGTCTTTATAATCTTAAGTCTGAACTCTCAAACCTCAATCCCTCCTCCAATTCCTGGTGGCATCTAATCAAATCTGTTTCTGGTGAATGTTCCCCCTCCATCCCCTCCCTTACCGAAAATGGCCGCACTGCTGATATCGCACGTAAAAAGGCTGAATGCCTAAAATTGGTGTTTTCATCGAAATCTTATTTCTGAAGCCCATCACTTTCTGTATCGCCCTTACACCTAACTGTCCCTGGAATCTGTGTCCTTTTCTTCTGACAAAGTTGAGAGCATGCTGCCAAACCTCGCCTCTGATTCTGCAACCGCTCCAGAGGGCTTCAGCCCACGTGTTCTAAAAACCTGCTCCTCTGCTCTTACTCACCCTTGCTCTGTTCCATTCACCCTCTCATTTGATGAAAGTCATCTGCCATCTGCTTGGAAATCAGCAAACTTTACTGCCCAGCTGAAAAAGGAGCTAAAACAGATCCCTGCAGCCTTCAGCCTTCTCCCAATCATCAGCAAGGTTATGGAATCCATCATTGCTTCAGACATGAAATCCTTCCTCTTTTACAATGGCTTGATTTCTGATCATCAATTTGGTTTCAGACCAGGTCACTCCACCCTGGATATGCTGCTTCTGCCCTCCCAACAATAGATGGAGAGCCTCAATGCCAGGCATGAAATCAGAGCCATATCCCAAGGCATATTGCATGCTTTTGACACGGTCTAGCACCCTGCACTGCTCAACAAACTCTCTTCCGATGTTATCCAAGGTCATCAGTGTGGTGTAGCGGGCCTGCGGGGGCAGGGCATGATGTGAGGAGCGTGGTGGAGGAGTGGTTTTAGAGTGGTCACGTGCTTGCATGGGATATAGGAGTGCGCGCCGCCTGAGGCGTGCTCGTAGTTGCTGTAGCCGTTGTGGCCTGCGGAGCCTGGAGGTCGTGTGGCTTGTAGAGTGCATCGCTCGTGGCAATAAAGCAGGGTTGTACTGTTCCCCCGCTCATGTCTGCCTTGGAGCACCTCTGTCACGACACCACAATCTCCACTAATGCCTCGCAGACTTCCTCTCCTGTTGCAGCCAACGTGTGGCCCTAATAGTGCTGCAGAATGGTGGAAGTATTGTGCACTTTTGGTGATAAGCATGAAACTTTGCACAGTTGTAGTGTTTTACCTACTGAATAATATTGGATATGGGGCCAACTTAATTTTCTCCAAGATGGCGGTCATTTTCAAAATGACCGCCACCATGGGCGAAATTACCGATACAACCATATAAATGAATACATTTCCTATGATTGGTTGGAAAACTGACCAGAAATGTGAAATGTCACTAACTTTTCCTTTACGTTTCACATGTTCTTCATTTCTTAACCAAGATGGCTTTCAAATTCAAAATGGCTGCCAAATTCAAAATGGCTACTACATGATAAAATGGTGACAAACATATGAACGTGTGATGTGGTAATTGTACCTTGCATCACAGTTAGCGTTCTTCCAGTTAATCTGTGTATATCGCAAGCATTCATCCATTCATTCATCCTTCATCTTCTTCTTTCAGATCAGTATCTCCATATCACAGTGCATGCTGTTGTTAGTTGTCGAAGCTGTGGTGGTGGTGTCGTAATAAAAATACCAACAATGGCTAAATCCTTCAAGAATTTAGACCCCAGACAACGTCCAGAAACTCCTTCAACATCTGAATCATCATCATCGCCGATAGATTGGACAAAATGCATTTTGTGTCAAGAAATATCAAAAGAACCACTGTGATGAACAGCTGATTCAAAGAGGACTGATATTGACATTGGTACACTTTATGATAATCTTGCAGGTAATTTGATAAGATTCAAAGAGCTTCAGTCTTCCAGATAATATAAACTTATCAAGGTTAGACAATGGAACAGGAGTTACTTCAACTCGAAAGTCGAATGCAGCTAAATGGCACAAAAAATGCAAGGATAAGTACAACCATACCAAACTTCAACGGATAGAAAACAGGAAAAGAGATGAGTGTGAAACAAACAGTGACTCGCCAAAAAAGAAAGTCACTCGCTATAGCAGTGGTGGTGCAGCCAGAACATCGCAAGACACTTGCTTCTTTTGTGGTGAAAAATCAGATAAACTCCATAAGGCATCGACGGAGAAACTAGACAGAAGTGTTTGGCGATGTGAAGAAATTGTGCGAGACCATATGTTAGTTGCCAAATTGAGCGCTGGAGATATGATGTCCCAAGATGCAATGTACCACAGCAATTGCTTCAAAACACTCGACAAGAAAGCAGTGTCAGTGAATTGCTCTGACAGTGGAGAAAGTTCTTCTGATAAACAACTGCACAGCATTGTCCTGGCAGAGCTGCTTTCGTATATTGAAGACTGTCGTGCAGAAAGCATGGAGAATGACGCAGCACCGGTGTTCAAACTATCAGATTTAAATCAGATGTACACTTCAAGACTAAATGGCCTGGGAGCAGACACATCTGCTCGAGAACACTCGACCAGACTGAAAGAATGAATATTAGCCAACGTACCAAACTTACAAGCCCACAAGCAAGGCAGGAATGTTCTTCTTGCTTTTCAGGATGACACCAGACTGGCACTAAAGAGGGCATTTGAAAGTGATTGACGAGGAAGCTATCGTGTTGGCAAAGGCAGCTGAAATCGTTCGTAAGGACATTCTGAAGCTTGAAAAGTCTGTATTTATGGGGAAATTCTCCAAGGAGTGTCAGCACCAATCAGTTTCTAAGTCTCTGTTGACCCTCGTTGGGATGATAATGGGTGGATAAAACATATTGCAGCAATCAAGCAATGCCACTGATAGCCAGGCGATACTAACTGTCTCTCAGCTTATACGCCAAAATGTCATAATTCAACGTCGTGAAGGATCCACCTCTCAAGACCACAGTGTGGATCGTGAGACACCCCTGCCTATTTACATCGGACTCCTCATCCATGCCAGGACAATAAAGCGTGAGTTAATTGACAATGTATGACCTTGGGCTCTCCGTATCATATGACAGAGTACTTACCATTTCAGAGGATTTGGGTAAGGAAGTTTGTGCAAGATATGAAGCAGAACATGTTGTTTGTCCTGCAAACTTACACCATGGTCTATTCACCACAAGTGCAGTTGATAACATAGACCACAATCCTACTTCCACGCCCGCTAAAGGTGCATATCATGGCACAGGAATATCCCTCTTTCAGCACCCGAACAATGATGTCCATGGAGTAGAGAGAGACACAGAGATCCTCCAGCAAAGTTTCTAAAATGAGACCTTATCAGAATTGCCAGAGGAATACACCAGCATACCACCAGCTTCCCTATATACAAAAGAACCTGTGCTGTGTCACGTGATTGGGTTTTCGTATATCATGCCTCGCCCGCTAGGGGTGGGAAGAGTGTGCTTCTGGTCGTGCAATAAAGCGGAGTAGATGCTGGCCCGCATGCTTCTTGCGTCCCACCGCACCTGGTACACTCTAGTTGGCTGACGAGGATGGTTGAATACGGACTTATGCCCGTTTTCGACGGGGACGACTTCGAATTGTTTTCGGAGCAATTGGAATGCTATTTCCACGCGAACGATGTGGTCGACGAGAGCAAGCAGAAGTCGATCTTGCTCGCTTTGCTTTCGCCGGAGCATTATCGGCTGCTGGGTGATTTAGTGGCACCGAACAGGCCCCGGGATGACGGGCTGGCGTTTCGGGACATTGTGGAGAAAATGAAAGCACATATGGCGCCGGAGAAGTCTTTGCAGCTCACTCGATTCCAGTTCGATCGCCTCTCGAAAGGGGCAGAGGAACGCGTCGCTGAGTTTGTGGCGCGGATTAAGCGTTCTTCCGTGGCCTGCAAGTTCACGGCGGGGGAGCGGCCAGCTCGGCTCAGAGATCGTTTTATTGCTGGTTTACAAGATGCGAAGATGGTTTCGGCGGTTTTACGGCTGAAGGATGAAGCCATTACATTCGACTCGGCGGTCAGCATGGCTACAGCGGTCGAGCAGACTCGCGGGGATGTTCGAGCCATCACCGGCCACGCGGAGTCGCGAGCACCCCGGGACGCGCGCACGACCTTCGATGCGGGTCGGGCGTCGCCACGCGGCCGCGCGTGCGGCGGGGTGACCCCGCGGACATGCTTGGGATGTGGAGGTCGACACCTGCGCCGTGCGTGCCCGTATAAAGGCAACGTGTGTTTGAATTGTCACAAGGTGGGTCATTTGGCGCGTGTGTGCCGTGGGGCGCCGGCCACCGTTAAGGTCGTGGACGGCGATGTGTGAGGCGACTCGGGGCGGAACCAGCGGCCGTTGTTGAGCCTGTTTTCAATTGGCCCGGCGACAGCGCGCCAGATGACGGTGGAAGTTGAAGTGAACGAAACGCCGATCATGTTCCAGGTCGATACGGGAGCAGCGGTGTCGCTCATCGGCGAACAGACCGCGCGTAGACTCAACAGCTTGAAGCTTATCAGGTCAAACCTCTCGCTGTTCACGTACACCCGCGAGAAGATAACACCAGTCGGGATGGCAGACGTGTCTGTGCGGTACCAAGGCCAGGTCGCCACGCTTCGGGTGTACGTCGTACGGGGGAGGGGGCCGTCTCTCCTCGGCCGAGATTGGATGACCCGCATCAGGCTAGACTGGGCTGCAATTCACCTTGTGCAACCGGTGCCGAGCCAGTGGGAGGATCAGTTGGAGGAGATTCTTCAAAGACATCAAGGGTTGTTTAGCGACGACCTTGGAAAACTCAAGGGCATGGAGGCGAAACTCTTCTTGAAGGAGGGGGTGGTTCCTCGGTTTTGTAAACCGCGTCCGGTGCCGTTTGCCCTGCGGGACAAGGTCAAGGGTGAACTGGAAAGGCTGGAGGCCTGTGGAGTGATCGAACGGGTGTTGTGCTCGGATTGGGCCACCCCGGTTGTCACGGTGCTGAAACGGAATGGAGACGTCCGATTGTGCGGGGACTTCAAATCCACGGTTAACCCGGGGCTCAGCATGGAGCAATATCCACTGCCGTCAATCGATGAGATATATGCGCGATTGGCGGGGAGTCAATACTTCACGAAGCTAGACCTGCGTGATGCATATTTTCACCTGCCGATGGATCCCAGGAGTAGTGAGCTTTTAACAATCAACACGTGTCAAGGACTCTATCGATATACCCGACTCTGTTTTGGGATTGCTTCAGCCCCAGCTTTGTGGCAGAAAGCCATGGTTCAGGTTTGCATTGGCCTGCCCGCTCAGACCTACCTAGACGATGTGCTCATTGTGGGGAAAACGGCGGACGAGCATCTTGCGAACATTGCCCGAGTGCTGACAAAGCTAGAAGCGTGCGGCCTGCGCTTAAACAGGGACAAGTGCGCGTTCTTCAAGCAGCGCTTGGAATACCTCGGGCACATCATCACGCCGGAGGGGCTGTTGAAAGGTCCTCGGAAGGTGGAGGCGATTCAGCGCATGCCACCGCCTCGCGACAAGACGCAGCTGCGCTCGTTCATTGGCATGGCCCAGTATTACCAAAGGTTCGTGCGCGGGCTCAGCTCACAACTTGCGCCGTTAACGCGGTTGCTCAAGAAGGACGAGCGCTGGGCTTGGGGGCCTGCACACCAGGCGTCGTTCGACCGCGTCAAGCGGCTGCTCACAGAGGATACTGTCTTCGTGCACTACGAGCCTGCGCGTCCGCTCCTATTGGCATGCGACAGCTCGGCATATGGCGTCGGGGCAGTGCTCTCCCACAGGATGGACGATGGTTCCGAGCGGCCTGTTTGTTTTGCATCCCTGACCCTGTCCACAGCAGAGCGCGGATATGCCCAGATTGAGCGTGAGGCTCTCAGCCTCGTCTGGAGTGTGCGGAGGTTTCATCAATATCTGCTGGGGCGGCATTTCACTTTGCAGACGGATCACAAACCGCTTCAATTCATCCTGAGACCCGAACGCGGGGTGCCGGTGGTAGCAGCCGCGCGAATACAGCGGTGGTGTCTGTTTCTGGGTGCTTACGATTATGATATTCAGTTCCGAAGCACCGAGAAGCATGCTAACTGCGACGGGCTCTCACGCTTGCCATGTGCGGAGGGTCCAGCTGCGTCTGAGTTGGGCGACCGGCTCGATGTGTTCACGCTGGACCAGGTCCAAAGCGGGCCGGTCACGGCCAGGCAGGTCGCGGTGGAATCGGCTCGTGATCCGGTGCTTGCCCGTGTCGTCCAGGCGATTTCTACGGGGAATTGGAGCGATCTGCCTTCGACACCGGCATTTCAACCTTTCATGTCACGCGCAGCGGAGCTGTCGTTGGTCCAACGGTGCGTAATGTGGGGAATGAGGACCGTGATTCCACCGAGGTTCAGGCAGCGGTGTTTGGAAGAACTGCATGTCAGTCACCTTGGCATCGTGAAGACCAAGAGTCTTGCTCGTAGCCTGTTGTGGTGGCCGGGGTTGGACAAAGACATTGAGCAGTTGGTTAAGCGTTGCGCCACGTGCCAGACAGATGCTGATAACCCGCGTCGAGCTTCGGGTCTCTGGCCTGTGCCAGACGGAGCTTGGCAGAGGGTCCATGTAGATTTTGCGGGACCGGTTAATGGCAAGATGTTTTTGATTGTGATTGATGCATTCTCTAAATGGCCGGAGGTTGTAGTAATGCAGCATACTTCAGCAAACATTACAGTAGAGAAGCTGCGGAGGATCTTTGCTAATAAGGGGTTGCCGGAGATCCTGGTCTCTGATAATGGTCCGCAGTTCATCGCGGGTGTATTTGATGAGTTTATGCGCCAGAATGGTATTCGACATCTAAGGTCCGCACCGTATCACCCTGAGACGAATGGCCAAGCTGAGTCGTTTGTCAAGATGTTGAAGCGGGCTTTGCGCAGGGGGGGTGTTGCACCTGTGCAGACGGTGGTCGATGTCTTTTTGCTCCATTACAGGAACGCAGTTCATCCTGTCACGGGTGATTCGCCGGCCATTCTTCTCTATGGACGGGCTTTGCGGTCCAGGCTGGATTTGCTACGACCTGGAGGGTCGTGGAGTGGGGCGATGTCGCGTCCGACGCGGCTGCGCAGCTTCGAGGTGGGGCAGCGGGTAATGGTGCGCGATTATTTCCACGGTTCCAAATGGGTGCCGGCGGTGGTCTCTGTGGTGCTGGGGCCGGCGAATTGCATGGTGCGGACTGATGGTGGGGATGTGTGGAAGCGGCACGTGGACCAGATGCATGATCGCTGTTCAGCGTCACCCCCCCCCACACCTCCCCAAGCCGAACGATGCGGGACCCCCACCGGTAGTATCGCCGGCACCTGACGTTGTATCGCCGGAACTGGCTGGGCCGGCGCCAAGGGGGGCTTCGCCTGATGCCGTCCTACCCGGGGACGTCGAGCAGGCTGGGCAGTCGGGGGTAGCTGGTGTTTCGGAAAGTGCGAGTCCGGCGAGGGTGTCACCTCGACCGAGCCGGGAGGCGTCTGAGCCTGGGCTGTCTGGCGGCGCTGCCCGTCCGAGGCGGGTCAGGGTGCGGCCACAGTACTTGGAGGATTATGAGTGTTGATGGGTTTCCGATGGTCATGTTGTGATTATCCGTTCATTATGTGACGGGTCATTTTACGAGGGGAGGAGTGTGCTGTGTCACGTGATTGGGTTTTCGTATATCATGCCTCGCCCGCTAGGGGTGGGAAGAGTGTGCTTCTGGTCGTGCAATAAAGCGGAGTAGATGCTGGCCCGCGTGCTTCTTGCGTCCCACCGCACCTGGTACGCTCTAGAACCAACAGTAACAGAAGTTTCGGTTCTTCTGCCTGCTTCATATGAAAGAATGTATGCAGCACTGCAGGACAATACCAGGTGAGTTCAATATGTTCTAGTAGTAGTACCTCGCTTATTGTGCATCTGCCAACACTTACATTTATTTATATTTTGAATACTAGTAGATTATTGTGAATGTGAACACTGAACTGTCACACTGTTTGTGCCTATAAAGCCCGACATGCTTATTTATTGTTGCTTTATTGGTGGCTCAGTCATGTGAAAGACGTAGCTGAGTCTCATGATAACACTGCGCAAGATATGGAGGTAGATCTCCTCAACTGCTTAAGCATGGTGGCCATCTTGGATTTCTGCACCATTTTTTAAAATTTTTGCATTGTTGAAATATGCAAACATCAGTATAGAACTTAGCTATGCAATATCACGATTAAAGAGCATGAAAAATATGAAATTAGTACATTTGAATATTACAAACAAGTCAGAAAGCAGTTTTTTACTCACTGGCGGCAATTTTGAATTTGGCGGCCATCTTGGAAAGAAACTGAAATGGCCCAAAATCTAGAAATGTTAAGCACATTAACAGCTGCATCTGTGCCAATTTTCGTGCTTATCACCCAAAATGCACAATTGGTCTGTGATGTGGCACCATTCTGCAGCAGTATAAATGGAATTATCTCTTCCCCTCTTCCTGACCATGCTGGAGTTCCTCAAGAAAGCATTCTGGGCCCTGTTGTTTTTCTGGTTTTCATCAATGATCTCTCTGACTCTCTGGAAAATCCTCTTTATCTCTATGCTGATGACTCCACCCTCTATCATACCCTCAGTCATCCCTCAGATTGGCAAGGTGCAGCTTCTTGACTCTCTGCAGATCTGGATAAAATCACAAACTGGTCCAACATATGGAATATTTCCTTCAATCCTGACAAATCTCACACTCTCACTATATCTCTCCAAAAGGACCGTTTAGAACCCCCCCCCCCCATCTACTTTCTCAACAATGCTCTTGAAGTAGTCCTTTCATTCAATCTTCTGGGTCTCACTATCTGCCATGATCTTTCCTGTGAAAGCCACATTTCCAACCTGGCCTCCAAAGCCAGTCACCGACTGGACATCCTCCATTGTGCAAAGTCCTTCCTCGGCCCAACTGAGCACCTGACCACATACAAGGCTTCCATCCGCAGCCTGATGGAGTACTGCTCTCCCCTCTTGGCTGATGACCCTGCCTCTGCCCTTTCCCGGCTTCATGCTGTGGAAACCAAGGCATTTTGGATCATTGGTATCTCCCGCGATGAGGCTGAGTCTTTGGGCCTCACTCTCTCTCACCGCAAGTACGTTGGTGGTCTTCCTGTCTTCTACCGTCTCCTCTCCGGTCTCGCCCTCCCCCCGCCCCCCCCGCTCTGTCTGAGATATGTCCCCACCAGATTTCATCATGGTGCTTAAGGTCTGCCAACAACCCCCTTCTGGTAAAACTACCAAAATCACAAACCACTGCTCACCTTCACTCTTTCATTCCTCTTTTACCCCGCCTTTGGAATAAACTCCCACACTCTCTTCAATCCCACTATTCCCTCTAGGCTTTCAAAACAGCAGTTCCCCACAACCTCTTATCACCCCCCATCTAAAACCTCGATCTTTTCTACCCCCGATTATCCACCCAAAACCCACTTCCTTCAAATTCCCTGGTTTCCTTCCTGAAAGTCTCTGTAATGTCCATCCTGTATTCCGTGTTCCCCACCCCATCCCTCTACCTTCCATAGATCTCCTAATGTCTCTGTTCCCCACTGTTTTGTTATTCCCTCTCCTGCCCCTCTTGTCTCATGCTCCACTTGCTGTGTGTTGTGTGTTCGCTCTCATACGAGCCTCGACAAGGTATACAAAAATAAAAAAAAATTATTTCCCCTTCAGTTTTTAAGATATCTTTATTATCCCACATCTCTTCATCACAATCATGCATTTGTTTTTCTTTCTTAGTAAAAATTGTTGAATTATTTCAAAAGGGCTTGCATCAGTTCCAAGGGCACAAGTCTCTGCACTTTCATATTTTCCATAAAATCCCACCGACGTGGTGTCTCAACTCTATTTTAGACAAGGTTCTTCATGTTCTGCATTTTCTGTGTCTTCCAGATCTTCATCGTCACCATAATTGCTCAGACATGATCGTCCACAGAAACTTCATGCACCACCATCATTGTCACTGTGACAAATTTTCTCTCTCACACACACACACACACACACACACACACACACACACACACACACACACACACACACACACACACACACATACACATACACATACACATACACATACACATACACATACACATACACATACACACACACTGATTAATCATTGCTCTTATGCACACTATGATGACAACAATAGTGACAAATTTAATGAGTCCAATGAGCAATATGTCGAGTATCCCGGTTCCCCATCCTCCAAACATCTTTTCCATCCAGATCCGAACCCCCCATCCTTAAAAGTTATGGTACTTTACAACTACCTTCCTTACGTGTTGTACCACGTCATGGATATATATCGTTAGACAATACTTTAGCATATGTCCCATTTATGCCCTTAAAGTTATCTGCCATGTCATTATGGGACCATCCGGTTCCGCAATTATCGATTTCCTCAAAGGGGATCAATGCTAATGGCAGTCCTGTTTGTAAAGAGTGCGGGAGGTGGGCACATACCCAACATGTCGCCTTATTTCCCTTCGTTGTGTACTTGTGTGACAGGGTCAAAAAGTTGTTTATCCCATGCACTCCTTTCTCATGCAATTGGTTTCGATGTTTACCTTCTTCTGCCCTGCGCATCCTGTCATGACCCTTTCCTTGTTTCCCCTGATCCAGACCGACCAAACATTCTGCTCTCCATTGCATTCCCATAATGCCTTCATTGTCTGTTTTCGTCCATATTATCATAATTATGCACATGCTAATCAGAAGCACTGCTACATATGCCATGAACCCCCGGTAACATTCTTCCCACTTGCGGGTTTCCTATATTCTCTTTATGACTTCCTGTATGCTCTCTTGCAGTGAGATGTGAGTCCATCTTAGCTTACCTTCTCACTTGACAGCTGTGTGGGGAACCAATAATACCTGGTGGGGTCCATTCAAATGTGCCTTCAGTGCATTATTCCCCTTGAACACCTTGATGTACACTAAGTCACACGGCTGGATGCCATGGTGTTCCTCCGCAGCCGGTCTGGTTGTGCTTGTTTGACCTGCCAGTCATATTCTTTGCCAACCTTTTTTAGAGCAGCACAGTGGTTGATCATTGTCCTCTCCCGATGTATGTCCATTTGTTTCAGTGTTATTGGGGTGGTTCCTGGCACATGCATTGGTCTCCCCATCAGTTTTTCAGGTGGGGACAATTCGCTGCACCTGTTTGTCTACCATCGACCAAATTGACATCAGTGCCAGAGAAATAGCCTCCAGCCATTTCAAACCTGTTTCATCACATATTTTATAGAGAGTGGATGTCCTGTTTTATTTGCAAAGCTCTGCAGAGTTCGTTCGTAATATCCGATGTGATGATCGTCTTCTGGTTGTTCAAACACTTTACCAACATTATGGTGTTGACAATACACACAGTTTCTACAAAAAAATTCTGCCACAGCTGTAAATCCTGGACCATACCATGTTCGTAGCACTTATTTCTGCATCCCACATTTGCTCATGTGGCCATTTCCATGGGCCAAATGAGCAGACAATGGCGAAAATGCTTTTGCTGTAATTATTTTACCCTCCTTTGAAAACCCAAAGTTTTGTTTCCACGTTATAGCAGCAACCGGTTTTCTCCCACTTGGCTCTTTCACTTGCCTCAGTTGCCTCCTGTAGTGCTGCAATGTCATCAGTAGTCAGCACCCTTTCCTAATTTTTTCTCTTTTGAGAGCATGTTTGTCCCCTTTCAAAAGAGCTATAAGATCGGGTGGACACTGGCCCATTGTTAGATAAACGTTAGTAGAGGATAAATGGGGCTTCTGGGGCAGCCATTCAAATGAATGGGGAAAAAGGGAAAAACTTGCTGAATCAAGCCCCAAAAACCCCAAATATGAAACTGATTTCCTCCCCTCCCACACAAATGAATGGGAAAAACTTTCTGTCTCAAGGTCCAAAAAGCTGAAAATAGGAGACTGATTTCCTCCCTCTTCCATACAAAGAAATGTAAAATTGAGACTGACTCAAGCTCCAAAAGCCCCAAATTAGGAGACTGATCTCTGCCCCATTGAGCAAATGTAAAATAGAGACTTACTGATAAAAGCACTTCTTTCCTTTCATATTTTCATTCCACTCAAAGAGCGAACCAACGAATATTTCCCCATGTTCTACTTTCGGGAACAACTTAATTTTCTTATTACATTCATCACCATCGAGTATATTCACAAAGATTACTTTGGAACTTGGTTCTTGGTTTAAGTGTCTTTGTTGAGCAGAAATGAAATGATAAACTTTTCTTAATGCTCTTATTTGACCACCTCCTGAGCCACATATCATTTTGAGATTGTCGTAAATTGTTTTTCCATTGCTCAATTGATAACCATCAAAGTTTTCAGTCCATTCAAGGATAATTTTTTTCTTTACATCCTCCAACTTATTTGAAATTACATTTATCCGCTTATTTGGTTCATCTACTTTTACCCCGGTTATTTCTTCAATAAGATTTATTTGATATGTCTCACATTCTTTATGTTTCCCATTTAAATACCAAGTCTGATTACATCTCCACACTTTGGTTTGGTTATGTCTTGGTTCTATAATTTATAAATCGGTAAAAAGACGGCGGCATCCTGTTAAAAATCTCAACCCAATATCTTAACACTTATACTTATAACCACATGTACGTGCCCGTAAAAAAATAAAAATAAAAATAAAAATCTTTTCAAACCGCGAGCAAGAAACAACAACCACACAGGCCGTTTCTTTGCTCTCGCGTGCCCGTACATGCGTGGCCCGGAAGTTCGCATATCGCAGTTACGATTATTCGCAATTTAGTTTTAATGGCCAATTATACAATTAGCGCCAATGTATTTTGCCTTTTCGCAATGTCGTCGCAAGGAAAAACAAAAAGAGAAGAGAAGAGAAAAAAAATTACTTCCTGGTTCGGAGCATACCAGCTCACTCTGATGTTACAGAAATTTATGCACCGTCTAATATGAAAACGATCATAACTTGGGGCATTGTGTTTAGCTATAAATGCGCATAAGAAATCGAGAAATTATTAGAATACACGAAGTCATCACTCTCCGGAAGCCCTACGTTGGAACGTGTAATGGGGAACGCGTCTGAGCTTCCCTTCCCCCATCGGCCACGCCCACGCAACAACGTGTCTTGTCATTGGTTGGTAAATAAATGGCCATAACTTGGGAGGCACTTGTCCGATTAATATCAAACCTTGAAAAGGCACATCCGCAGGTCCCCGGCAATATACCTGGTAAGGTTCAATCAGATCGGACCAGTGGTTGTCGAGAAACTGCGGTCACACACACACACACACACACACACACACACACACACACACACACACACACACACACACACACACATTGCTGGAATTATAGATAGATAAGGGAGACCATTGATTCCATTCTCAAAAATATATCTTTTATCATCAAAAGCTCATAATGCTTTCTTGTTTATCTCTTCTGTATATAATTGATGTTTATAACTTTTTATTGTATTCATTTTTCTGTACTCTTCCTTCTTTAAGGTTAAACAGTTGTAATAATGTTTAAAGTTTATTGTTTCCTTGATTATATTTTTCTTTATTCCCTTTAGCTTCTTATCACACATTTCAATGTTATTATTATCAATATACGGAAAAGCATAAGACATTGATCTCAATCCTAAAAAAAATCACTCATGACCTTCCCACCCAATTCATCTTTAAACTTACCAATAACCTTTTTATTCTTTGATGAAAACAACACATCACCTGACATATAATTACTTGTATCATATATATTAATATTATCAATCATATCCTCATATACATCACTTGTCTTAATTTCTCATATAAAACTATCTGTATCCATATATAACAATGACACATTATCCTTGTACTTTGATTTTAAATTATTATAGTAATAGTTATGCATTTACTACTTTGACACGACCAGAATTGATGTTCCGATATAAATGGGTTTATCCATTTCAATACTCCCTTTTTTTCAAACGAATAGCACAAAAGTTCTCTGAATACATCTCTGCTCATTCAAAACTTGGTCTATTAATTAACTTTGAAGCCTGTTTCCAAGATGCAGCAAGTCTTATGTTTTGTCAATTCCGAACATTTTCCATAGTCTTTCTAAATACAGCATTATTCAGTAATTTATAAAAGTCCTTCTCAAAATCTGTTTTTGCTTCTGTTCTCCTATTTGTAATAAAATCAATATACTTCTTTAACCAATGACTTTGTTTAAATTTCAAAATCCGATGAATTTTCCTCACTCTCAACCCAGCAGATAAATAGTGTCTCAAGTTCCTTTGATGCAAAACTTAACTTTCTTTATCATTTAATGTCGTAAGTAGTTTTTCTGGAGATTTACCTTTTATATTAAATGAATGTTGGTAATCACTTGACCATTCTTTTCTTGGACTTTCATTATCAGGGGCATAAAGTATGTCTTTTTGTTTGTTATGAAGTTCTTCTGGATATTTCAATCAACCTCAAAATAATATCCAACTTCAGCTTCATCCAATTCTTTTTGAGAGGAGATAACAATGTCAAGTAAAACTTTTTCATAATGTTTTTCTTTTACCCATTGAAGTTTTCCATAAGGTAAATATTGAGACATAGCCTACCCATACAAATTGTTTGCATCATAATACATCAGGTAAGAGTTGTCCTCATTCTTATTAGTAGTATGTGCCCGTAAATAAATAACTAAATAAATATTCAAACCGCGAGCAACAAACAACAACCACACAGGCCATTTCTTCGATCTCACGTGCCCGTACGTGCGTGGCCCGGAAGTTGGTATATTATTTGCAGTTTCGATTATTTGCAATTTAGTTTTAATACCCAAATATTCAATTAGTGCCAACGTATTTTACCTTTTCACAATGTCGTGGCAAGGAAAAACAAAAAGTGAATAGAAGAGAGAGAAAAAAAATACTTCCTGGTTCGGAGCATACCAGCACTCTGATGTTACCGAAATTTATGCACCGTCTTATATGAAAACGATCATAACTTGGGGCATTGTGTTTATCTAAAAATGCGCATAAGAAATTGAGAAATTATTAGAATACACGAAGTCATCACTCTCCAGAAGTCCGTACGTTGTAACCCGTAATGGGGAATGCGGCTGAGCTTCCCTTCCCCATCGGCCACGCCCACGCAACAACGTGTCTTGTCATTGGTTTGGTAAATAAATGGCCATAACTTGGGAACCACTTGTCCGATTAATATCAAACCTTGAGAAGGCACATCCTCAGGTCCCCAACAATATACATGGCAAGTTTCAATTAGATCGGACCAGTGGTTGTCGAGAAACAGCGGTTACACACACACACGCGCACACACAGACACACAGACACACAGACACACACACACACACACACACACACACAGATTGCTGGAATTATAGATAGATAATCAGAAAGATATTTGTTATTTGCTTTGGCATATCTCTTGGAACATACTTGAGATATTCCTCCTCTTTTAGCCTTGTATATCATGAGTCTTTTAGCATACATCATAAAAAGCATATATATATATATATATATATATATATATATATATATATATATATATATATATATATATATATATATATCAATGTTTATTTACAAATTCTGTTTTGTCTTCTTTAATATAGTACTCCATGCCAAATCCGGGCCTTTTTCATAGTGAACGGAGTCTAATCCATATGAATTTTTATTATGACAGACTGTTCTAAAAGTTTCAAACACATCAGCCAATAACAATACATCATTTTTATGATACAAATAATGATATTCTCCAAGATTCTTTATATTAAACTTCTTCCAAACCTTTTTAGCTTGTGTATAATGTCTATCGGAAATATAAGTTTAATTCAACTTGCCATATAAACTTTCCCTTGAAGGAAGTTGTGTTTCTTTGAAGTTCTCAAATGAATCCATATAGTCATAGGGATATATTCGTTTTTGTGAAAAGAGATCAATATCTTCTTGAATTGAGAAATTTGATTTAAGATTCGGTAAGTTTTTAATATTTGATGCTAAGTTAGATAATGGACTTGCCATAAACTTGTATGTGTCAAGAAATCTGATATGGGTGATGGGGGATGTATGAATTGTTTTTGTGAAGGAGATTTTTAATCTGTGTTAGGAAAGGCAGAAATATCTCCAGAAGTCTTTGAAAGTTCATTCATAAATAGATGTGTGTCATCGTGAGCGTTGTGAAGAAAGACAGGAATAAAGTTTGGAGGTTTTTAATTGAGATGACAACGGGAATGAGCTGGACCTCGATATTTACCAGTAAGATGACGGTGATCCATAACCATGTCCTCTCCCTCAATTTTCTCCTCACAAATATGACAGATACTGCTCTTTCTAAATTCCTTTTTCTCTCCTTTTGTTCATGACATTGGTTTGTAGGTTTTATCCATTATTTCTCTCAGTCATATACAGTCTTTTTCCAATCGTCTTACAAACTCCTCTGAGGCATCTTCTCCTCTATAAAGTTCTAACTTCTTGTATTCATCACCAACAGATGATTTGATATAATAACAGAAACCACAAGGAGTATGTTTTTGATATTTGTGTATGATTTATTTGGATTTGGAGAAACTATCTATCTTTTCAAGGATATTTTCAAAATCAGCATATATCACAAACGGATGTTTCATAGATTTGTTAATATCTTTGAATGATATGTTTGAACCTGCTTTTGGTAAATTGATCATGGTTGATTTATGATTACTACAATATTTTGAATGTTGATTTAATCGTTCTTTTGTGTGAAAGGAGTTGAGACATCTCTTACAAGAATACATTTTACATTTTCTCTTATATAATTGTGATTTGGTTAATCTTGATAAATTTTTGATGAAAGCATAATGTTATTTTTCCTTTGAAGTAAAGTAGAGAAGGTCAATGTGTGTTTCATCATTTTTATAGTTGTTTGAAAATTTTAACATCTGAACTTTGTTTGTATCTGTTCATCCATATACATTAACAGATATATTATTCATTTTCTCAAATTTAGTAATATCTCTCAATGACATTGGAAACTTTAAATCCTTAACATTTAATGTGTTCTCGTATTTCTTATAATGTTCAACCCTTTCAGGATTCCATTGTGGAGAATGAAAGTGAGCAAGAACAGACCATAGAAAACATTTATTATCATTGTTTTGAATATTAACAACCGCTTTCTTAAGTTTTATCTCTTTTGGTAAATCAATACAAGAAGAAGCTTGAAGAGGATCTGATTTTAAGATGTGTTTATCTAAAAAGATTAATTTTTGTAAAGGCAAATCCACTACCTACAACATCTTATTCTTGTGTTATCAACATCTTATTCTTGTCTCTGGAGTTCATCTAAACATCACATCTTACAAAATCTTGAAATGGTGAGATAAAGTGAGGGTTTAGCCTCATATAGGGAGTAGTTTCATAATGGCTTTTTTGGATGAACTTGCCATAAACTTGTATGTGTCAAGAAATCTGATATGGGTGATGGGGGATGTATGAATTGTTTTTTTTATAAATGTCTTGTCTTGCCATATTCAATTTTACTCCCATATAAAACTTAAAAGTTTTCATTTGACTTAATGTGTTTTTAATTATAGTTTCATTGCTTTGTTTAACCACATCAACAGCTTCCATTATTGAAGATGGTCCAGGGTCTTGAAAGTGAAACAATCTTATTATAATATGTCCTTTAAATGCCCGATCAGTGTTTTCAAAGGAGAATTTATTGGCAGCTTCCCTTTCTTCATTGTTCTTGTGTTTGCGTGATTGAAGGTGTTTATTATAAAAAAAATTTAAGCATATCATTATCACATCTATCACAATGTTTTGTTTCTTTGTCAAGTGGAGATATTTGTCTGAAAAAATTGAATGTGTGTTTGTTGGTTTGAAGGTGTTTTTTATAACATTTATATTCATGATTACAAACATCGCAGTACATTGTATTCACCATATTTAGAAAATAAAACTTTGCTTAAAATAAAATTTTCTTGATGAAAATTTCATTTCATTAAGAGGTGAATCTGTGCTTAAAACCATTTTATCCTCCAACTTTTTTGACTTAATAAATGCAATGTATTAAGACACAAAAGACAAGTTTCAATCAATCTCTTCATTTGTAAAAGATTCTGAGAAATATTTCGAGGATGTAAATTGAATAAAGATAAATATAACAACTATTGGATAAAAACAATTATGGTGAATAATATGAGTTCTTCAATTTCGTTCAGTGGAAGGGCTTTTAATATATCTGGAATAACATCAATTAAAGTAGATCTAACAAAAGTTTCTCCTCTCCTGGCAATATAATCAAAACTAGAAAAAGCAATGAAACAAGAAAAAGTATCAAAAACGAAAAACCTGAAGGATGAAGCTTTAGAAAGAAAAGATAAGACCATCTGTAATATGCAAGGAGAAATTTGTATTTTTTTTCCACAACCCTTAAGATGAAAATCCTGATGAAATAAAGGATGTTAATATATTAGGTGAAATGACATTTCGTTCAATAGTAGTTAAGGACCATTTCAAAATTACCTGCATGTGATAGAGTGGGATTAAACACAGAGTCAAAAGCCAAAAAACAATGTATATTCTGTGATTATCTTCTAATTAATGATAATAAAAAATGTAAAAAGGAATATAATTATTTTGGATTTACACCAAAATTGAATGTAAAGTATGAGGGTGATCACACACCTTTCCTTACAATGGAAGAAACTGAATGTATAAGAGAAGTGTTCAAAGGATTGTTGTTATATTTTATTCACGATTGCCATTTTCAGGGAAATATCAACACAAGATATTGTATAAATAAAATAATGGATTATCTTGAAATTAAACCCGAATTTTGGATAAAATATAGAGTTTCCAAAAAAGCCAATATTAAATTAAATAACATGTTTTCCGAATATATAAATGAATGATTTTTTTTACCCCTTTGGGAAAATAAGATAAAATTTAACAACAATAAAAATCTTCCAAATTCATTAAGATGTCTCAGTTGGTTCAAGTGGATGTGGAAAAACCTGCTTCCTTTTAAAGATGCTCCTTCCTCCAAACTTTTTAGATTAGGATAATTTAATAATTTTTGCAAAGTCAAGTTTTCAACCTGAGTATCAAATATTCTCACAAGGTTTTAATGCTGGTCTTCAATAAGAAGATATAATCGGTTTATTTAAACTTCAAAACAAACTAAATGATAACAACATTGAAGAGATAATACAACTATTTTGTGATATACAGAGATATAAAAAGAAATCAAAGCTGATAACTTTTCTTCTTTCTGATAATTCGGATGATATACCTTTTCCCCAAGATTTGGATAAATCAAAAAAGAACCTCTTTATCTTTGATGATTGTGTTAATGAGAGAAACCAAATGGTAATGGATAGCTACTACACAAGAGGGAGAATTCTTCTTGTAATTGTATTTATCTTAACCAATCATACTATCAACTTTTTCGCCACTCAATAAGAAACAATGCTCATACTTTTTTTTTTTTTAATTCAAGTTAAATTAATTAGATATAAACAATTTTTGGAGAGACAATTGTTCCACATTTTGTCGTAAAAAGGAATTTGGGGATTATATGAAGCACATGACTGAAAAATATGAATATATTGTTGTGAAACAAGATGAGATATTAAGGGATATATTTTTTATTTTATAAACAATTACATATATAAATGACAACTATTATTATAAATCTTGTGGGTAAATCTGCTTCTGGAAAAAAAACATTCATAAATCAAGGTTAGTAGGGTGAGTATACTCATTCTGGCTCACTTTTCCCCATGTAACTGAATGGGGGATTTTCAGCGATTCATATTTTTTCCCCTAAATAATAAACCCCCTTTTTAGCCCAACGTATATTTATTTGTCTCCCCTTTTAACCTCGGCACACTCTATTCAAATAACCAATGCAACAAGATAAAGATTTGTTCAAGTAGAAAAGTAGTAATGTGATTTGTTAAAGGTGATTCTGAAGAAATATCTGAAACATGTAAGCCTAGGGACACTCTTATTCAAATAACCAATGCATATTGTTTCGCTCACTCATTGAACCTATAAACATTTGTTAATTCTCAAATTCCTTCAATAGTTTAATTTTCTTTGCACAATAATTAGTCCTGGGGCTGATTCTCAGAATGGGCCTAAAATGAAAGTTTACTGCACCCCCCTGCCAACATAGGTTTTATGTGTTTTTCTTGTTTATTGATCTATAAGTTGATGATTTTAAAACATTACCCCTTCTAAAAAGTGTCCATTCGAAGTTTTTGGGGGCATTTTTGATACCAGATATACCGCTTTACCGCAAAAATAGGTTTTTTGTGCTAGGGATGGGTGGGCATATTACATTGCAGTTGGGTTTGCTCAGAGTACACATAGACACATTAAATACAAATCCAGGTGTTTGATTTTGTTTTAGGAGATATTTTCGCTAGAAATTGTGCGAAAATAATGTAAAGATTGTGTGAAAATGATAAAAAAAATGTGTGAAAATGGTAAAAAAAAATTGTGCGAAAATTATCAAAATTTTGTTAAAATTATGACAAAATATGATGTTTGTCACTAAAATCATAAACTATTATAGAAATTCGCATTCTAGTATATTTCTTGATGTTGACTGTTGCAAATAGTGTCTGGTACTTATTCAGTGTGAATTGCATTCGGTGCAGAATATCACGGCATGTATTGAGAACTGGATAAACCCTTTCCAATCTGACGAGCAGCTGTGCCATTTGGCTTCTGGACATGTGGCAACCGAAGATGTAAAGCGAGACCTTTTGGATGCTCGTCAAAGAGGCGTAGGATCACTGAGGACATTTGCAGCAGACAGATTAGGGAAAGATGCAACCAAAGACTTCTATGCTACTCTACCACAACTGCAGCTGAAGACGTTCACATCCATGAAGAAGAAGAGACTGGGGCATGGCACATCGCACGCCAGCGTCCTGAAGTCAACAAGAGACATTTTTGGCCGTCTCCTTGTGATTGGTCAAAGCCGTGAACTATCTATGGAGAATCTTCTGTGTTACCCACTTGGACCGCTCCCATTCTCAATCGCCACGCCAGATGGAAGTCCAGTGAAGACAGTCAAGGCTAAATTGCTCAGAGCACTAGAAGACAATGTGCAACCGCTGACAAGTATCCCCCCGGATGCTACCTGGGTGGTTGACGCAATGGCCATCATCCATTCAGCAAAAACGGCACCAACCATGACATACTCACAACTGGCCTTTTCACTCTTTAACACCATCACATCTGGTTATCCAGCTGGTGCGCGCAAAGACTGGGTAGTTGACACATTCCCTGATATATCCATTAAGATCGCGGAGCACAACCTGAGAAGGGATGCTGGTATGGAGAGCCTCAAAACCAAGATCCGCACAGGAACACAGAAGATTGACCAGCAGCTGAACAAGTCTCTGATGAGTGGATCCTTCAAATGTGCCCTGACAGAATTCCTCCTGAATGGGTGGTCCAAGCCAGAGTATGCTGCGCAGCTGGGCCAACAAGCACTGTTCGTGACAGTTGGAGAGAGGTGCTTCAGGTTGAAGGCCAATGACCAACTAACAGAAGTCCTGAAGGCAGAAGTGGCTGAACTGAGATGCACACACGAAGAGGCAGACACCAGGCTTTTGCTTCACGGAACCAATGCAGCTGATCACGGTGCTCCTGCTGTGATCATCAAGTCCCCAGACAGTGATGTTGCAGTCATTGCCCTTTCAGTCTGCCATCGTATTAGCTCGCAGCTCATCTTTCGCACTGGCACACAACAGCAGACCCGCTACCTTGATCTTACAGCTATGGCACATACCCTGGGATGCGATATCTGCTCTGCTCTCCCAGTTACCATGCCTTCAGTGGCTGTGACTCGACCAGTGCCTTCACTGGGCGCGGAAAGCTGTCAGGACTCAAACTTCTAAAGATCGAAAATGAATTTAGAGCCACTATGAACAGCATTGGGCAGTCCTTCAGTCTGTCAGTAGAAGAACTTGCCAGAGGAGAAGAGGCCATCTGCGCCCTGTATGGGAAGAAGCAGCACAGTAGAGTCAACGAACTGAGGCATGAGATGTTTGGCGCGCATACCACAGACCCATGCAGACTTCCGCCCTGTCAAAATGCAGGTGAGTTCCACCTACGTCGTGCCAATTACCAGGCTGCCATTTGGAGATGTCTCGAGAACTGCCCACATGTACCCACTCCACATGGTCATGGCTGGGATGTAGCCGGGAACGAGATCACCATCAAATGGTTAGATGTTTCTCCTGCCCCGACGTCTGTCATGGAATGTGTTAGCTGCCGGTGTCTGCGTGGTGCTGACCGGATGTGCTCCTGTAGACAGAATCAACTAAGTTGCACCAGAGCATGCAGATGCAAGCCTGACCAGTGCGGGAATTCCAAAGAAACTATCGTTGATCCACTGGAATCCCACGATGAGACAGATGACGAATAGGACATTGAACAATTCATATGAATCCAGTTTTTCTTATCAGGTAAGATTTTGCCTCGTCTATAGGTCTTTTAACCTTATTTTACACGGGGTCTGAAATGACATGGGAACGTGCTAGAAACCTGAAACTTGGCCAGTTGCTACTGCCACATGATTATTTTATAAAAATGAACTCATTTTAATTTTTGCCTCAACAATGAGCTAATTCTGACATCAAGAATAATTAATTTTGGCGAAATTCCGTGTTTTTAGTTGGTAAGTTTTAGAGTAAGAACCCCCTCCCCCCCCCCCCTGAGACAAATTGCTCCCAAATTTGGTACACATTTTTAGAAATGACAAAGGATAAACGTCACCAAGTTTCAAAGTCATACCTCTAACCGTCGCGACGGTATAGGCAGAAAACAAATATGCCCCCCCCCCTTGTAAAATAGGGTTAATATGTGTATTATTCAGTAATAAACATGTTTTTCAGGGTTTTGATAAACGTCCATGCAGGTTTAGTAAAGTTACAATGCCTCAGCACAATACAAAATGCTTCCTGAAGCCAACAATATTGTCCTATATGAATGCTACAATACTCAATACTGCAAAAAATGTCAGGTTTTGCCAAAACGTATCACGATATGAAATGGCTTGCAATGGGTCATTTGGATACTTTTTGAAAGGGGTAATGTTTTGAAATCAGATGTCTATAGACGATATAACATGAAAAAACCATCAAACCTGTGTTGGCAGGGGGGTGCAGCAAAACTCAAAATGTTGGAATCAGCTCCAGGACTAAATCCCCATCTAAAATATTTAAAAATAAAATATTTGAATCTTTATATTTTTCAAGATACCCCTTTTGTGTCATTATGAAATGATAAACTTCTCTCCTTGATCTCATCTGACCACCTCCTGAGTTGCATATCATTTTGAGATTGTAGTTAATTATTCTTCCATTGTTCAATCGATAACCATCAAATTTTTCGGTCCATTCAAGGATATTTATTATTTTCTTTACATCCTCTAACTTACTGCTTTTTAAATTGATTCGCTTATTTGTTTTATTTACCTTTGTTTTAATAATTTTTTCATTAAGACTTATTTGATATTTTTCACATTCATTATGTTTTCCATTTGTATTCCAAGACTGAGATTTTTTCCACTCTTTAGTTTGATTAATACTTGGTTCGACCATTTATATATTGTGAAAAAGACGGCGGTAGCCCATAAAAACCCTAACACATCTTCCCATCGTTAAAACTTGTGTCCATATGGAACATAATCTATTTTATTCACTCTATCATACAATATCCATATGGAACACAATCTATTCCATTATCTAAAATAAATATCTTATCATCAAAGGCTTCTAATGCCTTTTTATTTACTTCTTCACTATATATCTTATGTTTATACCTTCTTATTGTATTCATTTTCCTATATTCTTTTTTTATTATTCATCAAACAATTATAATAATTTCTAAAAGTTATTGATTTCTTTATTACATATTTCTTTATTCCCTTTAACCTTTTATCAATCTGATGACCATACTTATAAGCATATGCCTTTGCTCTCAATCCAATAAACTCACTCATTACTTTTCCACCCAACTCATCCTTAAACTTACCAATAACCTTGTCATTCTTTTTTGAAAATAACTCGCTCTTCTTACTAAAATTACTTGTAACATATACTCCAATATTTTTCTTCATATCTTTAGAAACATCATCAGTTTTTATTTCTAGAATAAAACTATCAGTGTCCATATACAACAATGAAACATTTTCACCATACTCTTTCTTTAAGTCATTATACAAATAATCATACATCAATATCTTTGATCAATCAAGAACTGCTGTTCCAATATAAATTGGTTTATCCATGACAACACTTTCCTTTTTCATATGAATAGCAGAAAAGTTCTCTGAAAAAATCTCTTCTCTCTCAAAACTTGGTTTATTTATAAATCTAGAAGCTTCTTTCCAAGATGTTGCGAATCTCATGTTTTGTCTGTTTTTAACATTTTCCATAGTCTTTCCAAATACAGCATTATTCATTAATTTATAAAAGTCCCCTTCAAATTTTACTTTTGTATTTGCTCACATATCTGTATTGAATTTAATATACTTTTCCATCCAAGGACTTTGTTTAAATTTTAAAACTCTATGAATTTTAGCTACTCTCAACCCAGCAGATAAATATTGTCTCAAGTTCCTTTGATGCAAAACATATCTCTCTTTATCATAGAATGTTGTTAATAACTTTTCTGTTGATTTGCCTTGAATATTACAACTTTTATGACAATAACTGAACCATTCTTTCGTTGGGGTTTCTTTCTCACATACAAAAGGAAGGTCTTTATGCTTATTATGAAGATCACTCGGGTACCTCAAATCAACTTCAAAATAATAACCTTCTTCTTCTCTCATTCAACTCCTCTTGAGAAGAAATAACAATATTCATCATAGCCTTTTCATAATCCTTTTCTTCCACCCACTCTAATTTACCATAAGGCAGAGATTGAGACATTGCCCATCCATACAAATTATTAGCATCAAAATACATCAAATAATTTCTATCTTTTTCACTCTCATAATTTGGAAGATATTTATTATTTGCTTTAGCATATCTTTTTGACATACTTGTGATATTCCACCTCTCTTAGACTTCTCAATTATCAAAAGCAAATCTACATCACTGATTAAATCTATATCTTGTTTTTTCATTTTCAACATTGCACTCCAAGCTAAACCAGGAGCTGTGAAATAGTGGGCAGAAGCTAATCCATAACAATTTTTATTATGACAGAGTGATCTAAAAGCTTCAAACACATCAGCTAACAATAAAACATGTTTTTAGATACAAATCATGATATTCTCCAAGGTTCTTTATCTTAAATATTTTCCAAATTTCTTGTGCATGTTTATATTCCTTATCACTTATTTATCTCTTCTTCATAAAGGTTATTATAGAAACTTTCTTTTGAAGGAAGTTGTGTTTCTTTAAATCTCATAAATGAATCCATATAATCAGAAGGATAAATTCTCTTACTTGTAAGAATTTTCTCTTTACTTTGAATTTCATTGCTTGTTTGAATTTCCTCTCTAGTTGAAATTCCCTCTTTAATCAGAATTTCCTCTTTAGTTTGAATTTCATTCATTGTTTGAATTTTCTTTATAATTAGAATTTCATCTTCAGTTTGAATTTCTTCATTAATTTCCTCATTAATTAGAATTTCCTCTTTACTTTGAATTCTCTCTTTAATCTGAATTTCCAATTTAGTTAGAATTTCCTCTTTTGGAAAGAATGAATTAAGATTTGGAAAAGAGCCCGTGGAGCTTAGATTTGATGCTAGGTTGGCTAGTGGTGTTCCCATAAACTTGTAAGAATCTAGAAACCTAATACGAGTTAAAAGTTTCGTGAATATCATTTTTGTAAATTAAATATACTTTTGACTTGTGTTTGTTATGGCAGAAATATTCTCTGGTGTTTTTGAAAGTTCATTTATAATTAAAACTGGTAAACCAGTAATCCCGGGCTTCAAGGCGTGCCTCCATTTTAACAAATTTCAACACTATCACCCTGTCACATGATATGGGTTTTCCGAGTTAGAAAGTTAGTTCAAGTCTGCAATGGGGTGCAGCTACGGGGTCCCTCATGTTATATCAATGAATGATTGAAAAGCCCATAGCAATACATGATAAAGAAAGAAACTTCACATTGGACAAATCAAGGCTGGACAAATTTTCAAGTCCCCTAAAAAGTCCAATAACTCCACATTTGCATATTAATCTAAATGGCGAACTTGTAGAACGTTAAAATATCTTCCAGAATGTGTGGTCACTTTTTGTCTATCTTCTTCGGTTTTCATTTTACGACATGTTAAAAATGGGTGATTTTAAACTTTGGGGGGCTCTGAGGCCTCACTGGGGTAAAATACAGACATAGTGTAAACATATTTGGAATCCCCTCTTCAAGGCCTATCAGAATCTGTCATTACATTTTTTCAACTCTCATTTGCATATTTGGCATATTTAATGAGGTGAATAGGCATTATTTTAATCATATAAATTATGCAACGATTTCAACAAAATTAACAACTTAACATTCCAATGGAACCTCGCAAATGTGTGTAAAAGTTTGAGGCTGTCGTATTACCCTTTCTGGAGAAGAAGATGTTTTTAGGTTTTGGAGAAAATCCAATATGGCCGCCATACTACGTGACCTACGTCATCAAAATTTTCAAAGTATAAACATCAAGTGGAGAGTTATTAAAGTGTTAAGTTTCATTGAATTTCATCAAAGCGTTGTTTTCATTTAATGACATTTCAAAAATGGGTGATTTTAAACTTTGGGGGTCTCTTGGGCCTCACTGGGGTCAAGTCCAGACATGGTATAAACATATTTGGAGTGCCCTGTTTATGTACTATCTAAATCTGTCATTAAATTTTTTCAACTCTCATTTGCATATTTTGCATACTTAATGAGGCGAATCGGCATCATTTAAAATCAAATAAATTAAATAACGATTTTGACCAAATTAACAACTTAACATTCCCATGGAACATCGGATATGTGTGCAAAAGCTTGAGGCTGCCGGAATCCCTCTGGAGAAGAAGATGTTTTTAGGTTTTGGAGAAAATCCAATATGGCCGCCATACCACGTGACCTACGTCATCAAAATTTTCAAAGTATAAACTTCAGGTGGAGAGTTATTAAATGGATAAGTTTCATTGAATTTCATCCAAGCGTTGTTTTAATTTTATGACATTTCAAAAATGGGTCATTTTCAACTTTGGGGGGCGCTGCGGGCTCACTGGGGTCAAATACAAACAAAGTATAAATATATTGGGAGTCCCCTGTTTATGTGCTATCTAAATTTGTCATTAAATTTTTTCAACTCTCATTTGCATATTTTGCATATTTAATGAGGCGAATCGGCATCAGTTTAAATCATATGAATTATGTAACGATTTCGACCAAATTAACAAATTAACATTCCCATGGAACTTCGCAAATGTGTGCAAAAGATTGACGCTGTCAGATTATCCCTTCTGGAGAAGATGTTTTTAGGTTTTTGATAAAATCCAATATGGCCGCCATACCACGTGACCTACGTCATCAATTGTTTCAGAGTATAAACTTCAGGTGGTGAGTAATTACAATATTAAGTTTCGTTCAATTTCATCCAACAGTTTTCCCTCCAGATCCGCCACAAAATCGGTCAGTAGAACATAAAAACACCTTTAATAATAATAATACAAACGATTTCAATAGAGCTTCAGCCATGCTTGAAGCCCTAATAATACGAACGATTTCAATAGAGCTTCAGCCATGCTTGAAGCCCTAAATAGATGTGTATCATAGTTGGTGCTGTTGTGAAGAAAGACTGGAATAACAGAAGGTAATTTATAATTAAGATTACAACAGGAATGAGCGGGACCTCTTTATTTACCAGTTAGATTACAATGATCCCTAACTTTCGACTCCTCAATTTCCTCCTCACAAATATGACAGATATTGTTGTTTCTGAATTCTAATTTTTCTTCTTTGGTTAATTTCATTGGTTCATTTGTTTCTTTCATTAATTTAGTTAGTCTTATACAATCCTTTTCTAATCATTTTACAAACTCTTGTGAAGCTTTTTTCCACGATCATGTTCAAGTTTATTATACTTTTCTCCAATAGATGATTTGATATAATAACAGAAACCACAAGGAATATGTTTTTGATATTTATTTGTATATGATTCTTTTGGATTAGGAGAAGCAGTATTTATCTTTTTAAGGATACACTCAAAATCAGCATATATCACAAATGGGTGCATGATAAATTTATTATAATCTTCAAAAGAAATCTTTTCACCAGGTTTAGGCATTGTAATTACAGCTGATTTATGATTACCACAATATTTTGAATGTTGTTCTAATCGTTCTTTTGTATGAAATGAATTAAGGCATCGCTTACAAGGATATATTTTGTTTGCTGTTCTGAATACGTGAGAAGAGATTAATCTTGATAAATTATTGATGTATGTGTAATGTGAATTCTTTCCAACACTAAAATATAAAAGATCAATGTGTGTTTCTTCATTTTTATAGTTGTTTGAAATTTTTAATATTTGAACTTTGTTTGTATCCGTTAATCCATAGACATTAATAGAAAGATTATTCTTTTTCTCATATTTAGGAATATCTGTTAATGGCATTGAGAATTTAAAATCTTTAAAGTCCAAGGTATTGTTGTGGTTGACGAAATTCGCAAACCACCATTCAGGTCCCGTAGGTGAGATATCTCTGTAAGTATATGTGTAGTTAGGCCCAAACCCGTTGTTTAGAGGGAATAAATGTCATTCCTTCGGGCTGCTACCCTTTTAGATAGCCATTTTTCTTTTACTATCTTTATTTTGGACCAACCGCCATTACTACCACCACAACCACCACCAACCACGTCTCAACAGCCATCACACAACAACCACCAACCGCAACGCCGCTTCACAACAACAGCCACGACCCTTGCCGTCACATCTCGCTCTCGCAACCATCGCATCACCGCCATTCCCGCGCCGCTTGTGGGCACCGATCCTGGACTCGTACAGGGCGCGCACCGAGCAGCGGGTGCAAAAACACCAGCCTTTCCGAGAAATCGGATCAAGAACGATTCACGCCCACTTCTGTTCCGTCCTATCAGCGAGCGTGGGGCGATTTGGCCCCGCCTCCAGGTGCGTCGGAGTATAATCGCTATATGCAGATTCGCGGATCAAGAATCATTCACGCCCACTTTTCCTCTGTCCAATGGGGAGCGTGGCTTCGCCCCCGAGCGATTCCTGATCCAAAAATCTGCATATGATTTCTCCTGTTGCACTATAAAGCGCCGAGCGCGGAGCAAATCGAGGCAGTTGGACGGAGTTGAGAAGAGTGGAGAGTTGGAGAGTTGTGGCGGCGGCGAAGTCAGTCGAGAGAGTGTCTGTCGGGGTCCGGAGAGGCTGGAGAAGCCAAGAATCTTTGTGGAGGTCTGCGCTCGTGTGAGAGTCGGGGAGCTGCGGAGAGGGGAGGCCGGTTGGCACGATCGTGGTGAGGCCGAAAGGCCCACCCGTGACTAGTTCCCGGCATTAGTCCGAGAGGGTCACGACGGGATTGTCCGTCCGGTGGGCAACGTGCCGCGATTCGAGTTATGTGGCCGCTCGCACGCCGGCGGGCGCGAATCCGCAACACTGGTGTCAGGAGTGGGACACAAACCCATCCCCCTCCTCGCGGCACTGGTATCGGAGAGCGGGAAAACAGGCTCTCCTGTCCCCATCTAAATTCACGGGAATCGGTCCAGGGGTGAGAGGAGCGACCCCCGATTCCCTCCAAATTACGAGCGATTCAAATTAACCTTTTACGAGAAATAAGATGGCGTCTCAAGGCGAGCGGGAGCCGGGGGTATTAGGTATGTGTCGTCATGTAGGATCCATGGCCCAGGTTGGTTCTTTTTATAATTATAACCCCACCACTAACTGTGGTCAATGGGAGCGGCTTGAGCATGAACTTTGCTGGCAAAGGGAGTCGCACAATGGCAGCGCGATCACACCTCAGCGCAGCACGGAGCAGGCTGATATTAATGGCACAGCACGAGGCGTGAGCTCCCAGTCACCGGTTCAAGGCACGTGGTCACGGCATGTGCCATGGCAGGCGTGGCAGGATGACTATGCGAGCATTGGCAGGCTTCAGGCACAATTGGGGGATGTCTTGGAAAAGGTGAAGCGTTATGAAGAATATATCGAGGAGGTGCAACGTGGAGTGGACGAGTCACAACGGCACGCAGACGCGCTTCAGAAAAATTACGTGTACGGGGGGACACAGCGATTGGACGATTTACTGGAACGAATTCGGTGGCAAAAACATGACTTGGCCAATAGAGTCGACAAATTATGTGGGAAAAAGAATTTGGTAGTGTTTTATACCCGTCAGTTGGAATATGCAAAGAGCAAGCTGAACAAAAGAATAGAGGAACAGCAGATTGGTATCTCCCAGGAAAGGAAACAATGGGAGGAAGAATGGAAAACCGAGCTTGAAAAGAAACAAAAGGAGCACGACTTGGAAGTAAAACAATTAATGGAAAAATTATTGGAGGAAGCAAGGCGGTTCAAAGAACTAGAGGGGAGAGTGAGGGAAATACAGTTGGAAGAGAAAAAATGTGAACACGATGGGGAATTGGAACAATTGAAGGAAGAGATAAGAACAGGCAATCAGGAAAGAGAAAGCCTAGAATGGAAGATAAAAAGAGGAGAGAGACAGCTCGAGGAAAGGGCGGAGGAATTGCTGGAAAAGTCAGAACAGTTCGAAGAACTGCAGGGAGAATTGAGGGAGGAAGGAGAAAGGAAAACAAAGCTCGAAAAGGAAAAACGCAAACAAGATGGGGAATTGGAACTACTGAAGCGAGAGGTAAGGGCAAGCCAGTTTAAAAGAGAAATCCTGGAAGGGGAGATAAGAATGGGAAAGGAATGGCAGAAAAAACTAAATGAATACAGTAAAAAAAGGGACGAATTGAGGAGGGAAGCGGTGGAAAGAAGAGATGAAATGAGTGAAGAAGCATGCAAATTGAGGGAGGAATTACAAACAAAATCTTCTGAGATACTGAAACACAAAAACAAAGAAAGAGGATTACAAGACGAACTGAGGATGTTAAAAGAGGAAAGGAAGAGAACAGAGAATGAAACGTTAAGGAACCACACTGAGCAGATTGAACAATTAGAAGCCAAAGCAAAGTCGGAGTGTGCGGAGATGAGAAAGGAATTGGAAAAGAAAGCTTCTGAGTTACAGAAACACCAAAACAAAGAGAGGGAATTACAAAACGAGTTGAGGATGGTGAGAGAAGAAAGAACGACAACAGAGAATGAAACGTTAAGGAACCACACTGTACAGATCGAACAGCTGGAAGCGAAGCTCAGATTAAAGAATGAGGAACAAGAAAGAGTACTGAAAGAACAAGGAATGAGACAGGAGAAGGAAATCAGCCAACTGAAGGAAACCACGAGATTGCAGAATGAGATGCAAAAAAGAGTAATGAAGGAAGAACAAATAAGACAGGAGAAGGAAGTCAGCCAACTGAAAGAAATAACGAGATTGCAGAATGAGGAACAAGGAAGACAGTGGAATAGGAAATACAAAGAACAAGGAATGAGACAGGAGAAAGAAATCCGTCAATTGAAGGAAACGATGAGATTGCAGAACGAGGAACAAGAGAGACAGCGGAATAAAAAACTGAAAGAGTATGAATTTGAAACTGAACGACAAAAGGAAAAAAATAGGTTGGAATACGAGGAGAAGTTGAAAGAGCAAGGAATGAAGCAGGAAGGAGAAATCAGGATATTGAAGGACACAAGGAGATTGGAGAGGGAAGAACGAGAGGAACAATGGAATAGAAAACAAAAAGAACATGAATCTGAGTTTGACCAATTGAAAGAAAAGCTGAGGCTGGAGTACGAGGAGATAGACAAAGAACAGCGAATGAAACACAAAATGGAGATGAACCAAATGAAGAAAACCATGAAACTGGATAACTAAAGACAGGAGAGGAAACAAGGAAGAGTAATGAGACAGCAGCGAATGAAACACAAAATGGAGATTAACCAAATGAAGAAAACCATGAAACTGGATAAGGAAAGACAGGAGAGGAAACGAGGAAGAGTAATTAGACAGCAGCAAATGAAACACAAAAAGGAGATTACCCAAATGAAGAAAACCATGAAACTGGAGAAGGAAGGACAGGAGAGGAAACGAGGAAGAGTAGTGAGAGAACAGCGAATGAAACACAGGAAGGAAATGAGCCAATTGAAAGAAACAATGAGATTGGAAAACAAAGAGCAGGAGGAACAGTGGGAGAGAAAACAACAACTATATGAGTGTGAAATTGAACAACTAAAACGGAGAGCGAGATTGGAGTCAACGGAGATTGAGGAGCTCTGGAGGGAGAACGAACAGCTAATGGGGCTCAGAGAGAAAGAACGACTCAGATGGGAAGGAAAAAGGAACCAGGAAGAGACAGAAATAAGGAACAAGGAGAGAAAATGTATAGAGACACAGGAGACAAGAGACGAGGTGAAAGTAATTGGGAGGGAGAGAAAAGAACAATCAAGACGGAAAGCAAGGAGGAGGTACGCAGAGATCGTGAAAGAGCAAGGAGTGAAACAGAGGGAAGGACGGGAGCGACTTAAGGAGAAAGCAAGGTTGACCTACATAAAGATAAGGGAAAGATGCCAGAAAGAAGCAGAGACAAATAGACACGAGGGGACAACAGAAACTAATAAATGTACAGAGACACGGGAGATGGGAACGATAGAGGAGAGACTACACGATGAAGACAGGGTTAGAGACGAACACACACACACACAGAGTTAGTGGAGGACGATGAGCGGGAGCTCGCGGAGCGTGTTGGGACCCAGTGCGAGCAGTTGGATGGCCTCCTCCAGGAACGAGGGAGGGAGTATGCCCCCTTGAGGCGAGTCACGACCAGGTGAGTTCGGTCGTGCATTGCGAGGTCGAGGGGAGGAGTGCTGTGGACAGGTGCACGGAAAGCTTGGGGGGTATAGAGGCCCCGGAGACCCTTGTGGGGACACGAATCCCCAGTGTGGTTGTCCCGGTGTGTGTGGTGCAAGGTGTGAGTGCGTCCCCGTGTGTGAGTGGTGTGGTGGCGAGTGTGCCGGAGTGTGTGCTACCCAGCACGTCGTGTGTGGATGAGACGCCGCGGGCGAGTGCTCCCGCATGTGTGAGTGGTGTGGTTTGTGTGAGGGAAATGGCACGAGTGAGTGGAAGGCCGCGAGTGAGTGGAGCCACGTGTGCGAGGGAGGTGGCATGCGTGAGTGAACGGCCGAGTGCAAGGGAGACCGTGAGTGTGAGAGAGACAGCGTGTGCAAGGTCGCTGTGTGTGAGGGAGATGACGGTGGGCATGCGTGAGCACGCAGCCGCGTCTCCCGGTGTGAATGTGATGGAATCGACTGTGAGCGTCGTAACACGCAGCTGTGCGTGGGTTGAATGGCGACGACGACGGCGACAGAGGAAAAAAAGCCGAGTAGCGGCTGCAGCTGTTTCGGGAACCATGCCGGGTTCACCCAGCAGCGAGCGCGAGGTCCGTGCTGTGCAACGCATGAGGCCCCCACGTGCTCGCTTGCGAGAGTGAAGTCCCGGTCCGGAAACGCACGCGGTGGATTTGCCGATCCCGCGGACGGACAAAGTTTAGGCAGGTAAATGGATTTGGACCGGACGGGTTCTCCACGCGATCGTGTGTGTTAAGCTCCAACGGGCAAAGCACATGTGTTCGCGTGGGGAACCCCTCGAGACGTGGGGCTTGTGTTTTTTTATGCGCACGGTGACGTCATGGCTGCACGCGGGGTTGGAATCCGGCAGGAGGGGTATCCCTGCCGGATGGTACCGTCCAAGGAGGGACGAGGTACACGTGCAGCTGCATGACGTCACGGGCAGGTGCAAAGTGCGCGAGCTGTGAGTTGCCGCGCTGGTGCTGCGCATGTGAAAAAAAAAAAGAAAAAAAAAAAGCAAGCCTCACTTTCGGGTGCACAGGATTCCCGGGCAAGGGGTGGAAGACCCCCCTTATCAGGGCACAGGATGGAAACTAGTTAGGGGGAAGGGTTAGCTTAGCTAGACCGACTTCATGGGGCAGGGGTAAGTCCTCATGGAGTCCGTGGAATGGATGAGTTAGAGGGTTTTAGTTGAGATTTAGGTTGGGAAATAATTTTTGGAATAGATTTGGAAACAGTGACAGCCTTTGGATGTGTAGAGTTGACGTAGTTTAGCTACGTAGTGTTAAAAGGAACGTGCTACTAGTTTAAGGGACGACGTGGGAGCACGAGTTAGTTAGGGGAGGTAGTTAGAAGGATGGCAGAGTTCAGCGGTGAGTGTGTTGAAGAGTTGGTGAGTGAAGTGGAAGCATGTGCTTGGTGAGTGAGTGAGGCCAGCGGGTCTGTGTGAGTGGAGCGAATGGCGATTGCATGGTGCGATGAGTGATTGGCGGGAGGAGTGACTCCCGCCCAAGGGACCCCGGGGTCAGTGTAGAGTGAGTTAGGGGGTTAGTCAAATTGAAAAATGGAGGTCGTTTTGCTGTTGGTGGGAGTGTAGGCTCGAAACCCGTTTGGAGGGGTGCAGGAGCCCTGTTGACGGGCTGGGAGCGTGGCTGCGAAAGGTGAGTATCGCTAAGTGGGCACCCCGGGCACCAGGCTAGTCGGCCGTAGTAGGCCAAGGGCCCATGGGGGGCCGGGATAGCGTAGTGGGCACGGGTGCGTCTGCTTGGTGCGGGGGCCTGGGGCGCCATTAGCCGCGTGGGCAGTGTTGTGGGCACGGGTGACCCTCGGAAAGGGGCCCGGGAAGCCAGCCTGCCACGTGTGCGTTTCAGGGGAGGTGCCATGGGGGGCACTCCCCGGTGTTAGGGAGCTGGTAGGCTCGGAGGCAGTGTAGTGCCCGGGGGTGCCATAGCGGGAGAATCGGCAGAGGGTCGTGCCTGCCAAAGGGAGCCACGCGTCCCAGCCATGAGACCGTGTGAGGGCACGGAGAGAAAATTGGGGGGCGAGGCCCGAAATTGTGAGGACACCAACACAGGCGACGGGAATCTGGGTTGTTAGAACCAATAGTTTAAGCGAGAGGCGCTTGTTGAAAGCCCCGGGGTAGTTTAACAGTTAAATGGTTAGGGTAGATAGGAAGTCTACCCCTCCGCACCATCCATCCCCTCGCTCTCGTTGTGGGCCGCTGGACCCACTTTGTGTTATAGATCGCTGAACTCTGGGGAGGCCATTCTGAGGCTTGGATTGGGCCTCGACACAGGACGCAAGCTCTCCCTTGTTCCCCTCCGGGAAGGGAACGTAGGGGTTGGGAGTAGGCTAGGTGACAGGATAGGTTAGCCGAACAAGGACAGTACAGGGGGTTAGGGGACGATTTATAGTGGGGAAGTAAAAATAAAAAAATAAGTTGGGGCTAAATTGGGGTTTGACAAATTAAGGGAGTGGGTATAGACAGTGACAGGCAAAGGCGATAGGTTGGGAGGGAGACCGTAGGGTAGGTCCGAGCCCGCCTTCCGAGTGGCCAGCACCACCGCACTCCCTCCACCAACCTCCACTGAACGGCAAAGGCTGGCCAGCTTCATCTGCTGGCTGCGTTGCTGCAAGGCAAAGGCCGGCCCACTTCATCGGCAGCTGTTGTTTTGCTGCAAGGCCTGTGCCGGCTGGATCGTCTGCAGCTGCTGTGCTGCAAGGCCTGTGCCGGCCGGATCGTCTGCAGCTGTTTTCTGCAAGGCCTGTGCCGGCCAGTTCATCTGCCGGCTGTGTTTGCCTGCAGCGGCCTTGTTCTGCAGGCTGTGTTTGCCTGATCACCTGTGCCATGCCATGCCCACTGCCCCTGTTCTCCAGCCCCGTTCAATTTTTGCTTTGCCCCCACCCCCCCTGTTCATTGCCATGTGCGCCAGGATCAGAAAGCAACAGTTTGCAAGCTGCGAGAACTGCCCTGTTGGCAGCTACAACACGGGCCTGCAGTGGCGGTCCGTGCACCGTGTTTGCGTCCATCCATTCATCCATCCATTCGTTGTGTTCATTGCGTGTGCCACTTGAGCTGGCACGGAGACTGCATTTGTGCAGCCCATGCACCGTTGTGGTTCACTGCGTTCAGTTCAAAAGGGAAGGCCTTGGACTGCGTGTGAGCAGCCGGCCACGTTCCCTGTCACCTGCATTGTTTGAGTCGGAGACTGCATGCGAGCAGCCTGGCTCCCTGCTAACTGCTTTCTTTTTGCAGAGTCCATTGATCCTGGGCCATGGTTTAGTGTAAAATTTGTAAGTTAAGGTTAAGATGTACTGTACATATGAGTGCGCCCCCGGCATGTCTGTCTTAGCGCCGGCAATTTTATTTAAGTCGTCCATGTGAGTGAGTTTGTTTAGGTAGTTACTCAGCCCTCAGGTTAATTATTTTGGGGACACGAATACCATGAATGTCGCACTCAGGGATCCGTAGGTAAAATGTACTAGGGGAGAACTACACATGATGGCACACGAAAATTTGACGACTCGGGACGAGTCTGTAAAAAGGGGAGGGGGTAGTGTTGTGGTTGACGAAATTCGCAAACCACCATTCAGGTCCCGTAGGTGAGATATCTCTGTAAGTATATGTGTAGTTAGGCCCAAAACCGTTGTTTAGAGGGAATAAATGTCATTCACTCGGGCTGCGACCCTTTTAGATAGCCGTTTTCTATTACTATCTTTATTTTGGACCAACCGCCATTACTACCACCACAACCACCACCAACCACGTCTCAACAGCCATCACACAACAACCACCAACTGCAACGCCGCTTCACAACAACAGCCACGACCCTTGCCGTCACATCTCGCTCTCGCAACCATCGCATCACCGCCATTCCCGCGCCGCTTGTGGGCACCGATCCTGGACTCGTACAGGGCGCGCACCGAGCAGCGGGTGCAAAAACACCAGCCTTTCTGAGAAATCGGATCAAGAACGATTCATGCCTACTTCTGTTCCGTCCTATCAGCGAGCGTGGGGCGATTTGGCCCCGCCTCCAGGTGCGTCAGAGTATAATCGCTATATGCAGATTCGCGGATCAAGAATCATTAACGCCCACTTTTCCTCTGTCCAATGGGGAGCGTGGCTCCGCCCCCGAGCGATTCCTTATCCAAAAATCTGCATATGATTTCTCCTGTCGCACTATAAAGCGCCGAGCGCGGAGCAAATCGAGGCAGTTGGACGGAGTTGAGAAGAGTGGAGAGTTGGAGAGTTGTGGCGGCGGCGAAGTCAGTCGAGAGAGTGTCTGTCGGGGTCCGGAGAGGCTGGAGAAGCCAAGAATCTTTGTGGAGGTCTGCGCTCGTGTGAGTGTCAGGGAGCTGCGGAGAGGGGAGGCCGGTAACGCGACCGAGGTCGCAGTGGAGTCGTTCGTCGCGGGACCCAAGCCAGCCAGATATCCTCATTCCCCCGAGCATCAACAACCCCCTCCTGTTTCCCCCCCGCGCTGAGATAGTGTGAGAAGGGGACCCCGTTCCCACCCCATTCCAGGCAGTGCCAGCGAGGCCCGCGGAGTCGGGGCGCCGCCGCCATTTTGCGGCTCATCACCAGACGGGTAGGCTCGACACGGTCTCGGCCCCAGGCCCGTCTGCCCCCTTGTCGATAAAGGGTGGCCCCTTCCTTTTTCTTTTGCTTTGAGTATATGTGTTGTCGGCGCCGTCTGTGAAGTAAAACTGTATAAGTGTTGCCGTGTGCTCGGTAGTCGGTAGTAGATCTGCATTGTTGCATTTGCTTTTTGTGCAGAATTGTTGTGTTTCTTCTACTTTTACATTTGCTTTTGGTGTATAATTGTATATGTGTGCTTTCCGTTTGCCGCGGAATAAATGTGCTTTATGTTGAACTGTTTCTCCCGTTTCACTTCGTCTTTTCTTTAATTGAATCTCCATCTTACTTCACGTAAAGGGTTGGTCGTGGGCTAAATACGCCCGATAATTTATCGGAACCATCAAGGTCGACGATATAACACCGCTCGGTTATCCCGATAGTACGGAACGGGTCGCTTAAAGTGGCCCGTGTCCGAAGTCGACCTGCGGCGAGGTGCGATCGCCCGGTCTACCCTCCGTGTGGGTACTTAGGTAGGTCGAATTTGGCGAACAACCCTATCCCACGCGGGGGGGGGGGGGCGATTGGCACGATCGTGGTGAGGCCGAAACGCCCACCCGTGACTAGTTCCCGGCGTTAGTCCGAGAGGGTCACGACGGGATTGTCCGTCCGGTGGGCGACGTGCTGCGATTCGAGTTGCGTGGCCGCTCGCACGCCGGCGGGCGTGAATCCGCAACAGTATTCTCATATTTCATATATTGTTTTACTCTTTCTGAATTACATTTTGGTGGATGTAAGTGAGCAAGAACAGACCAGAGAAAACATTTATTATCATTGTTCTTAATATTAATAACTACCTTCTTTAGTTTTATTTCTTTTGGTAATTCAATTTAAGAAGAAGCTTTAAGAGGGTTTGATTTTCCAATGTGTATATCCAAAAAGATGATTAAAAAAAAAAATTTAAATCCACTTCCTACCACTGTATTATCAACATCCTCCTCTTGTCTTGATTGTTCTTCATAAACCCCACTATTAAAAAAATCTTGACATGATGTTAGAAAATGAAGATCTGTTCTCATATAAGGAGTTTGTTCTTCATCTTGTCTTTTCATATTCATTTTCATTCCCATATAAAACTTTAAAGTTTTCATTTCTTTTAATGTCTTTTTAATAACTTTGTCAACATCAGGTTTCACTATTTCAATTGATTCAGCTATTGATGATGGACCAGGTTCTCCAAATTGAAAAATCCTTATTTTAATATGATTCTTAAAAGCTCCATCAGTGTTTTCAACATAATAGTCTCCCTTTGCTTTAAACCCATTCTTCTTTTTTTTTGTGATTGAAGGTGATTCTTATAACTACTCTTCAAAACATCCTTTGAGCAGATATCACAATGTTTTCTTTCCAACTCAAGAGGAGATATTTGTTTGAAAAGATGGAATGTGTGTTTGTTGGTTTGAAGGTGTTTTTTATAATATTTATATTCGTGATTACAAACATCGCAGTACGTGGTATTCACCATATTTATAGAATAAAACTTTGCTTAAACTAAAATTTTCTTAATGAAAATTTTGTTTAATTTATAGGTGAATCTCTGCTTAAAACCATTTTATCTTCCAAATTTTTTCACTTAATAAATACAATGTTTCAAGACACAAAAGACAAGTTTCAATCAATCTCTTCATTTGCAAAAGATTCTGAGAAATATGTCAAGGATGTAAAATTGAACAACGATAAATATAACAACTATTGGATAAAAACAATTATGGCGAATATAATATGAGTTCTTCAATTTCCTTCAGTGGAAGGGCTTTTATATACCTGGAAGAACATCAATTAAGGTATCTCTAACAAAAGTTTCTCCTCTCCTTTTGGCAATATATTCAAAACTAGAAAAAGCAATAAAACAAGAAAAAGTATCAAAAAATAAAAACCTAATGGATGAAGCTTTAGAAAGAAAAGATAAGACCATCTGTAATATGCAAGGAGAAATTTGTATTTTTTTCAACAACCCTAAAGATAGAAATTCTGATGAAATAAAGGATGTTAATATATCAGGTGAAATGACATTTGGTTCAGTTTTAGTGAAGGATCATTTTAAAATTACCTTTAATATAAAAAATACAGCAGTTGAATCTGTTAATGAAAAAAAGTATATAGATATCGATGGTTATGTTTTTTCTGCTAATTAAATATGAGACAATATTCAACTGAAGATTTTGAAGATAATGAGAGTGATTATGATACCGAGAGTTTGCATTCAACGATAGTTATGATTGCGAGAGTTTGTGTTCAAATGATAGTTATGAAAGTATAGATGATTCTGAAAGTATCCAAGATGATATCAAAGATGAATTTCAGTTTAAGTACAGTTTTACTTTATAAATATGAATAGTTTACTCAATTTTGAGCCTCTTGAATTCCCTGATTCTCCATATGACAAATTTGAGAATTGTCCTCCGTGTGAAAGACGGGGATTAAACACAGAGTCAAAAGCCTATAAACCAGGGGTCGGGAACGTGTGGCTTGCGAGCCAGGTGTGGCTCTTTTGATGATTGTATCTGGCTCGCAGATAAAATTGGAGTTTGAATCTTTCAAAGCCCAATATTTCTCATGGAAGCTTTACCTATAGTTTGAATGGTGTCGTGCTTCATTCACGTGCAGGGCTGAACTTGGCAGAAGGAGAGAAGAAAAAACACCTCCGAATTGGCTGAAGCGGTTTTTGTTTCGTCCAATCATGCGGCTGACGCGAGTAGTGATTTCGGTTCCTCCAATGACGTGCCGCCGCCGAGACGCGTCACGGAATTCATCTCGACCAATCACGCGCCACCGCTGAGGCGACAGCATCCCAGAGTCGGCTGGCCGCGCCGCACCTCTCGAGTATGTCAGCCCATGCGCAGGCCAGCCAGACTCACTTGGGTCAACATCTCCCTCTCTCTCATTTGCTCAAAGCAAACCCTTCGACGAAGAAGATGGCGAAAAGAAAAAAAGATGAGGAGTATCGTACATTTCAGGATGAATGGGCCGAAGAATTCGCCTTTGTGGATAGAGCAGGTTCTGTAGTGTGTCTAATTTGCATCGATGAAACGGTCGAATATAAAGCGGCACTTCGACACGCGTCATGCTACCTTTGCTTCAAAATACCCTGCGGGAGACAGCAGAAAGAAAGCGTGCCAAGAGCTACTGAGCAGGGTGCAAGCCAGCCACCAGCAACTCCGCGTATGGACCCGGCAAGGTGAATATAATTCCGCTAGCTTTGCTGGATCTTTAGCAATAGTGAGGAACGGAAAACCATTCACAGATGGCGAGTATGCTAAAACGTTCATGCTGGATGTAGCCAATGAACTTTTTGATGATCTTCCGAACAAAGACAAGATAATCAAACGGATACAAGACATGCCTCTGTCGGCAAGAACTGTTCATGATCGTACCATCATGATGGCAAACCAAATGGAGGAAACGCAAGTGAAGGACATAAATACAGCGCCGTTCTTTTCCCTGGCTTTGGATGAGTCAACAGACGTAAGCCATTTGTCGCAGTTCAGTGTGATTGCAAGATATGCTGCTGGTGATACACTGTGCGAAGAAAGTCTTGCTGTTCTGCCAATAAAAGGGTCCACAAGAGGTGAGTATTTATTCAAGTCTTTCATGGAGTTCGCTCAAGAAAAAAATCTACGAATGGATAAACTTATCTCAGTGTGTACTGATGGTGCTTCTTGTATGGTGGGAAAAAAACAAAGGATTTGTGGCGCTTCTCCGTGAACATGAAAATAGATCCATCCTAAGTTTCCATTGCATTCTACACCAGGAGGCACTTTGTGCTCAGATGTGTGATGGGCAGCTTGGTGAAGTGATGTCGCTGGTCATTCGTGTGATCAACTTTATTGTTGCCCGAGCCTTAAATGGTCGCCAGTTGAAAATACTGCTGGATGAAGTTGGAAATAACTATCACGGTCTGCTTTTGCACAGCAATGTGCGTTGGTTGTCAAGAGGGAAGGTGCTTAGCCGTTTTGCGGCTTGCCTGAACGAAATCCGGACTTTCCTTGAAATGAAAGGGATTGAGCATCCTGAGCTAGCCGAAACTGAGTGGCTCCTCAAGTTTTACTATCTCGTGGATATGACTGAACATCTGAACTAGCTCAACGTGAAAATGCAAGGCATTGGAAATACAGTGTTATCCCTTCAACAAGCCGTGTTTGCTTTTGAAAACAAGCTGGAGCTCTTTATTATGGATCTTGAAACAGGTCGTTTACTACATTTTGTAAAACTGAGACAATTTAAAGATGCATGCACAGCAAGTGAGCCCACTCAAAACTTTGATCTCCACCAGTTAGCTGGCTTCACATCCAGTCTCCTACAGTCATTCAAAGCACGCTTTGGAGAATTTCGTGAGCACACTCGTCTTTTTAAGTTCATCACCCATCCAAACGAGTGTTCACTGAACACAGCCGACCTGAGTTACATTCCTGGTGTCTCCGTCAGAGATTTTGAAGCAGAAGTGGCTGACCTGAAGGCCTCAGACATGTGGGTGAATAAGTTCAAGTCACTGAATGAAGATTTGGAAAGAATCGCACGACAGAAAGCAGAGTTGGCGAGCAAGCACATGTGGACAGAAATGAAAAAACTTCAAACCGAAGACCAGCTGATTATCAAAACTTGGAACGCGCTTCCTGTCACATACCTCACACTGCAGCGTGTGAGTATTGCTGTATTGACCTTGTTTGGATCTACGTATGCATGTGAGCAGTCATTCTCACATCTTAAAAACATCAAGTCCAACCTACGATCACGTCTAACGGATGAAAGCCTCAACGCTTGCATGAAGCTTAACCTCACCAAGTACCAACCAGACTACAAAGCCATCAGCAAATCCATGCAGCACCAGAAGTCCCATTAATGGTGAGTATTATAGCAACATTATTTAAAAGAATAAATTCAGAGGCTTATTATACTCACATTTAGTTGAATTCAGTCTTAAAATATGTTATATGGCTCTCACTGAAATAGATTTCCAAATATTTTGCTTTAATGGCTCTCTGAGTCAAAAACGTTCCCGACCCCTGCTATAAACAATGTATATTCTGTGATTATCTTCGAATTAATGATAATAAAAAATATAAAAAGGAAAATAATTATTTTAGATTTACACCAAAAATGAATTACTTTAGAAAATTGATTCGAGAAATGAATGTAAAGTATGAGGGCGATAACACACCTTTCCTTACATGGGAAGAAACTAAACGTATTAGAGAAATGTTCAAAGGATTGTTGTTATATATTATTCATGGATGTGATTTTCAGGGAAATATCAACACAAGATATTGCATAAATAAAATAATGGATTATCTTGAAATTAAACCTGAATTGAGGATAAAATATGGAGTGTCTAAAAAAGCCAATAATAAATTAAATAACCTGTTTTCCAAATATATAAATGAATGATTTTTTACCCATTTGGGAAAATAAGATAAAATTTAACAACCATAAAAATCTCCCAAATTCATTAAGATTCCTCATAGTTGGTTCAAGTGGATGTGGAAAAACCTGCTTACTTTTAAAGATGCTCCTGACTCCCAACTTTTTAGATTATGTTAATTTAATAATTTTCACAAAGTCGAGTTTTCAACCAGAGTATCAACTTCTCCCACAACGTTTTAATGCTGGTCTTCAAAAAGAAGATATAATCGATTTATTTAAACTTCAAAAAAACTTAAATGATGTTAACATTGAATATATAATACAACTATTTTGTGATACACAGAGATGTAAAAAGAAATCAAAACCGATAACTTGTATTCTTAGTGATAATACGGATGATAGACCATCTCCCCAAGATTTGGATAAATCAAAAAAGAACCTCGTTATCTTTGATGATTGTGTTAATGAGAGAAACCAAACAGTAATGGACAGCTACCACACAAGAGGGAGACATTCTTCTTGTAATTGTATTTATCTTAGTCAATCGTACTTTCAACTTCCTTGTCGTTCCATGAGAAACAATGCTAATACTTTTATTTCATTCAAGTTAAATTCAAGAGATATAAACAATTTTTGGAGAGACAATTGTTCCACATTGTGTAGTAAAAAGGAATTTGGGGATTACATGAAACACACGACTGAAAAATATAAATATATTGTTGTGAAACAAGATGAGATATTAAATGATATTTTTCAATAAATAAATGGATGCGAAAGAAAGAGCAAGAAGATTTAGGGAACATCAAGAGTTTCTTTCAAAAGTTGCAAAACAACAGGAAGACATAAAGAAGAAACGCAGACAAAAACTAACGGGTGAAGAAGCATTTGAAAGAAAACAAGAGAAATTTTTTAAACCACTTTTAAAAACTTCCCAAGAATAAATTCTGGATGTTTCCACAGTTCCCACAATAAAATATATTCCGAGAAAGCTCCAAATGTTAAAAGATTTCAGTCAAATGACGGAGGAAGAAATAGAGCATATAGGAGAATTAGAATATGGTGATGAAGGATTATTTCAACAACTGGAAGAGATGCTCTTCTTATATTGTGAATTATATTGTGACTCCCTGATGATATTGTGAATGCTCTTCAAAACAATGAATATTCAGCAGATTCAAAAACCAAAGCAGGGCTCATTCCAACAGAACAATCAGCAATATTTCATCTTGTTCAAGAAATGGTATTGATATTTAATGATGAACTAAGGTTCTTGAGTTCTGCTCAACCCCCCTGTCAAACGAACGCTCAGATTAATGTTTCTTCTCACAAAAGATGTAAGACAAGGTTCAAATGTGAGGGATGAATCAAAGTATATTGATAAACCATTGGATATGAGAAATAATGATGATAAAGTATATATTGATCTGCTGAACTCTGTTCATTATAGGGTTATTCTTTCTGGTAAATGTAGGAAGAATGAGAAGGAGAAACACATTATTAAGGCTTTAAGTATCCTTGGTTCAGGTGTTAGTTTTCTTCCAAATGACCCATCACAATTAGTTAATAGACTTTTATTGTTGTTCGGCAGTAAGAAGGCTGGAAATAACAATTGTTTTTATGAAGCATCAGCCATTTTAGACCAGTTAATGAACATGAAAATAATTAAGAAATATCAATATAAAGACATTTTATCTCATATTAAATAATATGAGAAGCACAATCCTTCGTTTCAATTTCACAACAAGCGACCACACATCTTCATTCCCATACCCACTACAACTTGACACAACAAAAGAAAATGAGGCATCTTTATTGTCCATGGAAACTTATAATACCTTATTTAATATAACTGATAAAAATGACAAGTTTAGTTATAATCCGGGAAGTGGATACAAAACAACAGTCTCAACCGGAGCATATGAGATTTCTCAAATATCTTCCGAAATTGCTCATCTTATGAAAGAACAGGATGATGAACCAAAAAATATTGTTGTAGACATTCAAAAACATACTTAAAAATCAACGATTAAACTGAAAAATAACGACAAGGTTGATTTCACAATTGATAATTAATTCATTTCGAGAGTTATTGGGTTTCTCCTCAAAAAAGATTGAAACTAATGGGACGTTTTACAGTGATAATGTCATTCAAACATCCTCAGGAATAAATTCGGTGTTAATTCACTGTGATTTGATTGATGGTGCTTATAATGATGGAATAAAAACAAATACAATATTTTCATTCAGCGCATACTTAACCCCAATTGGTTATAAATTCAATATGGAACCCAAAAATTTGGTTTATCTCCCTGTGTCAGGAAAAAACATACACAGAGTAAATTTTAGGATAACTGACCAAGATAATCATATGATTTATTTTAATGGAGAAGTTATATCCATCAGAATTCACCTACGTGACGTTTTCCAATATATAAATACGATGGTTATTGTGAGGAAACACGAGTTGGGAAAATATAAAATAATTACAGGTGATGGGATGTTCCTTTCCCCAAACTGCAAGGGCGAAGGTATGTATCTTGGTAGAGGATACTATAAACCTACGAGACAAAGGGGTGTCGGACATCAATTTAGAGGAGATGGGATAATTGATACTCGAATGGGTATCGGTTCAACTATTCTTCAACATAAAGACCTAATTGGTTCAACTGCTTCTGCTGTGGGAAATGTTGCAGGTGTTTTAAAGAGTATAAGACATGCCCAGAAGGAATCTCATAAATTACAAGCAAAAAAAAAATTAACAAAGGCAAAACTCAGTTATCTCCCCAAGAATGACAGAAAATAATTCGAATACTTGGATCAGCGTTTCAAAAGTTTTAACATCTTTTTTCCTAAATAAATACAAGTATGGAAGCAATTGATAGTATCTATGATTTGGATGATACTATTATAATCTCAAACTCCACCAAAAAAGAAGATTACATCAAGGTAAATGTAATAACTGGAACAGACTGGAATGCAAATGGAACAAAAAGTTTTGAAATAAATTATTAACAAACCTATTTGAATCTATCGGAAAGTTTCTTGTTGTGTAAATTTACATTCACTAAGGCTGGGAATAACATAAATGCTACACTCGTAAATGATTTCTTCTGGAAAATGTTTGATAGTGTTCGTTTGTACATTGGAACACAAGAAGTTGAAGCGGTTGATTATGTCTCTGCTGTATCTGAAATGATTAAATTTACACTATATTCATTCGGTGATAGAATGGGAAAGGGGGCTGTCAAAGGTTTTATTCCTGATATGTCAACGGGAACAAACACAGACCCTGGATATAATCGAAGGAAAGGAATGTATGATGATGATACAAAAGCAGGTCATAATTTTAATGTGGCAGTTCCTCTTCAAGGTATATTTGGATTTTCTGATCATGATAAAGTTCTGTATGGTCTTAAAATTAGATTTCAACTACAAAGCAATGATAATGAAAATAGATTACTTTTTGGTGTTGCTAGTGCTTTTGATGATCAGAATAAATTTGTAATTGATGAAATGAGTTGGTATATTAGTGAATATACTCCTAATCTTAAAACAGAAGAGATGTTGAATATAAGACTTAACTCAAAGAAACCACTCAGTGTATCATACATCAAACGAAGATGTCAACACGTTAAACTCAACCAAACCACTTACACGTGGAATTTGGGTGTTCTGGAAGGAAAGCCACGATATCTTTGAATCACTTTTAAAAAACCAGATGGTGATACTACGGCTGATAAGAATAATGCATTGAGCGATAATGCTAAGGTGAAACAACTTCTTGTTTCTCGAGATGGAACATTTTACCCACGAGATAGATTAATTGGAAATTAATTGGGAAAAAAATGATTTTGCTGAACCATACTAGTCTTACCAGAAGGTGTGCGAAAGCAATGGAAATAAAGAACCTATTTTGGATATAACGGCATTTAAAAGTTTGTATACAATCTCTGCGTTTGACCTGAGTGCTCAAAAGGAAACTATAAAGTCTAATCGAGTGGATACTTCCCTGTACTTTGAAAGAGGAGAGAGTGAAGAAGTTGACACATATTGTTTGCTTTTGGAAGAAAGAGAATTGCAGGTTAATACAGATAATGCTGTTTTGATAAGTCTCACATAATTTTTTGTCAAATAAATGAGTGGCAAAGTACCAACTGGGGTATATGCTAATAAAATCAATCTTCATAAACTATAATCTTGTGTTCAAAATCAAAAGCCTTGTAAGATTAACGTAAATACAATTCAGAGAAAAGGAGCAGTAAGAATTGATGTTTTGCTCACAAGAGAACAGGTTAAAATATTGAACGATACTGGCTCACTTAAAATTAAAATGACAAAACCAATGTTGAAAAAATATTCAATAAGAGAGACGAGTGGAGGATTTCTCCCATTTCTAATTCCTTTATTTGCTGGTTTAAGTGCGGTTGAGCATTGATGGGTGGTATTTCAACAGCGGTGAAAACTGCCAACGAAAGGAAGGCTCAACTCCGGGCTCAAAAAGAATTGGAAAGACATAACAAAGAGTTGGAGAAACAAATTAGTGGAAGTGGTGTAATTGTAGATTTTGCTGAAAAACTTGAAGGTCTGCCTGATAAAGCGAGATTGTTAGTTGGAGATATGCTTTCTTCTATCGCACAAGCAGGTGTAAAATTAACGAAAAGGGATAATGGGTTATATCTTTCGAACAAATAAATGAGCATTGATGAGTGGTTTAAAGAATTTGGAAAGAATACAACATCAAATTTACAACTTGTCAAATATTGTAAGAAATTAAAAATACATAATGTGGTTATTTGTATGGGAGATTAATTAACAAACGTGCCTAAACATACAAAGAATATTATTAACTTAGAAGATAATAATGGGAAAGGTTTGTATTTTTAATAATCAAGACAAATATTATTTTGATTGTTTTGGTCTTCCACCACTTGTGGAAGTCATAAATTTCTTACAGAATGGTGTTGCTCAAACATTTCAAGTCCAATAATTAAATTCCAAGTGTTGTGGTCAATTACGTCTATATGTGTTATTTCAACTCAACAAAAATAATTGTTTTTATGCCATTAGTTTTAATCTAATATAAATGACATGTTGGGAAAGATGGTTGTTTCTTTGGTGTATCCCAAGAACTGGATATTGATTTATCAAATTGTTACACAAAGGCACATGCTGAATGACAGAAATATATGACAGCAAAAAATATTAACATGAAAAAGGCTTATAAATTAAAAAAAATATTCAAATCCGGCTGACGCAAATGATTTGGTGAGATTAAGCGATTTATCACAATAGATTTCCTTAAATAAAACGGCCATGTATTCCAAAGATACAGAAGTGTTGATTTTATGTCCAGGTCATACAGAATTCACAGTTCGAATTAAAATAAATGTTTATAAAGAATTGCGTATCATTCGCATGAGAATAGAGCAATGGGGGTATGATATGAATGATTTAGGGTATAATTGGTCATTTAAAATTGACCTTGAAAACCTGGAACAATTAAATTAGTCTCGTAAGGAAGAATATTATCCACTTGGTATAGAGAATGAGTTTTGTGGAGCCACAATTGGTAAACAACAAATAAAAGAATTTAATAAGGGTAAAGATAATAATGGTTTTGCCCGAGTTTCTCTCATGAAAACAGAAAAAAAAACAGGATTATATATTAAGTAAGGAAATACAAAATGATTTAACTCTGGGAAGATGGGGAGGTGTTTCGTGTCATAATATTATTCTAACATTTATTTCTAATACATAAATGATGGCAAGAAGGCTTCAAGAAAATTATCATTTCTGTGTCCAAGCATACCTTCAAGAAAAGGGTATTCGGTATTTTAATAAATATGTTCTACAACATAAGAATGAGGTATTTTCAATAAAAGATTGGCATTATGCTGATGTTGAAAACCAACAACTTTAGATTTAATTAGAATGTTAAATAATGAAAAAATTATAAAGTTAAGAAAACGTAAGGCTCTTTTAGAAATTCAAAAGAAATTTTATTGGTTTCCTGTTGTAAAAAAAATATTTTGGATACAGGAATAACAAGAAATCCTGATGAATATATGTATGATATTCTATGGGCTGTCAGCTATTGAAGGATAGTAAGGGACGAGGAAGTTGAAGAGAGAGAAGAGGAGGAAAAGGAGAAGAGAGAGGAGGAGAGGGAGAAGAAAGAGAGAGAGAAGGAGGAGAGGGAGAAGAAAGAGAAAGAGAAGGAGGCGAGAGAGAGAGAAGAGAGAGAAGAGAGAGAAGGAGGAAAGAGCAAGACTGAATAAATATGAAAATATGGAAACCAGTGAGATTAGAAAAAGATTGGTGGTATTGCAGAAAATAACTCAACCCACCGAGGAGGAAAACAAAGAATTGACAAGTCTATTAGCAGTATTTTCGACAAGACCATTGACATCGTTTTCATGGAGAGGATATTGATTTTAATTAATGTTTTTTTTTTTTTTCTTCAATAAATGGATGGGAGAGTGAAGGCATTTCTGATGATTCTTTATGTTTTAAAAATTAAGATTCAAATGTGCATGTTGGAAACTAAAAAGGTTTTTGCACTCTGCAGGACTTTTTCATATAAATAAATGAGTTATTGTCTCAAATGTAAAAAGAAAACTAATACTAAAAATATTTCATATATTAAAAGTAAAAATAACAGGGTTATACAAAAAGGTATATGTTCGGTGTGTGGTTCAAAAAAAAATCAATTTATCTCCAAACACAAACTCGGAGGAGATATACAAAAGCTTTCATCAGGGAGTAAATTTACAACTACTGGAATACCAGGGGAATTACATCTCCCAGGGTATTCTTTCTGTGCTCCAGGCACAAACTTGGATAAAAGATTAAATGAGGCAGACAATCCTAAATCCTGGAGTGAGCCCATCAATAGAGTTGATGAAGTGTGCATGAGACACGATATTGATTATGGGAATACCACAACTTTGGAAGAAAAGCATGAACCGATAGAGAAATGTTGTATAATTTGTCTCTGATACAAAATCCAACCTTTAGAGAAAAAGTTGATCGGTTCATTGTGAAGAAGATGATCAGTGCTAAATTGAAACTTGGACTTGGAAATTCAAAAAACTTATAGGCTCTAATGATGTCATTGAGATTGAAGAGTATTTTGCTAATGAATTACGTAAACCAATATTCACAAAGTTTCAGAGAAGGAAAGTTTATTCCAAGGAAGTAGATTATATCTGGTCCTCTGATTTGATTGAACTCAATAATGATAAGTGGTACAAGTATGCTTTAACTGTTATTGATTTGAGGATAGATACGCATGGGTTGTCCCATTAAAAAACAAAACAGGTAATACTCTTATGTTAGCCTTTCAACAGATATTTAATAAAAGTAAGAGAAAACCTAAAAAATTGTGGACTGATGAGGGTAGAGAGTTTTACAACAAGACATTTATGAATTTTCTAAAAAATAAGAGTATTACATTATACAGTACCTTTAATGAAGGGAAGGCTGTTGTTGTTGAACGTTTTAATCGTACCTTAAAAGAGACTATATAAAAAATTCACACAACTCGGTTCACAACAATGGTCATCTTTTATTCAGGATATTGTGGATAGTTATAATAACACGATTCACACGTCAACAAATATGAAACCATCAGAAACATTTTCAAAATTAAAAGATGAAAAAGAGATTAATGTCAGAAAACCTAAGTTCAAAGTTGGTGATATCGTAAGAATATGTAGGTGGAAATCTCATTTTGAAAAATATTATATTAAACGATGGACGAACGAACTTTTTAAAATCATTTATGTAATAGATACGGTTCCTTGGACTTATAAGATACGTATATGATTTGGAAGGGGAAGAGATTTTTGGTTCATTTTATTCACAGGAATTACAAAAGACAAAGATAAATTGAAATTTTTTGACTCCGCCCACACAAACCCCACCCACATAAACCCCACCCCACACAAACCCCACACAAGCTCCAGACACAAGCTCCACCCATATAAACCCTGCCCACACAAGCCTCACCCACACAAACCCCACCCCACACAAGCTCCACACAAACCCCACCCCACACAAACCCCAGACACAAGCTCCACCCATATAAACCCTGCCCACACAAATCTCACCCACAAAAACCCCACCCCACACAAGCTCCACACACACAAACCCCACACAAGCTCCACCCACATTCATAATATTCACATAACTCATGATTCGTTAATTTGTTCCCCACACACAAAATGTTTATTTAATTAAAAAATTATCCACCCATCCACACAAGCTCCACCCATCCACCCATCTCTCCAGCCATCCATTTATCTACACAAAACTCATCCACATAAGCCTCATCCACATAAACCCCTCCCACATAACCCCTGCCCACATAAACCCCGCCCACACAGGCTCCACCCACATAAACCCTGCCCACACAAACCCCACCAAAGCCCCACCGAAGCCCCACCCACACAAGCCCCACCCACATAAACCTCTCCCACACACGCCCCGCCCACACAAGCCCCGCCCACACAAGCCCCGCCCACACAAGCCCCACCAAAGCCCCGCCCACATAAACCCCACCCACACAAGCCCCTCCCACACAAGCCCCTCCCACACAAGCCCTACCCCCTCATCCCCCCTGTGCACCCCCACCTTTGACCCACCACCTCCCTTATCCCACCCCCATCCTTCCCCACACACACACGGGGAGTGGAGGGGTGGAATGAGGGGGTGATGGGTCATTGGGGGAGTGCACCTATCCCCCCACCCTCCCTCCCTCTCCTCTTCATGTCTTGATTCGTTTTTTGTAATTCAAAATCAAGTAATTGTAAACAAAACAAATATAATTAATCAAAATTGAAAATATTAAATATTCATTTGCGAGAATGTATAATCTTTCCCAGCAATCTTCTTCAGATGTCTTGTGATTTCGAAACTCAGACACCATATTCTGTTTTGAAACAAAAAGTGGATAATAATTAGGTTTTATAAAGATAATTACATGGTAATATTAATTAGCCTGGTGTTGGTTCTAAGTTCAAGCCTCATTGACCACTGAATTAACACACCAGGAGGCCTACTCAGCCTGTCATCCTTCTGAGGCCAATAAAATGAGGCCTTCTGAGGCCAGTATACTGACATAACCGCGTCCAAACTAATGATGGAACCAACATAAGGCGACATTCCAAAGAGAGAGAGAGAGAGAGAGAGAGAGAGAGAGAGAGAGAGAGAGAGAGAGAGAGAGAGAGAGAGAGAGAGAGAGAGAGAGAGAGAGATAGAGATAGAGATAGAGATAGAGATAGAGATAGAGATAGAGATAGAGATAGAGATAGAGATAGAGATAGAGATAGAGATAGAGATAGAGATAGATTAGATATATATATTAATAAAAGAATAAATAAACAAATAACTACAAGATAATTCAGAAACATTTACCTCCAGAAAATCATGTGTTGTACGAGATTGCTTCAACAATTTATGTTGTGTGATCGAGCTGAAAAAAAAAAAAATAACAAGTCAAGGCTCTCGATGGAGAGAGAGACAAACAGAGTGAGAGATACAAAGAGAGACAGGGAGAGATAGAGAGAGACAAACAGAGAGGGACAGAGACACACACACACACACACACACACACACACACACACACACGTTTCACCTTTGGTTTAATTCATTCGAGATCAGAGGCCGTGGTTAGACTTCGTACCAGTCATTAAAAATGTTTTTCAATTCTCTTCTAAGATCATTGACGTCTTCAATAAGAGCATTAATTTCATGCACCTCATCGTGATGTAAACTCCACTTCTTCCAAGGACCTGCCAGGAAAAAAATATATCAGGATAATCACGATTTCATTTATAATCAATTGCTTCATCGTTCAAAGAAGAACCCATACACAAGCTTACCACCTTTGTAGTGAGCTGTTTTCTTCGGCGGAAGAAGAATAGTCCACGTCTCAGTTGTAAACCATTAGTACAAGATGGCAAAATGATCAGAGGCCGTGATAAGAATTCGTGCCAGTCATTAAAAATGTTTTTCAATTCTCTTCTAAGATGATTGACCTCTTCAATAAGAGTATTAATTTCATGTACCTCGTCATGATATGTAAACTGCTCTTCTTCCAAGGACCTGCCAGGAAAAAAATATATCAGAATTATCACAATTTAATTTATAATCAATTGCTTCATCTTTCAAAGAGGAGCCCATACACAAGCTTACCAACTTTGTGTTGAGCTGTTTTGTTTGCGGAAAAAAGATCGCTCATGTTTCAGTTGTAAAAATGAAAATCCCGTCTGGCAGAAACTTTGTCTGGTGAATCACTTATAAGGCAACGATGAGGAAATTGCCTAATCATCGGGTGTGGCCACAGGAAATGACGCTTCGGGCGAGACAGCTTGGAAAATAATTGGGCGATATATTCTCAAATTGTATGAATCATTTTCAAAACATACTTAAAATGCCATAAAATGATTTTGATTAAACTTATGTTTAAAAGCCTGTTAGTGTTCTGATATAAAATATAAACACAAGGCCTTGTCTCACAGAATAGTTCCTATTTTTTCACAGCATGACTGCCCAAAAACACTTCCTCATTTTCACAGCACAACTGTGTCGAAAAACACTTCCTCATTTTCACGGCACAAACTGAAAACATTTGAAACAAAACTTTTTTATGGCGTGGTTTATGCACAAAAATGATATGAAACTCAGGAGGTGGTCAGATGAGATCAATGAGAGAACTTTATCATTTCATAATGCCACAAAAGGGGTATCTTGAAAAATATAAAGATTCAAATGTTTTATTTTTAAATATTTTAGATGGGGATTATTGTGCATAGAAAATTAAACTATTGAAGGAATTTGAGAATGAACAAATGTTTATAGGTTCAATGAGTGAGCTAAACAATATGCATTGGTTATTTGAAAAAGAGTGTCCCGAGGCTTACATGTTTCAGATATTTCTTCAGAATCACCATTAACAAATCACATTACGACTTTGCTACTTGAACAAATCTTTATCTTGTTACATTGGTCATTTGAAGAGAGTGCCCCTAGGTTAAAAGGGGAGACAAATAAATATACCTTGGGCTAAAAAGGGAGTTTATTTTTTAGGGAAAAAAATATGAATCGCTGAAAATCCCCCATTCACTTGCATGGGGAAAAGTGAGTCAGAATCAGTATACTCACCCTACTAAGGTTATTGTATCGTACAAATGACAATATTTTAAATTTGCTTAAAAAACTCCCCTTGATACGCATTGTATCTACAACTCGAGCAATAATACCTGGAGAAGTAGAAGGTGAAAATTATTACTATATTTCAGTAGAGGAAAATATGCGATTGAGCAATGAAGGCCAAATATTTGAGGAGGTTTCTCTTGGTACAACAAAATATTCACATTGTAAGAGTGAGTAAAAGAAACTAAAATCTGGTGGTCTTGGGATATTAGAAACTAATCCAGAAGGAATGAGACAAATTATTAAACATCTGAGTGGTAATGCGGTTAAGATTTTATCATTTGGTTTTGATGTTGATGAAGAAACTCAACGGAAACATATGAAAAGCAGAGATACAATTATTACTGAAGAAGAAATTACAACTCATTCATGTTAATGACGAATTTGATGAAATATTTAAAGAAAAGGATTTATTTGAACGCATCTACTTTAATGATGAAGAAAAGGAAAATTTCCCTGTTGACCTTTATAATTTAGTGAATGATAGTTTCAAATAAATAAATGGATGTGAAAGAAAGAGCAAGAAGATTTAAGGAGCATCAAGAGTTGGTTTCAAAAGTTGTAAAACAACAGGAAGACATAAAGGAGAAACGCAGACAGAAACTAACGGGTGAAAAAGCATTTGAAAGAAAACAAGATAACAAATTTTAAACCACTTTTAAAAACGTCCCAAGAAAAAATTATAGATGTTTCCACAGTTCCCGCAATAGAATAGACTCCTAAAAAACTTCAAATGTTAAAAGATTTCAGTCAAATGACAGAGGAAGAATTAGAGCATATAGGAGAATTAGAATATGATGATGAAGGATTATTTCAACAACTGGAAGAGATTCATCAACCCCCTGATTACACTGTGAATGCTCCTCAAAACAATGAATATTCAGCAGATTCAAATACCATAGCAGGACTTATTCCAATAGAACAACCAGCAATATTTCATCTTGTTCAATAAAAGGTATTGGTATTTAATAATGAATTAAGGTTATTGAGTTCTGCTCAACCCCCTGTTAAATTAACCCCCAGATTAATGTTTCTTCTCACAAAAGATGGAAGACAAGGTTCAACTGTGAGCGATGAATCAAAGTATTTTGATAAACCATTGGATCTGAAAAATAATGATGATGGACTAGATATTGATCTGCTGGACTCTCTTAATTATCGGGTAAGTTTATCTGGTAAAAGTAGGAGGAATGAAAAGGAGAAACACATTATTCAGGCTTTAAGTGTCTTTGGTTCAGGTATTAGTTTTCTTCCAAATGACCCATCACAATTAGTAAATAAACTGTTATTGTTGTTACGTTGTAAGAAGGCTTCAAATAGCAATTGTTTTAATGAACCATCAGCCATTTTAGACCAGTTGATGAACATGTAAATAATTAATAAATGTCGTTACAAAGACATTTTATCTCGTATTAAATAACATGAGAAGCACAATCCTTAGTTTTAATTTCACAACAAGCGACCACACATTTTCATTCCCATTCCCACGACAACTGGACATAACAAAAGAATATGAGGCATCTTTATTGTCCACGGAAACTTATAATACGTTATTTAATATCACCGAGAAAATTGACTCGTTTCGTTGTAATCCCGGAAGTGGATACTAAACGATAACAGTTTCACCTGGAGCATATGAGGTTTCTCAAATATCTTGCGAAATTGCTTGTCTTATGAAAGAACAGGGTGATGAACCAAAAAATATTGTTATAGATATTCAAAAACTTAATTAAAAATCAAAGATTAAAATTAAAAATAACTACAAGGTTGATTTCACAATTAATAATTCATTTAGAGAGTTATCGGGTTTCTCCTCAAAAAACATTAAACTAATGGGACGTTTTACATTGATAATGTCATTCACATATCCTCAGGGATAAATTCGGTATTAATTCACTGTTATTTGATTGATGGCGCTTATAATGATGGAATGAGAACAAATACAATATTTTCATTCAGCGCACACTCAACCCCAATTGGTTATAAATTCAATATGGAACCCAAAAATCTGGTTTATCCACCTGTGTCAGCAAAAACCATTTACTGAGTAAATTTTAAGAAAACCGACGAAGGTAATCGCATGATTTCTTTTTATGGAGAAATTATATCCATCAGAATTCACCTACGTGAAGTATTCCAATAAATAAATATGATGGTTATTGTGAGGAAACATGAGTTGGGAAAATATAAAATAATGACAGGGGATGGGATGGGATGTTCCTTTCCCCATAATACAAAGGTGAAGGTATGTATCTTTGTTGAGGATAATATAAACCTAAGAGACAAAGGCGTGTCGGACATCTATTTAGAAAAAAAATGAGATGGGACAATTGATACTCTAATGGGAGTTGGTTCAACTATTCTTTAACAGAAAGACCTAATTGGTTCAACTCATTCTGCTGTGGGAAATGTACCGGGTGCTATAAAGAGTAGAAAAGATGCCCAAAAGAAATCTCATATATTAAAAGCAATAAAAGAAATTAAGAAAGGCAAAACTCAGTTGTCTCCCCAAGAATGCCAGAAAATAATTCAAGTACTTGGGTCAGGGTGTCAAAAGTTTTAACAGCTTTTTTCCTCAATAAATACAAGTATGGAAGCAATTGATAGTATCTATGATTTGGATGATACCATTGTCATCTCAAACTCCCCTAAAAAAAGAAGACGACTTCAAGGTAAATGCAATAACTGGAACAGACTGGAATGCAAATGGAAGAAAAAAAGGTTTGAAATAAATAATCAACAAACTTCTTTGAATCTCGCCGAAAGTTTCTTGTGTAAATTTACTTTCACTTCGGCTGTGACGAACACAAACGCTACACTCGTAAATGATTTCTTCTGGAAAATGTTTGATAGTGTTCGTTTGTACATTGGAACACAAGAAGTTGAAGCAGTTGATTATGTCTCTGCTACATCTGAGATTATGAAATTTACACGATATTCATTTAATGATAGAATGGGAAAGGGGCTGTCGAAGGTCTTATTTCTGATATGTCAACAGGAACAAACACCGACCCTGGATATAGTCAAAGCAAAGAAATTTAAAATGATGATACAAAAGCAGATAATAGTTTTACCGTGGCCGTTCCTCTTAAAGGTATATTTGCATTTTGTGATCACGAAAAATTCTGTATGGTCTTAAAATTAGATTTCAACTGCAAATAAAAGGAATGATAATGAAAATAGATTGCTTTTTATGTGGCTAATGCTTTTGCTGATCAGAATAAATTTGTTATTGATGAAATTAGTTGGTATATTAGTGAATATACTCCGAATCTTAAAACAGAAGAGATGTTGAAGAGAAGACTTAACTCAAAGAAGCCACTCAATGTATCATATCTTAAAAGAAGATGCCAACACGTTAAACTGAACCAAACCACTTACACGTGGAATTTGGGTGTTCTGGAAGGAAAGCCGCAATATATGTGGCTCATTTAAAAAAAAAAAGCAGATGGTGGTACTGCTACTGATAAGAATAATGCATTGAGTGATAATGTTAAGGTGAAACAACTTCGCGTTTCTCTCGATGGAACATTTTATCCATGAGATAGATTGGAAATTAATTGGGAAAAAAATGTTTATGCTGAAGCATACAACTCTTACCAAAAAGTGTTTGAAAGCAATGGAAATAAAGAACCTATTTTGGATATGACAGTATTTAAAAGTCTGTATACAATCTATGCGCTTGTCCTGAGTGCTCACAGGAAACTATAAAATCTAATCGAGTGGATACTTCCCTATACATTGAAAGAGGAGGGAGTAAAGAAGTTGATCAATATTGTTTGCTTTTCGAAGAAACAGAATTACAGATTAATGCAGATAATGGTGTTAAGATCAGTCTCACCTAATTTTTTTGATAAATTCAAGAATAGTAAAGTGCCAACTGGGGTATATGTTAATCATATCAATCTTCATAAACTATCATCTTGTATTCAACATCAAAAGCCTTGTATGATTAATGTCAATACAATTCAGAGAAAAATTTCAATAAGAATTGATGTTTTGCTCACAGGAGAACAGGTGAAAATCTTGAATGATACTGGCTCACTTAAAATTAAAATGTCCAAACCAATGTTGAAGAAATATTCAATAAGGCAGATGAGTGGAGGATTTCTCCCATTTCTAATTCATTTATTTCCTGGTTTAATTGCGGCTGTAGCATTGACTGGTGGTATTTCAGCAGCGGTGAAAACTGCCAACGAAAGGATGGCTCAACTCCGGGCTCAAAAACAATTGGAAAGACATAACAAAAAGTTGGAGAAACAAATTAGTGGAAGTGGTGTAATTGTAGATTTTGCTGAAAAACTTGAAAGTCTGCCTGATAAAGCGAGATTGTTCATTGGAGATATGCTTTCTTCTAACGCACAAGCAGGTGTAAAATTAACTAAAAGGGGTAATGGATTATATATTTCTAATTAATAAATGAGCATTGATGAGTGGTTTTAAGAATTTGGAAAGAATACAACATTAAATTTCGAACTTATCAGCTTCTGCTTCTGATTAAAAAGTTGATTAAAAATTCATAAGGTGGTTATTTGTATGAGAGATCAATTAACAAACTTGCCTAAACATACAAAGAATATTATTATGAACTTAGAAGATAATAATGGGAACGGTTCTCATTGGGTTTGTATTTTTAATAGTCAAGACAAATATTATTTTGATAGTTTTGGTCTTCCACCACCTGTTGAATTCATAAAATTCTTACAGAATGGTGTTTAACAAACATTTCAAGTCCAAGAATTAAATTCCAAGTGTTGTGGTCAATTATGACTTTTGGTGTTATTTCACCTCAACAAAAATTTTTTTATGACATTATTTTTAATCTAATATGAATGACATGTTGGGAAAGATGGTTCTATCTTCTGTGTATCTCAAGAACTGGATATTGATTTATCAAATTATTACACAAAGGCACAGGCTGAATGATAGAAATATAGTACAGTAAAAAATATTAACATGAAAAAGGCTTATAAATTAAAAAATTATTCAAGTCCGGCTGACACAAATGACTTGGTGAGATTAAGTGATTTATCACAATATATATCCTTAAATAAAACGGCTGCGTATTCCAAAGATACAGAAGTGTTGATTTTATCTCCAGGTCATACAGAATTCACAGTTCCAATTAAAATATAATTTTATAAAGAAGGGCATGTTGTTTGTATGAGAATAGAACAATGGGGATATGATATGAATAATTTTGGGTATAATTGGTCATGTTATATTAACCGAGAAGACCTGGGACAATTAAATCAGTCGTAATTAAGAATATTATCCACTTAGTGCCGAGAATGAGTTTTGTGGAAGCACGATTAGCAAACAACAAATAAAAGAGTTTAATAAGCGTAAATTCAATAATGGTTTTTCCATAGTTTATATCATGAAAACACAAAGAACAGGATTATATATAATAAGTAAGGAAATACAAAATGATTTAACTATGGGAAGAATGGGAGGGGTTTCCTGTCATTCTTCATCTGTCATATATTTCAAATACATAAATGACAGCAAGAAGACTTCAAGAAAATGATCATTTCTGTGTCCAAGCATACATTCAAGAAAAGGGTATTCGGTATTTCAATAAATTTGTTCTACAACATAAGAATGAGGTATTTTACATAAAAGGTTGGTTTTATCCTGATGTTAATAAACCAACAACTTTGGATTTAATTAAAATGTTAAAGAATGAAAAAAAATTAAAATTAAGAAAACGTAAGGCTCTTTTAGAAATTCAGAAGAAATTATATTGGTTTCCTGTTGTAAAAAAATTTATTTTGGACACAGGAATAATAAGAAAACCTGATGAATATATGTATGATATTCTATGGAACGAAAGTGATTCAACGATAGTAAGGGAAGAGGAAGGAGTTGAAGAAACTGAGACAAAGGATGAGAAGGAGAAGAGAGAGAAGGAAATAGAGGGAGAAGGAGGAGAGAGAGATGAGAGAGAAGAAGGAGAGGGAGAAGAGAGAGGAGGAAAGAGAGAAGAGAGAGGAGGCAATGGAGAGGAAGGAAAGAGAGAGAATGAATATATATATATATATATATATATATATATATATATATATATATATATATATATATATATATATATATATATATATATATGTCGAAACCAGTGAGATTAAAAAAAGAATGGAGGTATTCCAGAAAATAAATACATCTCAACGCACCGAGCAAGAAAATATCAAATTGAAAAGTCTGTGAGAAATATTGACGTCAAGACTATTAACTTCATTTTCCTTGGTGTAATTGACTTTAATTAAAGTTTTACAATTTTTTTTCTTCAATAAATCGAGGAGAGGGTGAAGCCATTTCTAAGGATTCTTTATGTTTTAAAAATTAAGATTCAAATGTGCATGTTGGAAATTAAATAGGTTTTCGCACTCTGTAGGAATTTTTCTCATAAAAAAATGAGTTATTGTCTCAAATGTAAAAAGAAAACCAAGAGTAAAACTATCTCTTATCTTAAAACTAAAAATAATAGGGTTATACAAAAAGGTACATGTTCAGTGTGTGGCTCAAAAAAGAGTGAATTCCCAAAACACAAACGTGAAGGAGATATACAAAAGTTTTTATCAGGAAGTAAATTTACAACAACTGGAATACCAGAGGAATTACATTGACAAGGGTATTCTTTCTTTGGCCCAGGAACAAACTTGAATAAAAGATTATATGAGGCTGACAATCCTAAACCATGGAGCAAACCTATCAATATGGTTGATGAAGTGTGCATGAGGCACGATATTGATGATTGAAATACCTCAACGTTGGAAGAAAAACATGAAGCCGATGGAGAAATGTTGTATAATTTGTCTCTGGTACAAAATCCCACATTGAGAGGAAAAGTTGATAGGTTCATTGTGAAGAAGATGATCAGTGCTAAATTGAAACTTGGGCTTGGAAATTCAAAAAACTTGGAGGCTCTTATGATGTCATTAAAATTGAAGAGCAATTAGCTGATGAATTACATAAACCAATATTCACAAAGTTTCAGAGAAGGAAGGTTTATTCCAAGGAAGTTGATTATATCTGGTCTGCTGATTAAATTGAACTCAATTATGATAAGGGGTACAAATCTGCTTTCACCATTATTGATTTGAGGAGTTGATATGCGTGGGTCGTCCCTTTGAAAAACAAAACCGGGAATACACTCATGTTGGCCTTCCAACAGATATTTAATAAAAGTAAGCGAAAACCTAAAAAATTGTGGACTGATGCGGGTACAGAGTTCCACAACAAAACATTTATGATTTTTCTTAAAAATAACAACATTATATTATGCAGCACCTTTAATGAAGGAAAAGTGGTTGTTATTGAGCGATTCAATCTCACTCTAAAAGAGAGACTATATAAAAAATTCACCCCACTTGGTTCTCAACAATGGTTATCTTTAATTCAGGATATTGTTGATAAGTATAATGATATGATTCACACCTCAACGAATACCAAACCATCAGAAACATTTACAAAATTAGAATATGAAAAAGAGATTAATGTCAGAAAGCCTAAGTTCAAAGTTGGTGATATAGTAAGAATATATAAGTGGAAATCTCATTTTGAAAAAGGTTATACAAAGCGATGGACAAATGAACTTTTTAAAATTGTTGACATAATAGATACAGTTCCTTGGACTTATAACGTATATGATTTAAAGGGGGAAGAGATTTTAGGTTCATTTTATTCACAGGAATTGCAAAAGACAAAGATAAATAGAATTTTTTTTTGACTCCGCTCTTTTTAAATTCCGCCCCTTTTGACTCCACCCACACAAGCCCCACCCACGCAAACCCCACCCACAAAAGCCCCACTCACAAAAGCCACATCCACACAAGCCCCACCCACACATGCCCCACCCACACAAGCCCCACACACGCAAACCCCACCCACAAAAGCCCCACTCACAAAAGCCACATCCACACAAGCCCCACCCACACAATCCCCATACACACAAGCTTCACACATATAAACCCCACCCCACACATGCTCCACCCACACAAACCACATCCACACAAACCCCACCCACCCAAGCCCCACCCATGCAAACACCATCCACATCCATCATATTCACATAGTTAGTGGTTAGTTAATTGGTTCCGCACACCCAAGATGTTTAGTTAATTACAAAAATTTGCTCCATCCACACAAACCACATCCACACAAACCCCATACACTCAAGCACCACCCATCTACACAAGCCCCACCCAACCACACAAGCCCCACCCATCCACACAAGCCCCACTCATCCACACAAGCCCCACTCACACAAACCTCTCCCACAAAAGCCCCGCCCACCCACACAAGCCCCACCTCTCCCCTTCCCCTTGTGCACCACACCCTTCATCCCACCCCCACCCTTCCCCACACACACAGGGAGGGGAGGGGGTGGGATGAAGAGGTGTGGTGGGTCGTTGGGGGAGCGCACCTACCCCACAACCCTAACCCCCCCTCCTTTGCACTTCGTTTATTCTTTTTTTTATAATTAAGAATTAAATAATTGAAAGCAAAGGAAATATAATTAATCAAGATTGAAAATATTAAGCATTTTTGGGGGGGGGTAAATATTAAGTTGCGAGAATGGACGATCTTTCCCAGCAGTCTGCTTCAGATGTCTTGTGATTTTGAAACTCAGACATCATATTCTGTTTAAAATAAGAGGAACCCCATTAGAGAATATAAAGATGATTATATAGTGATATTAATAAAATAATAAATAAATAATAATTAAAAAAACATTTACCTCAAGAAGATAGAGTGTTGTGTCAGATTCCTCCAGAAGATGAAGTTGTGTGTTTGAACTGAAAAATAAAATAAAAATAATAATGAGTCAAGGACAGAGACAGAGACACACGCACATACACACATGCATACACACATGCACACACATTTACACACATATACACACACACATGTATGCACACATATACGCACAGACACACATATGCATATACACACACACACACACACACACACACACACACACACACACACACACACACACACACACACACACACACACACACACACACACACACACACGTGTTTGCTTCTCACCTTGGACTCGACTCATTCAAGGTCAGATGATGTGAGATTAATTCTTTCCAGTCAACAATAATATCGTTCAGTTCATTTTGAAACGATTGAATATCTTGAAGGAAATCATTCATTTTTATCCACTCGTCGTGTAATTAAGATAACTCATTTTCAACATCAGTTATCAACAAAGTTCTTATTGGGGACAACCTGTTAGAAAAAAAAAAAATACAATAATCATTAGTCGTATCATGATTTAATTAATAATCAATTGCTTCACCATCATTCTCAGAGGAAGCCAGACTTTACAATACACACACACAAACACACAAACTTACCAATATTGTGATGGGTTCTCTTCTTCGTCAGATGAAAGATAGTTCATGTCTCAGTCATTTACCATTGGGTCAAAATGAGAAAAATGAAAAAACTGTCAAACTGAAAAGATTTTCACCCGAGAGAAATGCCTGGCTTATAAACACGGTCTTCACACAACTTGACGTAATGGGAGATTGCACACAATGGTTTTTCCAGTGTGTGTTTCCTCAAAGGAAATGACTTGGTTTGGGCGAGGCAGCCGTTCTCAAGCAGTCTTACTCATTTTAACACGAAAATGAAAAATGCTTTAAATGATTTTGATAAAACCTATGTTTTAAAGCTGTTTTTAACTAAACTTTGTTCTGTTCGTGTTCTGATGATTTAAAGTATAACCATGAGAGACGGACACAGCATACTTCCTCATTTTTACGACATGACTGTGTTCTAAAAACACTTCCCCATTTTACAAAACACACCCTAACAGCCCTTTCTTTCGTGCTTGAAGAGATAAAGTGAACATAACAGGAAAATTAATTCATTCCCCAAAGTAGAACATGGGTAAATATTCATTGTTTTGCTCTTTGAATGGAATGAAAATATGAAGGGAAATAGGTGCTTTAATCAGTCAGTCTCAATTTTACATTTCCTCAATGGGGCAGAGATCAGTCTCCTATTTTGGGCTTTTGGGGCTTGAGTCAGTCTCAATTTTAGATTTGTTTGTATGGGAGGGGAAGGAAATCAGTCTCCTATTTTGAGCTTTTGGGGCTTAAGTCAGAGTTTTTCCCATTCATTTGTATGGGAGGGGAGGAAATCAGTCTCCTATTTTGGGTTTTTGGACCTTGAGACAGAAAGTTTATCCCATTCATTTGTATGGGAGGGGAGGAAATCAGTCTCCTATTTTGAGCTTTTGGGGCTTAAGTCAGAGTTTTTCCCATTCATTTGTATGGCAGGGGAGGAAATCAGTCTCCTATTTTGGGTTTTTGTGGCTTGATTCAGAGAGTTTTTCCCTTTTTCCCCATTCATTTGAATGGCTGCCTCAGAAGCCCCATTTATCCTCTACTAACGTTGAATGTTGATCAAGTGACCTGTCTTTAACAAGCACCTCCACAAGGCCAAAGAAACTCTGACATGAAATGCATCAACATCCTTTCTAGAGGCAGAGAACGTATGTTGATGCATCACCTGTTTGCGAATATTACAGCAGGAGCAGTGATGCCCATTTAAATATTATGTCTGCAGCTTTTGTGTTCTCACATCATGCCATCATGAGAGACACACATGGTCTGTTGTTAAATCCTTGATCACACACTGCTCGCACTTCCGTTCCTGAAATGTCCTTTACCATTTCAGCTCATATCAAATGAAGCAAATACATATTTCCACACACCTTTCTGGCCACAATATATAGGACCTCCTTTCTTAACCAATTGACTACAAAGTTTGGAAGTTTTAAAATGCACTGGCCTGAACACAAAATCAATTTAAAAAAATCAAATCGATCAAAAAGTTATTCAAATCGTTAAAGCTCATTCACCTTAACTAATTCCTCATTCAAACTTGTCATGGTAACCATGGTGACCAGATACCTTGACTCATGGTTCATAAAGTTGTCATACACACGGCTGGAATTATTCCTTTCCTGACCACCACGCGTGATTCTCATTCCTTCTAATCATCTCACATGGAGGATATACATCCTTCAACCTTTCTCCACCCAAATGCGAACAATGTGTGGCGGGCACCATATTGTCCAGTAAGCCAAACACGGGAGAAAGAGTTAAAAGTTGGACATTTTAATTCACCCTGTATAACAAGCACAGTGCAATCAAATCATTGGATTTATATTCCACAGACTGAGATGAAACAATCTGTTCCGAGGATTAAATCGACTGATTATTTTTGAGTCATCCATACACACCGTTAATACAACTCAAAATTAAAAAAGTAGTCAGCATGAACTGACACTTACCATTTTATCCTTTCCCGATCACCATCGGGAATGCAATGGCAAACCACCTTGTGTAATCCTTGCAATTAAGTATAAACAAAAGTGTTGTCACCAGTTGCCATGGTTCTCGCATGCCATCCTTACCTGCCGGCATTTGCTTACACGCATTCGTGCAAACATCCTGAGATGTATCCCACCAAGCCCAGACAAGTGAGCCATTGCTGGCACACCGATCATCCTCAAATTTCTGCCACAAACAACTGCTTGGTTTGGCATAATCCAAACCAACAAACAAACCCAACCAATGATGCAAGCAACCGAGCTGATAAACCCACCTATTGTTATTTTCAAAGAATTGTCGTTCCCATTATCTTGAGTGTGTGTGCACCCGCTCTCAAGAGATAAAATCGAGCAATTCCTTGACCTGGACATTTTTACCAGTAAAAGCCAACTTCCTCATTCCATCCAGCCTGTCACACCAAAACAGTTTTGTCTGCATTCAACTTCTTCTGATCAGGTCGGACACAAGCTGCTCCCATTCTCCTTTCCCTTATCAAGTAATTCACATGCAGCCTGCCAAGGCCGGAGTTATCCGGAACGACGGCCTATAATTCCGGGGAGACCGGTGGGAGACGGCGTAAATTTCCCCACCTAGCGGTCGTTCTCGCCACCGACCCCCGGCCCACAACAATATGTTCGACACACACGTACCCATATGCGCTGAAACGTTGTACATGAACTAATTCAGACACTTTCAGAACATTGACTTAATATATACACCTCACATAAACCTCACATAAACAAACTGTGTGTATAATTATTGTGGTGTAACACACTGTATTGGATGGAATTGATGACAATATAGTCACTAGATTCAGTACCACAGGGTGAATTGACAGTATGCATTTGTTAATTGCCCTTAAGTTCTGCAGAAATCACCACGTCTGTTTACCAGGTTTTTTTTCCAGGCAAGATTGGCATGTTGCATTCGATGACAGTCTCTCTACTTACCCCCTGCTCGAGAAGTGCCATGGTTACTGGGGCAATTCCTTTTCTGGCCTCTTCACATATAGGGTACTGTTTTATACGGGGTGGAGGCTTGGTTTTATCCACCATAATGTGCACTGGTTCTGAATCTTTTATTTGCCCTAATTCATTTGGGTGTGCGGTCCATAATTCCTTGGGCACCTCCACCAACAAGTCCTCTTTCTCCACCATCGATAACATTTTTCTAAATGGTAGCTTACTATCCACTCAAAAACGGCCACAGAATCCACAAGAGGTCGTTCCCACACATACCCTTTGTTCCCTTCCATGCGAAAAATTTTTGGCCTCGTACCTGACATAAATAATGTCTCGACAAACCCTTCAATCACGTGATCATTGGCCCAATCTCCTTAGCTCTGTGTCCTTTTGCGACAATTAAAGTGATGTGCGGCGATGTATTCATGGATTGGTACACCAAGTTGCATTGTTGCTGTGTAAATCTCACTTCCAATCTAATTCCCTCGTTTCCCATCCAAATATTAGTTTCAATGTTGAATTCCATACCGAGCGCATTTCGTACTTTATTTGCATAATTCACATCCTCTCCCGAAACGTCATACTCTGCTGTACAGTGTAGGGGTTCAACCCACTCTGCCATATTTTCCTCCATATTTCATCGTGCGGTGCCAACCAATGTTTTATATGGGGAATTGTTTTTAACTCTGCCAAATTCTGCCGAGTTATCTCTCGGACATTTTATTCCTGCACTCGCCACCAAAACACTACAGGTCCAATCGATCCTGATAGCATTTCTAAGGCTTCAGTTTCTTTGATCTCTGTAATATTTAAATACACTAAATTGGCCGAGCACCTTACCATGCATCCCAAGCAACAAAGCAAACAATGTTCCCAAAAATTTACAGGTGAATTTGCTGCTATTAAGAAGGCATGGGGTGCCTCCAGAGGCCCATAGTCAACCGTCAGGTTTTGTGTTTTTGGAATCTTTTCAACTACACCAGTAATTCCAACCACATTTGCACACTGGTGTGATAAGGCACAGTGGGTCTAACATCATTCCAAATTGTCAAGTGGGAGCTCCCGTATTTACCAAAAATGAAACATTTTTTCCATTTACCTTCAGATTTAAGGTCGGCTCATCCGCAGGTTCGCTGTTAACAGCGGTAGTGCGGAGGTTAACCCACTCTTGTATTGTCAATACCGTTTTTATTGCTGTCTTGCCTGCCAGTGTTCGCCCGACTGCCCTTTTTACCATGCTTGGGAATCACTGCTCGGCCGCCGGTTACGCAGACAATTTCTCTTTCAATGTCTGGCTTTTCCACAAATGTAACAAGCATTCAGGGATGGAGAAGGCCCACAAGGAGGCAATCTCTCACTGTTTTTGCACCCCTCCACTTTGGCTTTGTGTTCCAATTTCGCTCAATGAGGAAAGATTCTTCTGCCAAACACACATGTGGGGCTTTTGGCACTTCTGCTCTTCTTTGATATTGCAGGCAATCATCTGAATCCCACCGATCTTCCTCTTCTCGCCTTTCTTTCCGCAATTTTCTTTTATAATCTTCCATCATCAACATTTGCAAAGTCTCCACTTTAATGGTTTCTTTTTTTTCCGCAGCTTTGAAACAATGCTTCGCTACTGCTATCATCTGAGCCAGCGCTTCACCTTCCCAACCAATTTTGACAAGTTTTATATGTTTTGACAGTGATGGCAGCAATCCCTCTACAAACAAGTTAGTCAGCAAATCTTTCGTTGTTGCAGCTATGCCCAACCCCGAATGTTGAACAATAAATTGTTGCATTCTATGCATAAACTCTTCCGATTCTTCATCCTTTTTTTGTTCACATCCTTGTATCTTTCCCCAATTTATTTCAGGCAGGCTTGCAGTCGTCCTTAAATTAACAAGTAATTGTTGCACTCAGGCGTTATAATCTATCTCTCTCTCTCTCTCTCTCTCTCTCTCTCTCTCTCTCTCTCTCTCTCTCTCTCTCTCTCTCTCTCTCTCTCTCTCTCTCTCTCTCTGTTTCTCCTGCTGGAGCAATATCCGGCCACCCAACAAAATCTTTTGTTTTGTGCCATATCTTGACCGGCAGGAACGTTGTCATTAACCCAAACACATCATCATGAGTGGCTTTGTTTGAATTTATGTAATACAGCATTTGTTCCATGAATCCTTCTGGATGATCATCATATTCTTTCCTTTGCATTTTCATGGCTTGTAAATCACTCTGGTTCCATGCGCGATGAATAAAATAGTTCTGATGTTGATTTGTTACCGGGTTCAGCATCCTTTGTTCAATCATCGGGCATGCTCTATCAAGTTCCATCTCGGCTGGTTTATTGTCTTGAATTATTTTTTGCATTTAAGGATTCCAGGCGGCCTTAAAGGTTGCACTCTCTTTCATGCCTTCCCTCTCGTCCTTGCCCACTACTGGTGCTGTTATCTGAATGTATCCTCGCCATTCTCACTGCAGAGGGAGGGCAGCTATCAACGGTAACATTTTCTGTACCTCCTTAAGGGTAGTTTGCGAGTCTTTTAAACTCCTCTTTATGCTCGTGCTCTTCAACTGTTCCTCTCACTGAAGGCTATCTTTGGCCCACCTGCAAAATATTTTCCAATCGACTAGTTTTTGAGTTGTTTTGGCTTTTTCTATATTAATTCCCTTCTCAAGTTTTCAATTCTGTCTCGGAGGAATCACTGTTTTTCAGTTCACCCTGCCCACAACTTCACATCTTTTGAAGCACTCGACCCAAAGGCCTCATTCATAAAATCAGCATTTGACCCTGAGGTTGGCGCATCATCGTCTGCACTTTTTCGATGTTGATTCCTCACATTCGTACTTCTAAATCACTCTGAGCACTCATAAGCACTCCTATTTTTTAAAGCGACTTCTTCAAACCCCTTGGCCCCCGGCTTTTGCAACCTTGGTAACAAATATACCCTTGTTACTCACCCTTGTGGCTATTCTTGCACCTTTCCGCCAACGCGTGACTTGGTGTCTTATATTTCCTGCACAGTGTCCCCGCCGTTTCCTGACCTGGCAGTTCAACAACTCACTGTGCAATGCCTCTGCCTTCCAACATGTGACTGGCACTTTTATCAAAACACAACAAGAAGTTACCCGACTAAAGGAATAATAATTCCAGTTGCCCCTTATTGGTTGACAACGGACCCTTTACCCGACGAAAACCCTCAAAGTCTTTTATGTCACTCAATAAACAGCTGTGTATATATCCTTACCTTTGAAATTTTGGTTCGGGAATGTGCAGCGCCCGCAGAGAGGTGGGTAGTCTGCCTGGTGGGAACAGGTCACCCTCCAGCAGAGGTATCTAACCTTCGGCTCCGCCGGTGTTCACTGACTGCCGGACAGAGTCCCTCTCCTCTCCCCGGATGGGGACTGTTGATCCGATCCTTGTCACCAATTCTGTTGTGGCAATTTTGGCCACCTCAAGACAGAAAACCCTTTAGTTCAGTTTAAGCTGTTTATTCAAAAACAAATATCAGACAACACTTGTTCACAAGAGGAAGTTTTTAGCCTGGAGCAATATCACACACAGAAAAACTTAAACTTACATCGAGTATAGCGTGTATATATATATATATATATATATATATATATATATATATATATATATATATATATATATATATATATATATATATATATATATGTGATCCCTCCAGGGCATGGTCAATACATCAAAGGAAATTAACTGTTGTTTCTCCAAGAGGTCTCTCTTTGTTCAGATGGAACTTTGTAAGGTTAGAATCACAAACACAGGATGAAAACGGTCTGTTATCGGAGCTTGCTTATTGCCCCGGTGAAAGAGTATTTGATTCCTTGCTTCTGGCTCAGGTGGTCAGCAGACAGATAACGTTTTACAAGGTTTTTACGACTTCAGAGGAATGTGTGTGTTCTGCCTCTGACGAGCTCTCCCAGCATATATTTAATAAATTCTTTCTCAAAGCACTAACTGAACCTATTTGGCATTTCACCTCATTATAAATTCAATCAACAATTCAGTTTCCCACAACAGTAAACCCTCAAATATCCTGGAGGTTATATTCCTGTAACATGTCGCAATAGTTCAAACCAAGGGCCTATGGGAAAAGGGGTGTTCGGTTCCTGGGCTTCGAGAAAATATAGGGAAAAGTCGGCGGCAACCAGAAATAGATACCCCACAATTGAAATAATCTTGTAAAAAAAAAATTATATATATATATATATATATATATATATATATATATATATATATATATATATATATATATGTATATGTATATATATATATATATATATGTATATGTATATATATATATATATATATATATATATATATGTATATGTATATATATATATATATATATATATATATATATGTATATATATATATATATATATATATATATATATATATATATATATATATATATATATATATATATATATATATATATATATATATATATATATATATATATATATATATATATATATATATATATATATATATATATATATATATATATATATATATATATATATATATATATATATATATATATATATATATATATATATATATATATATATATATATATATATATATATATATATATATATATATATATATATATATATATATATATATATATATATATATATATATATATATATATATATATATATATATATATATATATATATATATATATATATATATGTATATGTATATATATATATGTATATATATATATATGTATATGTATATATATATGTATATATATATATATATATATATATATATATATATATATATATATATATATATATATATATATATCATGTTAGCATTGAAATAAATGTGAAAATAATACTAATACAGTGAAAAAATATATACAAAAACAAGACGATTTTTAAATTTATTCAAAAACGGTGAGGTGTTTTTGCAAAACAGAGTGGTCGGTAAGGGTAAGAATGTTACATACTCTGCCATAAATAAAAACCACATGACTTAGCTCAGGATGATGATGCTGTTGGAGCGGGCATGGAGACATTGCAGGGAAGGGGGAGCCGGATTCAGCAATCAGAAGAGCAGCATTAGCTTTACTACGAAGTCGCCTGTAGCATTTTCATGTGGGAGAAGGGTAAGACGATCCTTAACCACCTTACCTTGAAACCTGGGGCAGCTCTTTCCTGCTTGGAGCGGAGGATATCAGATGGCATCCTCTTCCAGAATAACCCCATCTTCAAAAAAAAATGGCTTGTCAGCATTAAAATCCTACTCTGACATAAATCCCTTCATCTCAATTAGTTCCATGAGCTGTGGTGGCCATCATGGTCTGCTGATTTTTTTTTTTGAATTTGAAGGAGGTGGGCTTGGGTGGATTATCGGGGGAAGAAATATTCGAGGATTTGGATGGGGGTGGTTAAGAGGTGGTGGTGAACAGCTGTTTAGAAAGCCTGGAGGGAAGAATGGGAAATAATAGAGTGAGGGAGTTTATTCCAAAGGTGGGGAAAAAGAGGAATGAAAGAGTGAAGGTGAGCAGTGATTTGGTAGTTTTACCAGAAGGGGGTTGTTGGTGGACCTTGAGCACCCTGTGGAAATGTGGTGGGGACAAATCGCAGAGAGAGCAGGGGGGGGCGAGGCTGGAGAGGAGATGGTAGAAGACAGAAAGACCACCGACCAACCTGCGATGATTGAGTGAGAGGCCCAAAGTCTCAGCCTCATTGTGGGAGATGCCAATGATCCAAATGCCTTGGTTTCTACAGCGTGAAGCCGAGAAAGGTGGGAGGCAGGATCACCAGCTCAGAGGGCAGAGCAGTGCTCCATCAGGCTGCGGACAAAAGCTTCATCAGGCTGATGCTGCTTCCCCCACTAATTTTACATGGTTGATGACCGAGTCATATTTTGAATTTCTCAAACCAACCTGCTGGTGTCTGTGGTTGAACTGGAGCCTTCGACCTCGGGTGCCTCATGGAAACGGTAAATCTGCAATGATTTCTCCTGTATCGTAGGTCTACTCAAAGGCACTTTTCTCTGTGTTTGGTCCTCGATCCGAACATTAAGCTCTTTTTCCATCCTTTCAATATGAGGATCATGGGATTGGAATGACACTTTTGTTCTTTGCAGAGCACTGGTGGCAACACTTGCTCAGATATTTGACTCACTTACACGGATGCATCGCACAGTCGATTCATTGATCCTGTAATGGTGACCCATGGATGCCGCACTTTCAACTGTCAATCTATCGAACAGCTCAATTTTTTTCTCACTGTTGTAACCTTTCTCTTCCATTTGGTACAACTAATTTTGTCCATCATTTTACATTTAGGCTCCTTTAAAATGGTGCATGAGAAACAACAAAAGGCTCGTAATGGGAGGAAATCGTACACGCGGATGCAAACGATGATTCATCTCAGCTCAAAAACTGTGATTGGCCAAAATAAAATCCTGCGATAACTAAATCGGAATAGAATTAGTTTCCCAAGATTGGTCGAAACCTGTGGTATTTGAACCCTTGAAATTTGAGGCTTTAATGTTTTTTTTAGGATATGGTGTGATTAAAAAAGGTGTAGGAAGACTGTAAAAAAAAAAATTTGCATAATATTTACATTTTCTGTAACTTAGGTCATATTTTAGAACCTCCGTTATATCTTCTTATTACTTAGGTTATTTCTTCTTATCAGGTGTACTTATGTATGTCTTTTTTTACCCTCGCCAAAGGAGAGGGTATTGCATTTTGGTCCGTTTGTTTGTTTGTCCACAGAGAACTATCATGTTTTTCCCTGAAACTGCTCGTTGGATTGAGATGAAATTTTCACCATTGGTGCAACGACTCATATATAATGTTTTAATGGTAATTATGATATCATAGGTCATGTGGTGTGGTAGCCATATTAGAAAAATGGGAAAAATTTGGACCTCTGTATCTTTGAAACCGCACCAAGGAAAAAAATGAAACTTGGCACATGGCAAGAACTCCTCATGGCGAATAAGTGATTTTTTTTATGACGTCATAGGTACCTTCATTATGATGTCAAAATTGCATACAAAGAATGCCACATCTGATCAGAAAGAAATTTTTTGGGGGTCATCTCGGTATACAATGGTCCACAGAAAATAAAACATTCATGACGTCATCAGTCACGTGATTCAGCATCCATATTGTTTAAAAAAATACCTTCAAAAATCTTCTTCTCTGAAGTGGCTGAACAGATCGAAGCAAAACTTTACACATATGCCCAGTGCCCACCTATCCATAAGGAAGAAAAACTTCACAATATGATGTCATTGGTCACATGGCTTAGCAGCCATATTGGATTTACCCTAAAACCAACAAAAATCTTCTCCAAAATGACTGGCCAAATTGAGGGGAAATTTCACAAAACTGTTCCCCAAGCTATGGTTGTACAATTGTGTTAAGGAATAATTAATAGGTCGTATGGTTTGGCAGCCATATTGGATTGAAGAAAAATATTAAATAATGTTTTCTCTGGAACCGCTTAATCAATCCAAGTGAAACTTCGCCATTGTGATCTAGTCATGATGGGGAATATATATTTTATGTTTCAACGTCATTGGACATATGGTCTGGCAGCCAGAGTTATTTATTTTTTTTGATCTGCATTTTTTTTTTAATAAGGCTCACTTGACTGTTCCCTGCATGGGTTTCAGGGTAGAGTAGTTATAGCTGAAATGCGAATCCTATCCAGGTTCCTCCTGATGATGTTATCTTTTCTTTTTGCTTGTTTAGGCTCCTTCTGATTTCTCCAATGCAGGACTGCTTCTATTTTTTCTTCCATTTGATTTGAATTTAATTTATTTTAATCCCATTCTAAATTCATTTGAATAATAATAAAAGACATCATGGGTCAGGGTGAGGTGTCCAATCAAAGTGGCGTTGCATCAAAGTGGGCCGTCTTGGTACCCGGTCATCACACCAGCATTTATAAAGTGGCAATTCTAATTATATCTCTTATTAGTTACATAACACACCAGTATACAAAAGCCACACAAAATACACCACACAAAACTACACAACACCACACAACATAACACTCAAAATAAATCCTGATGAGGGTCTGCAATCGCCGATTTCTCTTTTTCTTGTTTGTTTTGTTTTTCCTTAACTTATCTTCTCTTATACAGTATACTTATATCACCATTTTAAGAATGATATTTATATACATACTTCCCCTCCCCCCCTAAATGGATAAATCCATAACGGAGGGTGTCGATTCTATTTTCCAAAATGTATGTCTATATATATATATATATATATATATATATATATATATATTTCATCATCATATGCATCCAGAGCCTTTTTATTCACTTTCTCCGAGTGTTGTTGGTGGTTGTGGTTTCTGATGGTGTTCATCCTTCTGTCTTCTTCTTTTTTAAAAACCAAGATGTTGTAATAATGCTCAAAATTTAGTCTCTGATTACATACTTTTTATCCATTTCAATTTTCATCACACTTACAAACACCAACGTTTAAAGGACAATATTTATAACCATAAGCCTTTGCAATCAATCCTACAAATTCACTCATGCTTGCTCCACTCAACTCATCTTTAAATTTTCCAATAATCTTTTTATTCTTGTATCGAATAGGCTACTCTCATTTTTGCAGTTGCTTGTGTCATAAATGCTTATAACTTGCCTCATATCCTCATACACTTCTTCCATATTAATTTCCAATATAAAACATATGTACGTAGAAGAGATTATATTTGTGTATTATAATATCTGTATCCATTTCGAGGAGATTAACTTGTCCATCATATTTCTTCTGTAAGTTGTTGTGGAAATAGTCAATTGTTGAATTTCCTCAGCTAATGGGTTTATCCATCACAGATGTTTTCCTTCACCATGTGACTATCACAAAAGTTCTCTGAAAATATTTCTACCTGTTTAAAGCTCGGTTTATTTATTTACTTGTGTTTGTTCGCATGATGCAGCAAAGCTTGTGATTTCTCTGTTTCTTACATTTCCCATCATCTTACCAAATACAGATTTATTCATCAGCTTAAAGAAGCCTTTCTCGAAGTTGGTTTTAGCTGCAGTGTGCATCTTTGTATTGAAGTCAATATTTTTTTCCCAACCAATCACTGGTTGAATTTTAAAACTTTATGAATTTTCTTTATTTTCGAACTAAATGATAGATATTGTCTGAAGTTTCTTTGATGTCGCAAGTAATTGTTTTTGTTTTATAGTGTGGCCATTCATTTTCTGTGTTTATTATGAGAATTTGTTGTAAGAAATGATCGTTGATAATCACATAACCACTCTTCTTTAGGGGTTTCTTTCTCTGGAGCAAATGATGTCTTTCTCTTTATTATGGAGTTCTTCTGGATATTTTAAATCCAATTTTAAGTAATACCCAACTTTTGCTTCATCCAATTATTTTTGAGTAGAGATAACAATTTATTTTAAAACTCTTTCATAATATTTCTGTTTTACCCATTTCAGACCTCTGTATGGGAAAGCTTGAGCATCACCCAGCCATATAGATTGTTGGCATCATAATGCATGAAATACGAATCATCTTTTGAGTAGTTACAATCTGGGATCGATATTTGTTATTTACTTTCGCATGTCTTTGAACAGACATGAGAAATCCCACCTTTTTTTGCTTTCTTTATCGCCAACAACATATCCACATGTGAAATTAATTTGAGTGGTTGTTTAGTCATCTTTAGCATAGCTCTTCAAGCTAGTCATAATAGTCGAGGCAGGTCACGGCAGTGATTGCGAATCACCCTTTAGCATTATCCTGACCCTTTTTCTGAAGGATTGGCTTCTCTTCCTCCTACCATAAAATCGAAGAGATTCTGCCACATATGAGTTTTCTATCCTGAGAATCTCGGCATATTCCGAGAAGTAGATGATAGGCCACACCAGTCTTGAATCGTAGAGCCGAGTCCCTTGTACAACATACTTGTTTTCACGACCTTTACAAACCATGGTTCGGCCGAAAGTTGCAAATTAGTGGATCAGCTGCAGTTGCAAATGGCGTAAAAATTGACGTTTCCACATAGATTACATGTCTCACTGAGCTTCATCTCGAAGTCGGAGCGAGTCAAGACCGGAACGTTTGGCGAGAGGGGTTATCATTCTACTCGATCAGTCATTCTGGGGTACCTCAGTGCTTCCTCGGTGGCTCTAGAACCTGTCAAAGGCACCCGGTTTGAATCTAGCATTTTAGTAATCGCATTTAATACTCACGGCGCTAATCGTGTTTTTCAATTACGTGGTCAGACCTTCACGGAATGCTCAGTGTGGCTGTGTGGGTATGGTCACGTGGACAGAAGAGGTATCTCAGACCTCAGCTATTCTGAGTTGCCACGGCATCTCCAGATCTTCACAAAAAAGGTACCCGGTTCGAATTTCACACATTCAATTTCGCATTTCACACTCGCGGCGCTCGGTGCAATTTGCAAATGGGTGGCGTTTCTCACATGGAACCATCAACATGGCTGTGAGGATATGGTCGCGTGGACCAATGATGTATCTATGACGTCATTTGGGGCCACCCCAGACTCTCCTTGGGGATGCCACGGGTTGTTCACGTAGGTCTTGGGATCATACACATCACTTGTCCTGCAAATTTGGCATCTTCACACACGCAACAGGTTACCATGGTCAATAATCACTGTAACCACACCCCTAACATAATAACCATGCGTCCATGTGTTTTTTTTTTTTTACCACACCCCACGATAGTGTCTGTGCAGATTTTCTGGACCGGGTGCTGCATAATAATGAGCTGGGACTAATCCATATTAACAAAATTCTTATTCTGGCGGACCTCTCTAAAAACTTCGAACATGTCAGCGAACAACAGAACGTCAGTCTTGAGATACAACTCATGATATTTACTGAGATTTTTTTTATGTTGAACTTATTCCAGATATTTTGTGCGTGTTAATAGTCTTCATCCTTGATATTAGTTTCATTAACTTTGTTATAAAATTGCTGTTTAGAAGAGAGTTGTTTTTCATTAAATCTCTCAAAGTTGTCCATGTGGTCATCATGATGCACACCCTTTTATGATAAGAGTTTTGTTTTTTCATTTGAAAAATGAGTTTTGCGATTTTAATATGCTTTAAGAGTCTATGCTAATGTGGATAAAGGACTTGCCATAAATTTAAATGAGTCAAGAAATCTGATGTGAGACTTGTGCTTTGTTGGAATTGAAATGGTAAATGAGATGTATTTCTAGTCTGGAGAAGAAATGGCTGATATGTCAACAGGGGTCTTTGAGAGTTCACGTATGAATAAATATGTGTCATAGTGAGCATTGTTGTGAAGGAAGACAGAAACGAACGAAGGAATTCATCATTGAGATTAAAACTTTGATGAGTAGGTCCTCTGTATTTACCAGGATGATGACAATGGTCTCTTACTTTTAGTTCTTTAAGGATTTTATCTTGACAAGTATGACAAATGATAGAATTCCGAAACTATTTTTTTCTCATTTTGAGATATTCTTCAGGTGTTTTAATATTCTGCATCACTTCTGTTAATCGAATAAGGTCCACTTCCAATCGCTTTACAAACTCTTGAGGGGAATCACCTCCATTTATGGTTTTTTTTTGTGTGCATTGTCGAGGCTCACATGAGAGCTAACACACAATGCAAAGCAAGGGGGGCATGAGATAAGAGGGAGGGTGAAGGACAAAACAGTGGGGAACAGAGACATTAAGAGATGTGTGGAAGGGAGAGGGATGGGGCGGGGAACACGGGTATACAAGATGGCCATTACAAGGACTTTCAGGAAGGAAAGCAATCAATTTGAATGAGGTGGGTTTGGGGGTGGATTGATGGGGTTAGAAAAGATCGAGAATTTAGATGAGGGTGATAGGGGGTGGTGGGAACACCTGTTTTGAAGGCCTGGAGGGAATAATGGGATTTAACAGAGTGAGGTAGTTTATTCCAAAGGTGTAGTATGGTTCATCATGTCATGTCATGGGAATTGTGTGCCAAAAGCGATTTTATTGTTTAAATGCCATCTATAGGGTGTTAATAAACAGAAAAACTTGGGTAGCAATTTTACTTTTGGGAATTTGGGATTTTGTGGGTCTTAAACGGGGGTACAGTCATTTCGCAGTTTATCGCCCGAAATGAAAGCGTTATAAGTATTTTTATAACTATTTTTATCTTTTAAAATATTAATAGGAAAATTATGAAAAAAATCAGGTGTCTTCCTCAAATCATCATTCATTTATATACCAAATATTTAGTTGATATCTTGAATAATTATTGATGTATTAACAAATATATTATTTGTACATGCAGAGTATGTGAACCACGATATCCGCCTTCTCTGAATCAGGTTAAGATTTTGTCCATTTTAGCACCTTTGATTGTCTCCTACTATAAAACAATTCCAACTTAATATATATATGTATATATATATATATATGTATATATATATATATATATATATATATATATATATATATATGTATATATGTATATATGTATATATATATATATATATATATATATATATATATATATATATATATATATATATATATATATATATATATATATATATATATATATATATATACACATACATATATGTATATATATATATATATATATATATATGTATATATGTGTATATATATATATATATATATATATATATATATATATATATATATATATATATATATGTATATATATGTATATATATATATATATATATATATATATATATATATATATATGTATATATATGTATATATATATATATATATATATATGTATATATATGTATATATGTATATATGTATATGTATATATGTATATATATGTATATATATATATATATATATATATGTATATATATGTATATATGTATATATGTATATGTATATATGTATATATATATATATATATGTATATATGTATATATGTATAGATGTATATATGTATTTATGTATATATATCTATGTATATTTGTATGTATGTATATATATATATGTATATATATATATATATACATATATATATATACATATATACATATATACATATACATATATACATATATACATATATATATATATATGTATATATATATACAATAAATGAATGCTAGGCCTTATCGATGATAGTAACGTAGCAATATTTTATGAAGTATGTTCTTCCCAGATAAGCATCCAATGCAGAAATAAGTCATCCGTGACTAGAAGATTTTAAGAACCTCAGCATCAGTTAGTGTCAGGAATTGCCTTTCCTTTGCTACATTATTTAGGCATATACTGTGATATTTACACAATATGATTGTGCATGTTTAAATATATATATATATATATATATATATATATATATATATATATATATATATATATATATATATGAAAAAAAACGACAAATGTATTATATGATATATATACATATATATGATAAAACATGTAATATTCATGACATGACTTCATAGCACTGATACAAATAAAGGAAATAAAAATATACTTTTCTGTAATCATCACACATTCATACCACCTTTTACCACCAGTAATTACTCCACTCAACATCGAGATGAATACTAACAATAGACTAAATGAATGTAGAATCTTAAATGAATCTTATTGGGTTATTTGCTGACCTTAATACATTGGCTAACTGAATGGCTACATGTCATCTTCGTCACAAATACTGTAGTCATTCACGTTTTCACAGTCGGTGCATTTGCATAATGCTGTGCATGGCAAGCGATTTTTATGGCATGAACAGTTTACTTTCTCTTTGCACGCACCTTTGCATCCACATCTAACTAGTTCAAGTACTACACGTGGTGCTGGCTTTTCGAGACATTGTACTGGTATAAGGTTTTTGTCGTCATTTAGTTTCCATCCATTGCCCTCTGGGAGCAGGTTCTTTGGCCTTGGTTCTTGGTAGGTTTTGTCTCTTTTGGACATCAGGTTGGCACGCTGTATGTGAGGTTTCAGAGTGCTTCGCGTCGGTGGAAGCATTTCACCCTCCAAGTTCTTGACCTTGAACAGCTCCCATCGAAGATCTGGCAATGTGACGCACAAACTTTTACTGGAGTATACACTGCAGACAAACGTCTCGACATTGACAACATCAGCTTCAGGAAGACTGTCTGGACATCCAAAGATCTGGAAAGTCTTGATAATCTTGCTGCTTGAAGGTAGTTGCAGGAACTTGGTTATCCATGCTTTCTTCGATATACTGAAGAACTTTCCACCCCAATCCGTGCCAGTGAAGTTGTGCAGTCCTATCAAAGCCTTTGACTTCTCTGTTCCAATCGCAATGCACCTCTCTTTGATGTCAATTGTCCGGAAGAATTTCCCTCTGCCAGTTAACATCTTCATTTGTCCTGGGATGGTGTGGTTGGCAACAACATCTATCAACAACAAGAACACATCAGTGTCTGGGGACCACACATACATGTCTCGCGTTGACGTTACTTGTCTTGCTGCATCGATGACATGAAGCGGGATCTGTGTGTCAGCTTCCTCGTGATTGTGAGTGGACATATTCTGACTGATGATGTTGTTTGTATTGGTGTATGCTGATGACCCATACACAACAACAAGCCCTTTGTTACTCCCAGAGAAATGTTTCCGCAATCGTTTCCCAAGAAATTCTGTGAGCTGGGACTTGGTGTCTACATGTGATAGCAGAAGCTTCATAGGAACATTGCGTATGTTCATCGCATCTTGTATTATGAACTTCACTGGTTGTGCTGAGCCTGCTCACTTGGAACGTGTTTTTTCTTTCATAGATCCCGTTATATAGCGGTCAAAGATGATTCGTCCTTCACTGTACAAATTCATCATGTTGTCGATTCTCTTGACAAATGCATCAGCCAGGTCACTAAATGTGTGCATCACTGGAAGCTTCTTCATACCCTGTACGACCGCTTGTCCATCAATGATGATGAATCTGGATTCCATCAACCACAACTCGTCATCGTCAACAGAGTAACTTGTTGGGTGCAGACCGACATAATCGTCGATGGATTCTGGATGTTCTTATACGTCCTCTGTGGTACCCTCCATTCCCTCATCATTGGTGAGAGCAACGATTTCAGTTGGTACCTCTTGAATGCGTTGTGTAGTGTTGTCTGATCCAGTTATTGGTGGTGTATATGACTATTTCCTTCATGAACGAGCTCTTGTCACTCGGGATCAGCAGTGTCCCATCTCTTGCAAAGAGGGAACGAGGGCTGACCGCCATTTCAAAGTTTCCGATTGTGTCTCCCAATTTGTCTACTAGTTGTGGTCGAGACTGTTGAATTACTAGGAAGCGAGCTCATAACTGGCGATCTTCACGAAGCTTCACAACTTTGTTTCCAACTCCATAGCTTGTCTTCTTCACACACGTGCTGTGTGTCTTCAGCTTCATCTTCTCAATTCTCTCCCATATTGAAACGGGAGAAGCATCTACAAGCCTGTCAGCCACAAACTGTTCATATTGATTCGTCCCTTTCAAGTCTCTGTCCAGGATATCGCTTTTCGCACTTTCGGGTACAGCCATCATTGACCAAATGTTCACCAACTGCATGTCAGTGGCGAATGGGTTAGTTTCGCAATGTTCTTCAAGGCCACGTTTCATTTTATCCACATTTGTAGCAAACCGCTGGGCTATTGTTCCTGATAGTTGATAATGTTCTTGTTGAGTTGCATCAGTGGTCAAAGTGTAGTGGTGTCAGAAATCACTGACAATACGGGTCAACTCTGGTGCTGTCAGCAGGAAGCGAGTCAGTGCAGACGCATTTTGCGTGATTCCTGTGATCCCTCCCACTACCTTGAGTCTTCGGATTTCTTGTTCGAGGGTTTGATCCACAAACAGGTTGCAGAACGGTGTTCCTGTCTTCTTGACACAGAAGTCACCATCTTTAAGTGCATTCCATGTGTCAGGGTCCTCTGATGACATTTCATTTGGCACAAATAAATGCACTGAAGACAGTCTGGCATACTTGTACAGGTCGTGCGCAAAGAAATACTTGACCTGATTGGCAAGGGCGGCTAAATATTCTTCCCAGTCACCTTGTCTGCATGCTCGGATTCAGTGTAGTAGGCACTCGACTTGATGCACGTAATTCATGAGGAATTTACCAACTTCTCCATCATTTGATGTTGTGATCTTCTCATCGATAGTCTCAGTGAAGCTTGCACATATGTTGTCAAAGACTGTGGTGCTTTCTTTCTTTCGACTGTGCAGAACTTCTCGGAGCTGTTGGCACTGTTCTGCAATGACTGAGGTGTCATCAGCATCAAGCTACTCGTACTCATGACGTAGCATGCCAAGGCATTTACTGTGTGGTACTCGATACCCCGCGTGAATGCTTTCCCACCATAGATGTGACGCAGTGTTGTTGGAGAATAGATGTCCTTTTCGATGGCGACCGTGTCAAGACCGCTGCCTTCGATATACTTTCCTAGTGCATGCAGGGCTGCAAAACATATGTGGAGCTCCCCTGCACATAGAACCCAATTGGTGTTCCCCTCTGATTCTTGGATCTTCACTGCTCTCTCATAGAGATCAAAGTCTAGAGTGATAACAGTTTTTCTGTCAGGACCCATCACAACAGCAGATATATTCTGTGTCAGTGAAAGGACGGTATGTAGTGTCGCGCAATCCATTGGAGCCTGTCGAAAGAGTGGTGCAACAACTTCACTGTGTGTCTTTGTTGACTTGCAATCTTTGAGTTGCAGAAGCAAGGAATTTGTTGCAGACCAAGTAGGCATGAGAGACTGCCGAGGTGGATGTTTGTTCAGTCTACTGGTCGGCCGAGATGCTCGTTGGTGGTCACTCATCGCTGGCATTGTTGTGTCCTCATTGGTGTCTTCTTCCACAACCGGATCAAGGTCTTCTGTCAAAGTACCTCCTGCTGTGTGGTCGTCAAAGCTTGTGTTGGCGTTGATGGTGACATCTTCAATGTTACATTGGACAGTGTTGTTGCCTAGATGCCAAGCAAGCATCCAAGAGCGGTCTATTGTGGCGTATCTCTTCAGAAGTCCAGAGTTCACGTTGACCTTGTAGGTATCAAACTTGGTAGCTTTGGGGATGATCCGTGGGTCTTCAAGGTACACTACATCCTGCCTTACTGGTGTTAGTTTGTCTGGTATTATGAGTGGCTCGTTCATCACTTCACCTTCATCTGTGTCTTCTTGATTCATGATGACCACTGTACCGTGCAATGTATTCTGTCCATCGCACGTGTCTTCCAGGAAATCGATGTTGTCTATCGCAAAGAAGACGGATTTGCCCTTCTTGACAAATGTCGGTATGCAATAGCCACCAGTGGATTTCATTCTCTCGACCACTCCACACTCCACTCTCTTCTCGATGTTGAGGACACTGCTGTAGCTGGTTCAAAGATGTAGGTCTGACAGGAAGTTGACAAGCTGTTTGCTGCGTACTTTGTTGTGTTCAGAGAGCGCCAAGACAATGTTCAGCAGTGTCTCTGTGTGTGACACAAATCCAACATCTGATTTCGGCTTATGGCGAACTTGCTTGACGCTCCTTACATTTTGCACAAGTACTTGTGATACAATGCTGAGGGTGTTCTTTATGGCTCCATCCCGCTTACCAGAAACAGAGTGTGCATTTGTGCCAAAGAGTAGCTGCTTCAGAAAGAAAGCTACCATTGGTGGATTTTCAAATGACATGTTACCAGTGAAGTGCCACTTATCTTTGCAATTCAACAACTCATCACGAAGCAACTTAGTAACTCAAACAATGTTGCTAAGTGTTTCCCCCAAATCTTGGGGTACTACTTTACCAACAGCAACTGAAAGGGTTTTACTATTGATGATATGCTCACCTTCATTGAGTCGATGGGGCCTGACAAATTCAGCAGTACTGATATTTTCTGTTATCAAACTTTTTAGGTGGCGTTTGAAGTCGGAGCTATCCACACTAACACCATGTTCAGTCAACGTTGACAGATACTCATAATTAACATTTTTCATACTTAGAACAGCACCAGACAAGAGCGAACATTTGACTGCATTTACAATTTCAATGTCACACATATGCTTGGTGATATTATCATCGACCCCAGTACAATCAAATCTGAAAGAATAGCATTGGCGTTCAACATTTCATAAACAATCTCTGTGATACCACATTTCATTTGCAGCGGCATCACCAACTTCAAGCAACAATAACAGGTTTGCTCGGACTTTGTCATCACGTGTCTTCGTTTTTATGTCCAGAAAGCGGGTCCCCATCATATCTGTCAGGACAAGATACAACTCTCCATCTGTCGGATTATCACAGAGAAACGCACAGGACTTGGTCTTTGGCTCCATTGGGCGACACCTGCGAACACCTCTGATAGAATCCTCATCATGTGCCAAGGATGGACGTCCGAGTTTAGCTGGTCGCATTTGTGATTCACAAGATGATCTTTCACAAAATCTCTTTTCGGCTCTCTCCAGCATATCTTTGTGCACTACGGGTTTGTAGCATTCTTTGTGGTAATGGATGTTTTCCATATCAGATGCAGACAACTTTGACAGATTTTCAGCCAGAGGTGCATACTGCGTTTCTCCATACTGTGCTCGCTTCTCGGCAAAGTTCTTTATGTTACCAATAGAATCTGATGTAACATTCTGTACAAAGGTGTAGCCCTTCCGCTTGCCTTTATCGCAAATGATGCAGGTGAGCGAGTTCATTGTCACGTCTGTTATAGTTGAATATCAACAGGCCTTGCTTCGAAACGGGTGAACTTCTTCATAAGTGCATATCTGGAAATACATAAACATCAATAATTATTTCAGATATCAACTAAATATTTGGTACATAAATGAATGATGATGTGAGGAAGACACTTGATTTTTTTCATAATTTTCCTATTAATATTTTAAGAGATAAAAATAGTTATATCAATATTGGCGCTTTCATTTCGGGCGATAAACTGCGAAATGACGGTACCCCCGTTTAAGCCTCCACAAAAACACAAATTCCCAAAAGTAAAATTGCCACCCAAGTTTTTCTGTCTACTCAGACCCTATGGAAGCCATTTAAACAATAAAATCGCTTTTAGCACGCAATTCCCACGGGACCACGTTTCAGGTATAAGGTGAACCTGACTCGTGGGGAAAAAGAGGAATGAAAAAGTTAAGATGAGCAGTGATTCGTGATTTTAGTAGTTTTAACAGAAGGGGGTTGTTGGCGGACCTTGAGTGCCCTGTGGAAATATGGTAGGGACATATCTTAGACAGAGCGGGGGGGGGGGAGGGAGGGCGAGACCGGAGCGGAGACAGAAAGACCACCGACCTATCTGCAGTGTGAGTGAGAGACCTTTTTTTCCTTTTTTAACATTCCTTTTTTAACAAGTTTTATTTTTCCTTTAAATATACTCACTGTTTATTTTTCAATGTACTCGCTGATTGCTCAATATACATGAATTATAATAAATTCCTCATGTTCATTTACTATTCATTTATTTGTGTTGAAAAGTACATAATCACATTGTCTTAAACCAAGTATATTTACCGAGACCTGTAACCTAATGTTTCATCTCCCACTCTCTTTGTGTCTGTGTTTACCCTCCTCTACTCCCTCCTTGTTTGCTTGTAGTATCTTATTTAACAATCATTTGACCAGTAAGATGCTTTTCCCATGTTAAACCAGTCTCACCAAGGCCAGCTGTAGGTCATCATGACCAAACTCCCCTCTCTTTGCTTTGTTCTCCCAAGCCCCCTCTTCTCCGACCAAGGTATATATATATATATATATATATATATATATATATATATATATATATATATATATATATATATATATATATATATATATATATATATATATATATATATATATATATATATATATATATATATATATATATATATATATATATATATATATATATATATATATATATATATATATATATATATATATATATATATATATATATATATATATATATATGTATATATAATATATATATATATATATATATATATATATATATATATATATATATATATATATATATATATATATATATATATATATATATATATATATATATATATATATATATATATATATATATATATATATATATATATATATATATATATATATATATATATATATATATATATATATATATATATATATATATATATATATATATATATATATATATATATATATATATATATATATATATATATATATATATATATATATATATATATATATATATATATATATATATATATATATATATATATATATATATATATATATATATATATATATATATATATATATGTATATATATATATGTGTATATGTATATGTGTATATATATATATATATGTATATATATATATATATATATATATATATATATATATATATATATATATATATATATATATATATATATATATATATATATATATATTGTTACGAATTTGGAAGCCTTGTGCACACAGGCAGACAGCCTCCCCCATAGCTTAGTTATTTCGATAAGTATGTGTTTCTAGTTAGAATCCATCCCCGATGTCTAATGGGAATTAAGTGTACGTGTGCTGCGCAGTTATTTGATCGATATGATTTTTACACCACCTTCACCGACAACAGCACCTTCGCTCCATCCTGACGCCATAATGCTCGCGGTGGGCAGAGTTCAAAAGGGCCTGTCCTTTCTCTCGCCCAATCAGGGAGATGCAAGTGAGTTCCGCGGTGGTCGGCCAATGAGCACAGCCCATGCAGGACAATATTCCTTCCCTGTTTGAGGGGCGGTCCACCGTGATGCCCCGACACACCTCCCGACCAATCACGGGGCCGACCGAATTCCTCCGGCGAATGAGGGGCGCGGTGACCTGAGACACATCCCCCCCCCCCGACCACGGGACGGGGGGGGGGAAGAAATAGATAGCACAGCACGGTCATCGAGTGAGTCTATGCTGGTTCTTCTGGTCTCATCCTGTTGCAGTTCTTCTGGTCTCATCTTGCCGCTGAGTCTGCACTCGTCTCATCTTGCCGCTGAGTCTTCATTTGGGTCTCGTCTTGCCGCTGGCTTTGGTCTGCGTCTGGCTGCCCTGGTCCGTCATTTGGCGACCGGAGCTCCCGTAAGGCATGGAGGTCCAGCTGTGCACTCGCCGTCAGGTAGCCAGCCATCCTGACTTTCAGCTGAACTATCCTCCGTGGCTGGAGAGCCAAATAAAGACCATTTGGGTCCGTTTATCTTGGGTGTGCATCTGTGTGTGGGCCCGTCTATAAGTATAAATTGTTAAGTGCTTTTTGCTGTCCATGATTGCATTGCTTAGTCGGTTTAACTCTGCTCTTCCGTGTTCCTCCCCCCCCCCCCCCCGTATTGTAAATAAATATCCACTTGTTGAATGTTTCTGTCCTTTCCTTCATTGGCTTAGCGCGGTGCATGTTGGGAGAGTTAAAAAGGCCGTTGCTGCAGTATTTGTGCATTTGGACCAACGGGACCTCGGTAACCATCCGCCCGGGTTACGCGCGGGTCGAGCACGGTTACGGCTCATCCCGTTTGAGCTCCGTTGAGGGTGTGAATTCCTTGGTAGCTCGCCACGTGGGTCTCTAGGTATTTTGAAGATTGGCAAGTAACCCTGTCCCACGTGGCTGAATTATTGACAATTCACGATCCTGTAAGGGACCCGTACCTTCGGAGTTATCCGAGGGTAACGATCTGAATTCAGGGTGTTCGGTGGAGTCGACTCTGCTGCTCCAACTAGCGGTCATGCTTGTCGCCGATGCCCGGCACCACAACAATATATATATATATATATATATGTATATGTGTATATGTATATATATATATATATATATATATATATATATATATATATATATATATATATATATATGTATATATATATATGTATATGTGTATATGTATATATATATATATATATATATATATATATATATGTATATATTTATATATATATATATATATATATATATATATATATATATATATATATATATATATATATATATATATATGTATATGCATATATATATATATATATATATTTATATGTATATATATATATATATATATAGATATATATATATATATATATATATAAATATATATATATATGTATATATAAAAAGAATGGAAATGGCAGTGGTAAATACGTATTTCAAGAAGAAGGAGGAACACAGGGTGACATACAAGAGTGGAGGAAAGTGCACACAGGTGGATTACATCTTAAGCAGGAGATGCAACCTGAAAGAGATTAGTGACTGTAAGGTGGTGGCAGGGGAGAGTTTAGCTCGACAGCATCGATTGGTGGTCTGTAGGATGACATTAGAGGTGAGGTTGAGGAAGAGAGTGAGGGCTGAACCAAGGACCAGATGGTGGAAGCTGAAGGAGGAAGACTGTTGCGTGAAATTTAGGGAGGAGGTGAGACAGGCGTTGGATGGTGGTAAATATGGGTGGGATGATTGGGCAACGACAGCAGAAGTTGTGAGGGAGATAGCTAGGAAGGTACTTGGTGTGACATCTGGACAGAGGAAGGAAGATAAGGAGACTTGGTGGTGGAATGAGGAAATACAGGAAAGTATAAGGAAGAAGGGGTTGGCGAAAAAGAAGTGGGATAGTCAGAGAGATGAAGAAAGTAGGCAGGAGTACAAGGAGTGGCGGCGAAAGGCAAAAAGAGAGGTGGCAAAGGCCAAGGAAAAGGCATATGACGAGCTGTATGAGAAGTTGGATACAAAAGAAGGGGAAAAGGATTTATACCGATTGGCAAGACAGAGGGACCGAGCTGAAAAGGATGTGCTGCAGGTTAGGGTGATAAAGGACGCAAATGGGAATGTGCTGACGAGTGAGGAGAGTGTGTTGAGAAGGTGGAGGGAGTACTTTGAGGAGTTGATGAATGAAGAAAAAGAGAGAGAGAAGGTTGGAAGAGGTGGAGATAGTGAATCTGGAAGTGGGGTGGATCAGTAATGATGAAGTGAGGACTGCTATGAAGAAGATGAAAAGTGGAAAGGCGGTTGGCCCAGATGGTATACCAGTGGAGGCATGGAAGTGCTTCGGAGAGATGGCAGTGGGGTTGTTAACCAGATTGTTTAATAAAGTCTTGGAAAGTGAGAGGATGCTGGAGGAGTGGAGATTAAGTGTACTGGTTCCGATTTTCAAGAATAAGGGTGATGTGCAGAGCTGTGGAAATTACAGAGGGATAAAGTTGTTAAGCCACACCATGAAGTTGTGGGAAAGAGTAGTGGAAGCGAGGTTGAGAGGAGAGGTGACGATCTGTGAGCAGCAATATGGGATTATGCCAGGAAAGAGCATGACTGATGCAATGTTTGCTTTGAGAATGTTGATGGAGAAGTATCGGGAAGGCCAGAAGGAGTTACATTGTGTGTTTGTGGATTTAGAGAAAGCTTATGATAGGGTGCCAAGAGAGGAGTTGTGGCATTGTATGAGGAAGTCGGGAGTGGTGGAGAAGTATGTGCGGATTGTGCAGGATATGTATGAGGACAGTGTGACAGCGGTGAGGTGTGTGGTAGGAATGACGGAACGGTTCAAGGTTAAAGTGGGATTGCACCAAGGATCGACTCTGAGCCCTTTCCTGTTTGCAATGGTGATGGACAGGTTGACAGACGAGATCAGACTGGAGTCCCCATGGACTATGATGTTCGCGGATGACATCATGATCTGTAGGGAGAGTAGGGAGCAGGCTGAGGCGAGCCTCGAGTGGTGGAGGTACGCACTGGAGAGAAGGGGAATGATAGTCAGTCGGAGTAAGATGGAGTACATGTGCATAAATGAGAGGGAGGGTGGTGGTATGGTGCGGTTGCAAGGAGTTGAGGTTGGGAAGGTGGATTGGTTTAAATACTTGGGATCAACTGTCCAAAGTAACGGAGAGTGTGGGAGAGAAGTGAAAAAGAGAGTGCAGGCAGGATAGAGTGGGTGGAGAAGAGTTGCAGGAGTGATTTGTGACAGAAGGGTAGCTGCAAGAGTGAAGGGGAAAGTATATAAGACCAGCTATGTTGTATGGTTTGGAGGCGGTGGCGCTAACAAAAAGACAGGAAGCGGAGCTGGAGGTGGCAGAGTTAAAGATGCTGCGATTCTCGTTGTGAGTGACGAGGATGGATAGGATAAGAAATGAGTATATTAGAGGGACAGCGCAGGTAGGACAGTTTGGAGACAAAATGAGAGAGGCAAGATTGAGATGGTTTGGACATGTGCACAGGAGGGAAGCGGAGTATATCGGGAGAAGGATGTTGAAGATGGAGCCGCCAGGCAGGAGGAGAAGAGGAAGGCCAAAGAAGAGGTTCATGGATACGGTGAGGGCGGACATGCGGGTGGTTGGAGTGTCAATGGAAGATGTGGAGGATAGAGCGAAATGGAGACGGTTGATCCGCTGTGGCGACCCCTAACGGGAGCAAGCCGAAAGAGGAAGAAGATATATACATATATATATATATATATATATATATATATATATATATATATATATATATATATATATATATATATATATATATATATATATATATCGGAAAAATGTAAGCTTAGTTTCGTGCAAATCATTGTGGATATCATTGTTTTCAACTCTGTGGTCCTGCTTAATAAATGTTCTGTGATTGAATGTACTTTCCTTGTGGACAGTGGATTATTTGTGTATTGCAAAATTGAGTAATAGTATTTACACTGAGTCTGTTTTTTTATTCCACAACAAATTTGGTGCCGTGACTCGGATGCGAACAGAAATTAAAATCTCCCATGCTTCCCCCATAGCAGTGATAAACATTATTTTGGGAAAAGATGGGGAAGGTTCTTCTGAGATAGCTACATGTAATGGACAGAGTGTTTTGAGCTGCAATTTAAATGCTATTCACCTGATGACTCAACTTTTACAAATGATTTGACAATTTTTGTACACCTGTTTAAAAACAGAGGTTTAAACTGTATTTATTTGTTTTGAAAGAAATTGATTTGTATTTAAAAGATCAGAGGACATGATTAGATGGCTAGTGTTTGTGTGATGTGAAAATTACAGCATGTTGCTGTTTTGGTGAGAGAGAAGTGGAGAAGATGGACAATGTCAGAGATTTAAAATGTTGATGGAATTCTAAATAGTGATGAGAGAGGTTGGTTCCACATTATTTTTCCGAGATATTTCAGCTCCATTGACCATGAAAGAAATGGATGCTCATCAGATTGATGAAACAATATTAGCATTTGGTTTAAATAAACTGTTTGGAAAATTTTGTATTTCTTAACCATATTGGCAAGTTTTGTTCCCAAATGTTTCCAAATGGACGCTCTGCAGCCAAAGTCTCGTCTGCAGCTCGGCAACTCGATGTCAGGATGGCCGAGCGACGTGAAACTATTACTATGGGGGAGTTTGCAGAGCTGAGAGCCCGAGAAAGACTTCCAAAAGAATCACCCTGTGATGACAATGATAGTCATGCTACTTGTTTCATTAGTGCAATTATAACAAGTGATGCTCGTGATAATGTTTGAATGCACCGGGTTTGTTGTCATATGTATAAACATGGGGAACAGTTAATAACTAATGGAAGTTGTGCGCGGTACCTCAGTTAATTACTTTCAGACTCAGCTCCTTAAAAAAAGAAAAGGGAACTCATTGAGAACATTGGAGGCACATGATTTGTGTGTTCATTTTGTCTTTTCCTCCATCACAATTCATCATGGTATTCGAACCATCATGTTTCTTTTGGTTATAATTAATATCAACTTTTGTTTTGAGATTACAAATTGAGAAAACCTTTTATCATATAAGTCTCATAATCCTAATTTAAATGTATTGGGGTCTTCAAGTGACAGTATTCTTATTATCTGTTTTTCCTAACTTCTTGAATGAATAAAAATTTGCAGAGTAATTAGAGTCCGTATCTTTAAACCAGTAAATTGGAACACGTATGAATGATTGGTTATATCACAGTAAGGTTATTGATAACTTGTATTGATTGATTGATTATATTGTCAATCAGTGTAGTTATGGAACTTCTTGATCTGTTAATTTAGGGTAGGGAAAAGTTCCTGAGAATTGAATTGAGATAATATATTAATTTTAGGTACTTACAAAATATTGAAAGAGGGTCTCTGTTATTAAATTGATCGATAGATTGGTCAATATTACATATTAGGAATCATAAGTTAACTGCAAGGGAAAATCAAGATATGAGGGAAAGCAGCATGGTATTTACATAACCAGAATGAATAATGGCTGGAAGAGTGGCTTGACCAACAGCAATTATGAAATCAATTCATGGAATTCGGAATTGTACCATGTACTGGAAATACTTCCATATTTTGTGGTGAAAAAAACCCAAAAAGGATAAACAAGAATTATGCGGAGTACAGAAGGCATTATCATGTGAAATGAATATTAAATCGGTCAGAGTGGAAGAATTATATTATTGAAAAAAGTGCAATGATGCCACAAGCCAATTTAAATATTACCTGTTTTATTTGTTTTCTGATTAATTGGGCAAGTGCATGATTTTTGATTAAGTGGTACTTCTTTTACGTTTACTTTAGTAAGTTGAGGTATTTCTAACACTGACTTGACCATCTTTCATCAGCACGGAAGTGCTAAGTTAGCTGGGAAAATAAATAAATAATGGCAGCTGCTCTGGAGCTGCTTGTGAATGAAACTGTGGATTGTTTAGCAGATAATAATTCCAAATGTTAAAATGGTAACTGTGCAAAATCTAATCGCTTTGGATTCGGTACTTGCTCCAAAAAAGAGGGGGAACCTGTCCTCTTGTTGGGTTTGGGTGTTGTATTTATCACTCAAACAAATTAAAATACATTGAAGAAGAATAAGGAGATAACTTTCATAATTGTTGTACAGATTATGAAATATTTTTCTTGACGAGAAGGGATTTTTTTGAAGGATGGTGAAAAGAATTCTTCATTGCAGATTGGAACCCTGATAAATACTGCTGCCCTTTCTACATGGAAATAGCAAATGAGATGAATGTTTTTGAGTGTACATACAACTAAGATTTCTGTATATTTTAGCATATCGTTTAGGTGCGAAAAACAAAGAAAGGAAAGGGATAAAATTTTAATATCACATGTAATGCAAATTAAATGCTTCTATAAGAACCTTTGTCAGTATTATTGAAATACACGAGCCCATGATGTTTATTGATTGGCATGTTTAATCGATGCTTAACTTTGATTTTGTTTGTTTCAGAGTGTTGAGAGCAGTTGAACTCCGCAGTGTACAATTTTGTCTCATGAATCTTTGGAAGAACTTCCACCGAAAGATTGGACGATGGGGAGAACCCAGATTTGGGTGATTGGGCATTCAACATGTGATCATGAAACTACCCTCTTCCCGAGGAGATAAGATAAGCATGTTAAAGAAAGAGGAAAAAAAAAGAAAAAACCCACTGAAGTCGGATCAGCATAACAAAGGAGAATCTTTGATTTTGTATATATGGAGGAATAACATTGAATGCTTGACTGAAACATTCGAATGGACTTCACTGAAACAAAAGGCTGAAGCAATTCTTCTTATACACAACTTGGCATTCCAAAGAATGGGAGGGGAGACATTTGGCAACTCAACTACAGGGTTAGCTGATAAGCATTAGGCAAAAGGAAATTAGGCAAAACTGCAATACGTGTCCACTGGCTGAAAGAGAATGATGTAATCATGGCTAAAGTTGCAGTGTTATCAACCAGGTCACCCTGTTTCATAGTAAGACATTCCTTTTATCAATATTTAGGTCAAAAGACTCTTGGGTAAAGCGAAACATAACTGACAGCCAATTTGACTATAGCACAAAAATTAAATTTAAAGAGCACCAGCAACATTTATAATTGAGAGTAGATGAATATAATTATTTTTCTTCCACATTCCCCCCTTTTTTCCATATCAGGAAAACTTGAATAATTATATTACACATGATCACCATACGCCATTCCTAGAAGAGAAAATATATCCATTACACAAGTTCAATCAACAATGGCAGCGAGTGCTCAAAGGAGAAGAATGCTGGATGACGACCATCTCAATAGTGTCCCAACCAGGTGAGTGAGTGCGTTTCCATTTAATTCATGGCCTGTTCATCAGCAGGTGTCACAAATCGAAAAGACATGCTGCCCGAGGCCAGAAGATAAGCAGATCAAGGTGTAGATAGAGCAGCACCCACTGGGAAACACAGTCGAGGCACTCCTTGAGGTGTAGAGAAGGTAGATCTTGCAGAGAAAAATAATTGTATTCATGTACTCTTAATTATAATAATTATAATTGTTGCTGGTGCTTTATATATTTAATTCTTATGCAATAGCCGAATTGGCTGTCAGTTATGTTTCTCTTTAGCCAAGTCTTTTGACCTAAATTTTGATAAAAGTAATGTCTTACTATGAAACAGGGTGACCTGGTTGATAACACTGCAACTTTTGCCATGATTATGTTATTCTCTTTCACCCAGTAGACACATATTGCAGTTTGATTCCTTTTGCCTAATGCTTATCAGCTAACCCTATAGTTGAGTTACCAAATGTCTCCCCTCCCATTCTTTGGAATGTCAAGATGTGTATGACAAGAATTGCTTCGGCCTTTTGTTTCAGTGAAGTCTATTCGAATGTTTCAGGCAAGCATTCAATGTTCTTCCTCCATATATACAAAATTAAACATTCTCCTTTGGTATGCTGATCCAACTTGTGGAAATTGAGTTATTTTCCACGACAATTTTGGCGATTGTGACTGTATCTGAACCCCGGCAGGACTGGGAACAGCATCATCTGGCATAACAGCAAGCAAGTGGCCACTGAAGATGTTTGCTCTTACTTCAGATCGGATGCTGCATCTCTCAGCCAAACGGGTAATGTGGTACTTCATTGCTAGGAGAGGTGTACAAAGGAGAACCTTTAGTGATATGCCTGAGAGGATCCTGTGGTTTGAGGCCGCTTAAGCCTACAGGTTAAACAGAGATCAGGGATCTCTTAACCGGGAGTTAAAGTCCCCGCCGTACCTTCAGCGAGTTCGGTAGTCAGCTCACTGTGCTCTACTGGGTACAGCAGAGGCAGAGGGCAAAGGCCATCCCCTCTGGCCAAAAGGAGGAGGTTGGAATCCCACCTCCGCAAAGAGAGGGTTAATGCCCCTGCTCACTGAAAAGGTTCAAGTCCCCAAGGGGGAGAACGAATAAGTGTTATGAATGTTTGTTGAGTTACCTGTTTGGATTTCTGTTTGTTCATTGTACTCACTGGAAGTTTGCTTGCTGTGAAAATGTTGCATTGTATTGTGTGGAGGTGTTATGGATTCGTAAATTATATAGTTTTGTATTAAGGAGTTACTCTTTCTTTGGACGGATTTGTGAATGCTATGTGATTGGAAATGTTGAGTTTTGTGTTAAGGACGTAAGTTGGGTGTCCCAACCTGGAACACTTGTATGTTTGTATTTATATATGATTTGTATGCGCACTGATTTGCATTGATCTGCATGTGGTACTTGGTGAGTGTTGAAATGGAGCATGTGCAAGTCAAGTAGATTTCACTGGAATAAAACGTGCCCTGTTATTTATTGTGACCTGTGAAGCTTATCGGAATGCATGAGAATGGAAAGTGGAGATAAGGATTGGTCGTCACCGTGTACTGTGAAGATTCTGGATGAGGCGAAGTGCACACGCCGATTCCAGAGGAAAAACGATGACAACTGACTCTTCACACTCTGTTGCATCTTTGGCATGGACACAAATAATTTGGTATATGTAAGCTTGTATTGAAAGACAGAGCTCTAGCATTGTGCTGCGATCTATTTGGAGTGCAGGGTGGATGTCGTAAGAGTGTTTTAAGACTAGATTGAGAGGTTGTGTGTGTGAATTCAATCTTGGTGAAAATCTGAATTAGAAGCGATTGTGAGCTCGATCAGGAACTGAAGATTACTGTACGACATCATACATGAATGTCTTGTTAGAAATTATATTGCAACAACTAAATAATGAATGAATTGAATGTGGAACTTCAGGCAGGGAGTTAAAGCAGCCTGGCTGCTCGTGGTTGGATTACTTGCTCATGATGAGACCACTTTGGTTGGGGCCACTTTCATGGTGCTGATAAAAACCAAGGTCACAAGCCTCCCTGAATAGGCCAACACTAAACTGGAATGTCGGTGCTTTACTTGCAGGGAAGGATAAATGTGTGTTCCCTGCCTTGGATAGACGCTGAAGCAAGTGTTGAAGTTTTATTTAAAAGCCATAGGGATTTTGAATAAATTGTGAAATAACAATTGTGAGTGGAATATATTCTGAACGTGAAGTCCATTGATGAGACTCGCTATCGCCGGCATTATGAGACAAAAATAAATTGATGAAAAGTGGGAATTTGCCTCCCATTACTCAGCCCGGCAAGCTGAGGTCTTACAAGCAGCTGTTCATACTGCCAGACAAGATTTATGGATACTGGAACCCCCCCCCCCATCCAATTAATATGTGGATTCAAGGGGGGGGGGAATAATGACCCAGAGAAAAAAATGGCCCCAAAAAGCGAGTGTCATTGTCATAACAAAAACCTTGCATCTCGTGTGTGTGTGTGTGTGTGTGTGTGTGTGTGTGTGTGTGTGTGTGTGTGTGTGTGTGTGTGTGTGTGTGTGTGTGTGTTTCACCCACGGCACAGTTGGGAGGGTTGAAATGCAAATGTGTGTGAGAAATGTTTCTAAAATTTTGATTTGAATCATAACCGTTGTACTTAAAATGTGATCGAAATATAGAAATGTGATTGATTTGTTATGATTTTAAGGTGATTTGTAAAGTTGTTGTGTATGATTTGGTACCTTGTGATGAACAAGGATTTGTATCATATACTGGCACTCTGGTAGAGTGATCAGTTAATTGGTAACTTGTTTTAAGCAATCCTTTTGTCCTCTCAAATTGTAGTTAACAAGTGATGACCACACAGATGATTCTCAGATAATTGTGAAGTTTAAAGTCACAACCATCTCCCAAACTCCCATTGGGTGTTTAGCACGTAGGGCGATTCACAAATGATGCATGATCCCTCGGATGGACGTTAAACAAGGCCTGCTGTCTTCATAATTCTGGGAATGTTAAAGTTAATGGATGACATTGGTTGATGGATGTTAAAGACAAATTCCTGCCAAAACTACTGCTGTGAAGGCAATGGCAAACAACCCAGTGTAACCCTTTGATCGATTCAGGCAGGCAAAATTCATTACATATATGAATGAATTGATGTTACCTCTTGCAATGATTGATCTGTTAACGAAGTACATCAACTGGTGAAGAAAATTGGGTTAAAATCCAGACAAAGCTTGTGTTTCTGAGATGGGTAGTGTACAGACTGGATGTCTGGTGCTCCTTAAACACACAGCCGTTGCAGACCTTATCAAAAGAGCATTCCAATCCTTTGCCTGCCAAGGTCTAGCTTTCTGTATGGGAAGCGGACAGAAAAACATATCTGTTGTCTTTATATGGGCCTCTATCTGTCAGGGTAAATTCATCAGATTTAATTGGACAATTTTATTTATTGTCACAATTATAGACGAAAAAGCTGTTTAAGTGAAATTGGATAAATAATGCACTCAAAAGGTGGAGTTTGAACATAATGGCCATCAGGAGTAGCGAATCAGGAGAAAGAGGGACGAGTTGGGAGCTAACTGCAGGTGTCATGACTCGGACGCTAACAGCAGTTCAAATCTCTCATGCTTCCTGCACCAGGCATTGATTTGGTTTTCTCTTTGCTTGTTCCACCACAAAATATGAAGGTATCTTACTCAAGTTAAAACGTGGCCAAAACCAGTTAGTGAAATTTCGTTGCTGCAGGCAATTCCTGTCCCGATCAGTAACGATGTGGTCTCGCCAGTCCGTTTCCCAATCTTATTGTGGTCGTCAGTGTTATTATCCCGTTCCTTCCATTTCTTCCACTTAACCCAGTATCCACACCACTCACTCAGATCAAATGGTATTGCCAACAGAGGTATCCCACTCAAGTTAGAACTCAAGTTTAAAAATTCCACAACAGGGGGTTTTGCCAAATTGTCCTTTGAGAGAGACATTCTGAGAGTGTGAGATTTGTCCAGATTGAAAGACATGTTCCACGTGTTGGACCAGTTTGTGATTTTACCCAGATCTGCAGTGAGCGAAGAAGCTGCTGCTTGCCGGTCTGAGGGATGACAGATGGTACGGCAGAGGGAGGAGTCATCAGCAAATAGATAAAAAGGATTTTCCCGAGAGTCAGAGAGATCATTGATGAAAACCAGAAAAAGAACAAGGCCCAGAACGCTACCTTGAGGAACTCCAGCCTGGACAGGCAGAGGGGATGAAAGAACTCAATTTATGGCCACACGTTGACTGTGACAGGAGAGGAAGTCTGCGAGCCATGAGTGGAGATGGCCTTGGATAGCATCGGAAGAGAGTTTGGTAAGCAGGGCAGGGTGCCAGACCATGTCAAAAGCACGCGATATGTCTAGGGATAATAATAAAAATAATAATTTTTTTAAACAAGTTTTTAAATAAGTTTTTAAATAAAAACAAGGGATATGGCTCTGATTTCATGTCCGGCATTGAGGACCTCCATCCATTGCTGGGAGAGCAGAAGCAGCATATCCAGGATAGAGTGACCTGGTCTGAATCCACATTGATGATCAGAAATCAAGCCATTGGGGAAGAGGAAGGATTTAATGTCTGAAGCGATGATGGATTCCATAACCTTGCTGATGATTGGGAGAAGGCTGATTGGTCTGTTGTTGCAAGGATCTGTTTTTTGCACCTTTTTTATGCAGGGCAGTAATGTTTGCTGATTTCCAAGCAGATGGCAGATGACCTTGAGCAAATGAGAGGGTGAATAGAATAGAGAGACGGTTAGCAAGAGCAGAGGAGCAGGTTTTTCAGACACGTGGGCTCATGCCGTCTGGACCGGTTGCAGAATCAGTCTAGGTTTGACAGCAAGCTCTCCACCTTGTCAGGAGAAAAGGACACAGAGTCCAGGGACAGTTGGGTGTGACTGGGTCAGGGAGGGAGGAGGCTTTGGGTGCATTGGATGGGAGGGGAGGGGAGGGGAGGACAAGGGAGGAGGGGGAGAGGTAAGGAGAGTTGTTGAATGGTTGTGGGGGATTGCAGAACAGCTCGGGGAGAGGGCCGGATGAGGAGGAGAAATGGCTCTTTCGTGCTGGGGGAGGGGGGGCAAGAGAGTGGGCAGAAGGCAGTTGAGGATTTGTGGAGGTGGAGTGATGAGATGGAGATGAGAGGGCATGGGAATGAGGCAAATTTGTGGATGAGAGTGGGGGCAAATTTAAGAAGGGTGGGTGAGAGGGGTGAATGGTCAGAGAAGGGTGAGTGGGGAGAGTTGAGGGAGAAAGGTGAGGGGGGAGTTTTTGAGAAAGGTGAGAGGGAGGCTTGGAGGGAGAAGAGTGTGATGGTTGCTTTGAGAGGGAGGGGTGAGAGGGTTGAGTTGCGACTGAAGTTGGAAAATAAGAATGGTTGATGGAAATTGAACATTCATAATAAACTGGGTTTTTAAATTTTTTTTAGGTCAGAGATGCAATTAGAGACATTTCTTTATGGATGCAATAAAGGTGAATGAAGAGAATGGAGAAAACAAATGCTGTAACAGTTAGATTTTTTAGGCAAGGTATGAATGAAAGGTCGAATTGAGAGCAATCTGTTGAAATAGTTGAAGAGTAGTGCATTATGATACAGTAATGAGTACCATATGTGTGAAAGAGAAAGATGAAGCATGATGAGAGATCATTATTATTATTATTATTATTATGAATTAGTTTTTTTTTGAGAGATTGTCTTCATCAGATTAGGTCATGGAAAGGTTGTAGAAAAAAATTGTGAGCTGAATGGTGAATTTGGATCGGTAATCGCAGAGGGTCAAAACAGATCGCGTGGTTAAGGGAGAAGCATGTGGCTCTGTGAGGTGTATAGTCAAAAGTGAATTTATTTATTTTAAATCAGGATTGTATAACATGCGGAAAATGGAAGGTTGAAGTAAATTCTTGGAGGTGTGTGGTGAATTTGTAACTGTAAACACAGAGTGAAGCTGCTGGGTCGATGAAACGTATCAGCAAGGGGGTGGAGAGAGACACTTGGTTACAGGAGGTGTGTAGATCGAAAGGTTACAAGGAAGATTATTAATTTTTGATGTATTTTTGAAGAATAGGTAAGATTCGGGAATGGAAGGTTGAAGGAAGAAATTGTGAAGGTAATGGCGAGAGTTGGTCAGCTGAAGTAGAATGGAGATGGTGTGCCGGCAGAAGGAGAAAGAAGAAGAAGAGGATGAGGAAGAAGAAGAAGAGGATGAGGAAGAAGAAGAAGAAGGATCGGGACTAATGGGTATGCAAGAACAAAGGTAGTTTTTTTATTTTTTATTTTGATTTAATACAAGAAACAGTGTATTTAGTTGAGAGGGATTGGTGACGTTGGGAAAGTGGGGAAAATATGAATTGAAGGTAATAGAGAGAGAATACAATTAAAGATGATCATACACAAAGAGGGTAAGGACATGTAGGCCTCAAGGAATCCGGTAAGACAAGGGTCGAGGAAAACTCATAAAATAGCACGATTTTTGAAACAAAACCGAACTAGGAACACAGAGTAACATGTAGATGAGAAAATAAACAGTTAAAACGTGACATATAACAATCGGAAACTTAACTTTGAGGAAGTCAGCAGAGAGTCCTGAAAGACTTTGCTATCGCGCCAAACCCAGAACCGGAAGTTGACCCATAATCTTGTAAAGTAATTCATTTTTGGTGTAATTTTGAAACAGTTATGTTCCTTTTTATATTTTTTATTTTCGTTAATTAGAAGATAATCACAAAATGTACATTGTCTATGGGCTTCTGACTGTGTTTTATTCCACTCTATTACATGCAGGACAATTCCCAAATTTGGCTTCTGGAGAATCAGGGAATTCAAGAGGCTCAATATCTAGTATCCCATTCTTCTTTATAAAGTAAAACTTTACTTCAAATAAAATTCATCTTCAGTATCATCTTCGGTACATTCATTGGTGCTTTCACAATAATCTATAAAACTACTTTTATAATTATCATTTGAGCACAATCTCTCATTATCATATCTGTCTTCTGTTCCAACAGAGATGTTATCATCACTCATAATCTTCATAACCTTCACTTGAATAATGACTCGTATTTAATTTGTATAAAAAACATTACCATCTATATCCATATATATTTTTTTGTTAACAAATTCAACAACCACATTTTTTATATTAAAGGTAATTTTAAAATGGACCTTCACTACTACTGAACAAAATGTCATTTCACCTGACATATTAACATCCTTCATTTCATCAAGATTTACATCTTTAGGGTTGTTGAAAAAAATACAAATTTCTCTTTGCATATTGCTGATGGTCTTATCTTTTATTTTTAAAGATTCATCCATAAGGTTTTTCTTTTTTGATATGTTTACTTGTTTCTTTGCATTTTCTAGTTTTGGATATATTGCCATAAGCAGAGGAGAAACTTTTGTTAGAGCTACTTTAATTGATGTTTTCCAGATATACTAATCCACTGAAGGAAATTGAAGAACTCATATTATTCACCTTTATTTATTATGCAATAGTTGTGATATTTATCTTTGTTCAATTGCATATATCTTCGACATATTTCTTAGTATCTTTTATAAATGCAGAGATTGAGTGAAACTTGTCTTTTGTGTCTTGATACATTGTATTTATGAAGTGAAAAAAAGTTGGTGGGTAAAATGGTTGTAAGCACAGATTCACCGGTAAATTAAACGGAATTTTCATTAAGAAAATTTTAGTTTCAATGGATAGCATTTATAAATTACCGTGAGATTTTCATCAAGAAAATTTTATTTGAAGCAAAGTTTTGCTCGATAAATATGGTGAATACAACGTACTGTGACATTTGTAATCATGAATATAAACGTTATAAAAACAACTTCAAACCAACAAACACATTAATCTTTTCAGACAAATATCTCAATTTGAATGAGAAACAAAACATTGTGATGTCTGTTCTCAGGATGTCTTAAAAGAGAGTAATAAAAATACACCTTCAATCACAAAAACATGTAAACAACATTGAGAGAAACTTGAAGAAAAATATGAAGAAAATTGTATTTGAGTGAATTGTCATTGAGACAAAACCATTTGAAATAGCAACTCCTCACAGATGTTTTAAAGATTGGATAGAGGTAAAACTTATAAGATTTAATATTGGTGTAAGATCCTTTTGGGAAGCGATTCATATGTCAAAGGATTCAATTGTCAAGGTTGTTAGTAAAATGTTGAAAAAGCATAAATTATTCAAAATATATATATTGGAGCTTCCTTTACCTTCTCAAGAGAAGATATTGTTATTGAAGAAAAATATATGAGAATGAATCCACCACACCTTATTAAATCAATTGATAACTTTCTTAATGGTGAATGAATTCTTGAAATTTTAATGTCTGACATTTGAAAATGATAAATGTATGCTCCATTATTTTTCTGGGTCATAACGGTGATGTCATGGCGTTCGGCTTTGGTTGGAGAATGGGTTTCATATCATCATTACTGATCCCGACCGTATTCAATTAATGGCTCCAGGTATGTGTGATTGAGTGAGATATAATGTTCCTGTGTGGCACGTGGGGGTTATCGCTCCCGGGACGTGCAGCAAAGGCTGTATGGGACACGATCCTGAAGACAAAGACAGAAAGATCTCATAGGTTTTAGTTCTCCATCCGGATCCATCCACATAAAGGGGGCTAAAGGCGAGTGTTGCCATGAATATTCGTATATCCTTTAAAAGTTTTCTTCTCAGAAACTGACAACCGGATCCAGACCAAACTGGCCATGCAGCATCATGACCATGCTGTAACCTTAAGTTGTGCTCCCCATGGCCATATCTTCCCTGGAAAGGGGGCCACGGCCACCCTCCCCTAATTCTTCATATTCAAAAAAAAATATGTTCCTCACAAACTAGATGACAGATATTTACCGAATTTGATACAATGTAACAGAACGGTAAGGTCTCGTGGGGTTATGCTCCCACATTGGAATTTGCCCCTGATAAGAATCTCAAGGGGGGGGGGAGATGCCTCAAACTTGGGTAATTTATTTTAAAATCTTCTCAGAAACCAACAGCCAAATGCAGAACAAACTCTTCATTAAATATAAGGACCATGCTGTTCAGTTAAGTTGTGCTCCCCACAACCGTATCATTTCAGGAAAGGGACCATGGTCCTTCCCTCCAATTCACCCCCCCCCTTGCCGCCATTGGAGAAATAACCGACACTCCCCCACGAGGCTATTTTTCTTTTTATTGTAATGTGACTTTTCAGCTTCATGTCGCCATTCTTATCTACAGCTTATAAGTTTTGAAAGTCAGAAATAACAACAAAAAAAGCCCATGATGTTTGTGAATTTTATCCCCCTCCCCCCCCCCCCCACACTGGAAGTTTTACAAATCACACTCTGGCTGAATGGGCTTTTCCAGTTCTTCTTTCACTGTGTACTCTGTAACTTTCAGGAATGTCATTTATTTTTCTGCATTTGTGTTGCAAAATAACCACCAACACAGAATTTTGTACAACACAACTTTTTACAACATTTATTGAGTAAATCTGAATATTAAAAAAGTCAAAGTGTCCATAAATTTTCATTGGAAAAAAGGTTGATGGTGTTTATTTTTAAGAAGCGCATAACATGTAGGAAAATACATACAGCATAGAATCCCATAACCCACTGCAGTGACAGCGACCATTTCTGCGGCTACAGCAAACTGTCCATAGGTTGTGCTGTATGCGAGAATGAATGAGGCAAATATCAGGATGCAAAATATCATACTGAAGCTCACAAACTTCGCCTCATTCGTTTCAGCTGAAATTTTCTGGGCTTTCAAGGCCATTCTTAAGCAAGTAATTGTAAGTAAACCGAGGTAAGCCAAAGAAGAAGCAGGCCAGGCCACAGATGCTCCTGAGCATTCAATAATTACAGTACCAGGTCGCTGATTAGTGTTTCTGGAGGGTGAACTGTGGCCAAAAATAACCCATCCTGAACATATAATTATCTGAGGACATATGCAGAAAATAATCCATAAATTGCTTTGACAAAACTTTTTCAACTTGAAAGTTCCATTGAAAGTCTTATTTCCTGTTTGGGAACATTTAGGTTTCAAAGTATCATTTCTACTCATACTTATTGTTCAAATATAGCATACTTTATAATATCGAATGGAAAAGCACATGTTTTTATCAAATCAGAACACAACACACAACTAACCATGCATGAAAATGATGACCTGAAGAAGACAAGAAATGGCAAGTATAACAAGAGTTGATGCAATGGCTTCCCTCCACTGGCAAACTGCTTCAGAAGGTCTCCCAACAAAAAGTAGATTACTTAAAAAGCAGCCAGCAAGTACCACCAAAAGTATACTTTGAATCTTGAAATTGGTACTTCCATAAACAGGTCTATTTTGATGCAGGAACATAAGCTTACAGATTACTATGGCAAGAATAATCCCCAGCATATCAAAGGCAAGAAGTGTACATGCAAGTGGGTTGCTAAAGGCCAAAAATTCCTCAGGCATTGGCATACATTTGTCATGTATTTCATTGGACAAAAATTCCTTCTTACAGCGGTGACATTCTTGAGAATCTGTTAGGATGGTGGGAGTAATAAAGAAGAAATGAGAGCTGTTGTTTTTATAACTATAAAATTCCAGATCAAAGCAAAAATGGTTTAACATTCAGAACAAAGCAAGCCAAGCAAAACCCATAGCCAATCTTGCTTTTTCTTAACCTTTTCCAAGCACAGTGCAGCAATTAAGTATACAGGCCTATCAGAATATTTTAAAATGAACGCAGGGTCATAAATATTGTTGCGGCTCTGCAAAGCCAGCACTCCTCCAAGGCAATGGCATCGAACATATAGCAATCCCGAGAGAGTTATCTCGTTCGTATTCGTTTAGTTAGCTCATCCATATGTCTAGTGGGTAAATGGGACAAGATGCATTGTGTCGAGCTTTTAGTTCGGTCTTCAATCCCTTATCCTTTCATTTAGCTTACTTCCTTTTATTTCACACAAAACGATGCATACATGCACATCAGGCCAGTAACGCTATCTGTGTAGCATCAAGAAGGCACAGCAATCGCCACATTTGCATATGCGCTCCATTTCCTGTTCAAAAGGTACACCATAAACAAACTGACGCCTCGTCTCAGACACTCACCACACTCACCACAAGGCTACAACCCTCACCATAATTCTCACAATTCCTTCTAAAAATCCCTGCACCAACCTATGCTCAACCTTTTAACCAGCCACTTCAACTTCCTCACTGCAACCACTGCCATCACTTCAACGCCTTCAACATAAATTCCGCAGCACTTCCTCTACCTCACAACAACCACTACAAACTGTCCCCACCAAAGATTACTCCCTGGAGGTTCACCACAGTCTCTGAGGATGCCAGGGGAATGAAGGACATTAAGAGCCGGGGTATTTCGCCGTGTAACTTGAAGCGCAAATATGCACTGGGGCTCATTCATTGACATCTGGGTAGCCCTGGCACTCCGCTAAATAAGATCGGTCAGATGGAGTTTAGCACATGTTAATGGCCACAGAGAGCTCCCAAAGACCCTCAGCCAATGTTAATTATATAGCTGTGTCACGTGGCCAGCCTGGAGCATAACTGAAGCCATTTTCGGCTATGGAGTCTGGCGGGGCAAGGCTGCAGCTCGGTGTGACATCCACACACCAATGGTGATGCGTGTAAAGCCTCTACCAAACCGAGCATCATCTAACCCGAGAGGGCAGCACAACTGAGTGAGGCGAGCAGGGTGGAGCGAGCATTGCCAGGATCATTTCCGGGTCATCAGCATTTGGATTTGATGGCATTCCACAGTCATTCGACAAACATTTACAGACTTTCTCATACGTGTTCCCATTAAACTATCCTCTCAAGCATCTTCTCTCCCATCTGATTGTCTCATCCACTGTGGAAGCAAAAACTAAAATTCGCTAACAGCGCTCCCAACCAAAAGTAAAACGATATCTACCCCGCTAATTTAAGCAAGAGTAGACCTGGTCTCAGGTGGGTCTGCTCTTTCTTATTGCTAAATTAGTGGAGTGTATCGAGTTTTACTTTGGGTTGTAAGCGCCTTCTTCTTTAAATTTGCCTGAGAACAAGTCTACTCTTGCTTATTTGGTTTCGGGAAGTTAATTGGTTTCCGGTCGTTTATTATCACATATCCTTTCTCCATTTATTGTGGGATTGTCAGATGGACAAGCAACCGTAATGGGTGGGGAGTGTCCAAGTTATTTGATTTGAAGGCTTGAATTTAAGGGCATGAAGAGCTAACTATTCCATTATTTCAATGAGCTAATGAATAAATATGTAATGACAATGTAACGATTTGCCCTTTTGCTTTGAAGAACAGGAATGAAAGGGGCGACGGGCGTAATGTGTGCTTGAGGACTTTGGGTGGTGCGGTGTTTTAAAGACAGATTTCAATCTTACGGCCGCCTTGTTGGTGCTCACTGCAATGTGAATGCAAAGACGCCTCTGAGCTGTCATGTTCACAACCACTATGCACTCCCTATCAGTGTTCCATTTATTTTAAAACTACCAAAGTGACAGTTAAAAGGATTTTGAGCCGATTGGTGTTACGGCTTTGTGAGGATCGGCCTCAGCAATCGAGACTGCAGTCTGTAAACTTATGCACTGCACAAATAGCGACGCGGAATTCTCTTAGGCAGAGGTTAACCCTGTTGTTTGAAATTTGTCCAAGGTCAACATTTATTTTTACCGATCTACATACATATTCATTGGGAAAAGATAATTTGTTGGGGTCGTTTATTGTCACATATCCTTTACACATATCTCGTGGGATTGTGAGATGGACAGGCGACCATGATGTGGTTGGGTAGGGGGTTTGAAAGCTTGAAATAGGTGGGGGGGTGGGGTGGGTGGGTGGGGATTGGCATTCTCTCAAGCAGGACTTAAACATATTCCATAAATCGTCTTTGCTTTGTCCGAGGTCATTCTTTAATTTTAATGGTGTTTATATGTGCATCAGGAAGATCATTGCTTTCATGTTTATTGTCACATATATTTTCTACACATCTTGCTTGTTTGTGAGTTGCATAGGCAACTGTGATGGCCCATGACATGGTCATGGTCACATACCTTTTCCGCATATCATTTCGACTGTGCTTTCTGTGAAGTCGCAGATGACAAAGAGTTAAATATTCCAAAATTTCAATGACTTGATTATTTTGATCATGCTTTCCATGAAGTCACTAAATGGCATGAAGAGTTAAAATATTTCACTGAAGAAATATGCAATGACGATATAACAATTTGCCCTTTTGGTTTGAAGAACGGGAATAAAAGGGTAGTGAGGAGCAGTCTTACATAAGAATAATTTCGTAGTGGGGGACAGCATACAATTTCAATCAGAACTCTGTGTGCCACATTACCAAGTGTTTCAACGTGATGCAAAACCTTTTTGTTTTTTGTAAGTTTCAAAAACAACTCCTCCCTGTGGGGGAGTTGAGGGCTTTACGTCATATTTTGTATTCAATAGGATTTCCACGAGTTCCTTCTAGTAATAATAATAATAATAATAATAATAATAATAATAATGATAATAATAATGCGTGTGTAATGCACCAGGGCAATTCCTGAGAATGGTCAGGTCGCTATAATCACGGAATATCTTGGGATCCTCACTGCTTTTATTCTTGTTGGACCACCAATTTACCACCATTTTTTCTTTTCAGTGGAATTACCCACAGTGGAATGAACGAGTGGTTCAGGATCCATCACCCTGAGTGAGTGGTTCGTGCTCCATCAGCCTGAGCGAGTGGCTCGTGCTCCATCACCCTGAACGAGTGGTTCGTGTTCCATCACCCTGAGTGAGTGGTTATATACTCCGTCACCCTGAGTGAGTGGTTCGCGCTCTGTCACCCTGGGTGAGTGGTTCGTGCTCCGTCACGCTGAGTGAGATGTTGTGAAATAACCGATTTCTGAGCCATTTGCAGTATTAACGTGTTTTCTAAATTATTGAGCCAAATCTTTTTTCCACCCATCACATGCAGCTGTTTATAAAGAATAATGTTTGTAAACATATCCCTCAAACTTCTATGTACATATATGCAACGTTGTTTTTTGGTGAAAGCTACTCAAGGTTTCTGGGTTGTATACAGTAAGTACTGTCATTGGTAAACACACTGTCTCCAACCTGCCGATTCCCCAAAAATTGCCGATATCGGCTAAACACGTGCGTGTGTGTGTGTGTGTGTGTGTGTGTGTGTGTGTGTGTGTGTGTGTGTGTGTGTGTGTGTGTGTGTGTGTGTGTGTGTGTGTGTGTGTGTGTGTGTGTGTGTGTGTGTGTGTGTGTTGTCCATTAAGCATAACATTATTTCTGCCAACTCTACTACCCCCACCCCTCTCTCTATTTGTCCCATCCTTTCTCTACACCCTCCCAATACAGTGCAGTTCCCTCCTCCCACATCTCCTCTATCACACTCCCCCCTCCTCTCTCTCCCTCTCTCTCTCTCTGTCTCTCTGTCTCTCTGTCTCTGGACATATCCGGACGGTTGTTATATCTGGGCCGGGTTTGTTTTCAGATGTGTCCTGGCGATGTTTATGTCCAGATAGGAGTTTGTCTACAGACGTGTTCAAGCAGTGTTTGTCTTCACCTGGCGGACACATTTGGAGTCAGGCTGGCCGGTGTTTGTCTCCGGACATGTCCGCGCAGTGTTTGTCTCTGGCCAGCTTGGCTCCGGATGCATCCGGGCGGTGTTTGTCTCCGAACAGCTTGGCTCTGGATGCGTCCGGGCAGTATTTAGGTTTGGACGGGAGTTTGTCTCCGGACTTGTCTGGACAGGAGTTTGATCCAGATGGGAGTTTGTCTCCAGGCTGTGTTTATAGTATGACCAGTACAAAATGGATTTCAGACACTATTTCGTTTCCATCTTCACTGTTAATCTATGCAGTCATTTTGATGAGACGGTATGAATCGTAATTAACTCTCCACCACATGTCTGTCTTTCCTTCCTCTGACCTCACAATGTCTTCCCTTCCCCCACCCATCCTCGCTCGCACTCCCTCCTCTCTCCTTTCCCCTCCACCTCTGCACTCTCCTCCACCCATCTCTCCCTCTTCCCCTTTCTTTTTCTCCCTCCCTCCTTTAGTTTTACTGCCAGGGAAGGGACGGGTGGTATTTGCTAGTAATTAAATAAGACTGGTAATGATCTTCAAAAGGGATGTTTTAATTAACACAAACAAATCTTGGAGTTTCCTTCGTTTGCATGCAATGTTTTGGAGCATTAGGTTTCATGGTTTTGGAGTTATGGTGGAGATGGATGGACGGACAGACATTCACATTTATTACCCTGAGCTCGTGAAGCGAAAAAGTGGGATTAAGTGATCGGTCGTGTTCATGGACCCTACGTATGTGTCTGCATTTTTTAAAATTGATTTTCTCAGCAACTTTTAGTCTGATTGACACATAATTTTCCAAATAGGTCCATCTCCTCCTGTCGAAGTTTGCAGTCATAAGTATGATGTCACAAGTCACGTGGTACAGGCACCATCTTAGAAAAACTTTAAAACTTTGCACCTCTATATCTCTGAAACCACCCCATGGAAAATTTTTTTACACATGACTCATTGTTAACTACTCCCCATGGGAAATATGATGTATTAATGTCAATGTCACCACTGTCTTCATTATGACATCATAATTCGACAAGCACAACGCTTGAATTTGACAAGTAATGAAAAATATTTTTATTTGCAACTGTTGGTCCAATTGACACAATTTTGACCACAGGTGCTCCTCCTCCTGTCGGAATTTATAATGATAATGACTTTGTAGGTCATGTGGTGTAGGCACCATCTTGGAAAAACCTAAAACTTTGCACCTCTATATCTCTGAAACCACTCCATGGAAAAAAATTTAAACATGGCTCATTGTCAACTACTCCCCATGGGGAATAAAATATGTTAATAATTATGTTATCGGTGCCTTCATTATGATGTCATAATTCCACAAGTGCAACACTTGATCCGGTCAGTATGAAAAAAAAATCGCAATTGTTGAAATGCTAACCGATCAATGGGAAACATTAACTAATTGATAAACTACCTTATGGGAAATATAGTTTGATAAAAGTGACATCATCAGTCACTGGTCTGGCACCTTGTTGGATCAAGGAAAAAAAAAAACAGAAGTTGGCTTGCACCAAGTCTTTCTCAAGACTGTGCAGGATAAGTATTCTATGAATACCATCTAGTTGGTATAGGTATACGTAGGGGATAAATTACGGAAAATAAGAGAAGGTATGAGAAGGAAAGGAGGTGAACAGAGTTCGGGAGAGAAGGGAAAGAATATTGGGAGGATATAGGAGTATGGGGATATAATATAAGGAAAGGAGCAGAGAATGCAGAGATGGTAAAGTAAAATTCTGCCATGTTGGTGTAAAAAATAAATAGATGACTCCAAAAGTAAAGGACATTCAGCAGAATGTCTGAGTGTTGACATAAAGGATGGGATGCAAAGGGAATTAGCCAAGGAACTTGCTTGAGATGTATCATTGTGGGCATCAGGGGTTCTTCTTGTGAACGCCCCTCAAAGTAATTTACTGGATCATGACAACATTGGCATCCAGATCAGCAAACGTATAGCTAAACAAGTCTGAAAAAACATTTTATGCCTCTGTTGGCGAAGTTGCCTGAGGCATTATATTTTCGGGTTGGCAATCCATCTGAATGTTCATCCGTATGTCACCTCCATGTTAATTTTATCTGCAACCGCTTATCCGATTGACACAAAATTTTCACCCCAGGTGCGAATACTCATGTAGAATGTTTCAATGATTTAAAAAAATGAGATTATTTGGACCTCTGTATTTCCAAAACTGCCCCATGGAAATATTGAAACTGGGCACATGTCATGTACTCCCCAGGGGAAATGTGATATTTTGATGTCATTATTTAATACGTCAAACACTTTATCCAATCAGTATGAAAATTTTTGAGGGTCATCTAAGGCTAAATTGTAGAGGGGAAAAAAATTGATGACGTCATCAGTCTCATCGATTGGCAGCCATATTTTATTATGTGGGTGGAGGCATATCTGGCGGCACATGACTTTGAAGAGTGCCCTTCTCGTTTTTAATGAAAAAAAAAAAACATTTTTGGATGAAATCTCCAAAAAACAACCAAACAAGGAAGGAATGACAATGTAGGAATGACACTACAATAAAGCACCATATTCCTTATATGGATTGCCATCTCAACATATTTTGACATTGACAGCAACAAATATATAGGCCCCCAGCCAGGGCTGACAACAGGTTGACGGCTAAGAATCTCACCAGTGATATTTGAAAATTCTTTTTCTTTGCAAGGGATGCAATAAAAGCAGCAAAAAGGTTCCCCTTTGCGAAAAGCTTTACGTGTTCCAGGAGTACACGAGTTTGTACAGATTGAAAATGGGACCTGAAATCCAGACAGTGGTCATAGGAGCAGTGCATTTTTGACTTTCATTATTTTAAAATTTTAGATCATTAAGACCATCACTATTTTGCATTCAAATTTTTACTTTTATGTCACCTCATTATTTTTATAATTCCATGCAATTTCCTTTGAAAAAATCAGCAATTGTTCTGATAAGGCAGTGGATGCATCATATATTCCTACAACATCGAATTCAAGTCCTCCAATGATATTTTCCTTCCAGTTAATAACATCATACATTGCTGGAGGATCTCCATTTTTATCAAACCTGAAGGCTTGGCTGGAATTCAAGAAGAATCTCACCATCTTCAGGTAGTACAAAAACTAAGAAAAATGGGAATAACAACATTCTTAATGCTTGTACATGTCTATGAAGTTAAATTTAATCACAATATATATATATATATATATATATATATATATATATATATATATATATATATATATATATATATATATATATATATATATATATATATATATATATATATATATACATAATATATATTACTTGCAATATATATTATATATACATAATATATATTACTGGCAATATATATTATATATACATAATATATATTACTTGCAAATACCACCCATCACTTCACTGACAGGAACACTGAGATGTTGGGGGGGGGGAGAGAAAGAGGGAGGATATAGTGTGGGGGGAGAGAAAGAGGGAGGATATAGAGTGGGGTGGGGGAGAGGAAAAGAGCAAGGAGGGAGGGGGAAAGAGACAGGAGGGAGGGGGAAAGAGACAGGAGGGAGGGGGAAAGAGAGAGGAGGGAGGGGGAAAGAGAGAGGCAGGAGGGAGGGGGAAAGAGAGAGGAAGGAGGGAGGAAGAGCAAGGAGGGAGGGGGAAAGTGCAAGGAGAAGGGTGGGGGGGAGAAAGAAGAGGGAGGGGGAAAGAGCAATGAGGGAGGTGGAAAGAGAGAGGGGAGAGTGACGAGGATGGGAGAGTGAGGAGAAAGAGAGAGTGAGGAGGAAGGGAGACTGAGGAGGAAGGGAGAGTGAGGAGGGAAGGGAGAGTGAGGAGGGAAGGGAGAGTGAGGAGGAAGGGAGGGAGGAAGGCAAGGCAGCGAGAGGTGAGAGGAAGAGAAGGCAGACAATGTGGTAGAGCGTAAATTATGATTCATACTGTCTCATCAAATTATTCTTCATGGAATAACAGTAAAGATGGAAACAAAATGTATGAAATCCATTTTCTACCAGTCATAATATAAATACCACTCAGAGACAAACACCGCCCAGTGCGTCCGGAGCCAAGCTGTCCAGAGACAAACACTGCTCAGATTTCTCCGGAGACAAACTCCCGTCCGGACATTAAAACCACCCAGACACAAACTCCTGTCTGGACATAAACCCTGCCCGGACACGTCCGGAGACAAACTCCCACCCGAACACGTCTGGAGATAAATACCATCCGGACACATCAAGAGCCAAACCCCATCCGGACATAATCACCATACAGATGCATATGGAGATACGTGTCTGGAGACAAACTCCCGCCCAGACCGAAATACCGCCCAGACTCATCCGAAGCCATGCTGTCCGGAGACAAATACTGCCCAGACGCTTTTCGGAGACAAACTCCCTTCCAGGCATAATCACCACCTGGATGCGGCCGGAGACACACTCCCGTCCAGACATAAACACCTCTCAGACACGTCCGGAGCCAAGCTGTCCAGAGACAAACACCACTGGGACATGTCAGGAGGCAAACTCCCATCCGGACACGTCCAGAGACAACCCTGTCCACAGACATAGCCACTATTCAGACACATATGGAGATAATCACAGTCTAGACATTATGACCGTCCGGAGACAGAGAGACGGAGACAGAGACAGAGGGAGAGAGGTAGGTGTAAGTTGAGAGGGGAGGCAGAGAGGATTAAGATTGGGGAGCTATGGGTTATGTGGGGAGAGCAACACCTCACCAAACGTTGATATTTACTGAAGGAGGGAGGTGTGTGAGAGACTTTTGATTTTTGTATGCCTTTATTTGTCCAAGCTTAAAAACAACAGTTACACATAACATTCAAAACAAGTCATAATATAAAGGTCAAGTTCACAGTTAAAATGAAATAATATGATCATCATGGTCTACTTTACACAATGCACTCTTGTAACACCATTTCTGCTTAAACAGTTCTAGATTATTTATGTTTTGGTGAAAATATAATTCTGCACGTAATCTGGCCATGGCGAATGCCTTAAAAACCGTTAAAATATTGTTATCAGCATCAGAGTTTGCAAGAAGTTCAACTTTCCTTGTTTTATAAATTGATCGTTTCCCTTCAGCTCTTACAAAATTGGCGAGAGCAGATTCAACAGGATTTTTGGAATTTAGTGGCAATCCAAAAATAAAAGTATGCAAGGAAAATAAAATTTTCATGTGACAGCAGAATTGTGGTAATGAAGTAAAAAGTTGGGTCAGTCTTGCACAGTCAACATAGGTGTGGGGTAAATCTTCAGAGGCCATACAAAAGGGGCACAAAATGGAATTGAAAACACTAAAATGATGCAATAAAACATTCGTAGGTAAAATCATAAGTATAATTCTCCAAGAGATCTCACCAGTCCATATTACAATCGGTGGGACATACATGGTAGCCCATTTTGGGCATGGGGGAGACCCAGGAGGCAGCATCCCCTTCCATCGGGATCCAAAACTATCTTTGCACACATAAGGATACTGTATGATAACACAAAGTTAGTACAGGCACTTTTTAGCAACACTCGGAAGTGGAGAGGAAGACAGGGTCACAGTTTCTCTTTCTGCAAGTGATGTTATGCGTAGCTGCAGAAAGAAGGCCGTGTTAGGGTGAGTTGCCAACAGCAGCCAGGAAAGGAAAATAATAAAAAAAATCCACCAAACAAAGGACGATTGAGGGCACTGAAGAGGCCGAAGCATTGATTGCCTGCTGCTGCACTCATCCACGAATGTTGTCTTTATTGTGTTCTCTCCTCAAGTCACAGGTCCTGGGCCATGGGTAATGTAAATATTAGAAATGCATGTAGTTCTAACTCACCTGTTTGTTTGTTTTCGTTCCAATTTCCAGCAATGCAGATAAGTTGTTCGTATGAGTCTGTTAGTTCAGTTACGCAATGCACGAGGTTATTTATTTTTGGGACATGTATTTGAAATGTCGCACTCAGGGATCCGAAGGTAAAATGTATGAGGGGAACCTACACCTGCATGCCACACGAATGTTAACGACTCGGGTCGAGTCTAGCAAAAGGGAGAGGGTTAGTGTTGCGGTTCTCGGAACCGCATGCATACAACAGATAGGTGTCCCAAGACAGTTATTCCATTATTTCAAGTGCAGATAGTCCCTTTCCTTCTGTTTAGCGGGACAACAAGCGAGTGTGTTGCGATGATCTAATAGCTAGGGTTGCTTCAATCATTTTTTCCTTCATTTCGTCCCCACTCTTCTTTTCGTCTGATTAATTCCTGAGGTAAATCAGCCACGCACGCCTTTGCTGTAAGGTGGGGCCTCATGTAGCCCAGCACGTGCGGCGCCGCGATGATGGAACTGCTGTACAGATCCTCGTTCCCGGGTGAGCCATAAACCCTGCGTGTGCTGCGAGTCATTTGTGCTTGGCAGTGCGGGGTTGTCCACTCGAGCTTCTGATGACCTGGGGAAGATTGCCGGTTGCATTAAAAAGGCATGCGAATAAATACTTCTAAAGAGGCTGCACAAATGGTGTTTTTCACGGCATGGGAAATACAGCCAGCACGAAGCCAACGCTGCACGAAACGCATATGGAGGCCAATAAAGATGACTCCACGCCATGTTTGGCAGGATACGAGTGTGCGAGTAGAAGTGGCTTGTTCCTTTTTAACCTCAATATCCAACACATATTGGTGTTCGCCCCGCGCACACGCTATCGGAGTCGTGTGAACGCGAGCACTGGCCACGTGCGTAATGGCGGAACCACACGCACTGTATGGAATGTGCTCGAAAGCAGACACGTATGCCGCTCGTGAGACGTCCACGGATTTATACATGATGATGTACCTTCAGCCCTCGCTGGCAGCAGTGGATTCTCCAAGGATGGTAAATGTCTTCTCGTCTCTATGGCCAGCGAAGCTGCGATCAAGCCGAGGAATGGACAGTGCGGGCCACGTTGGCGCGCGCGGAGCGAGTGCCTTGATCGACGCTAGTCTAACGCCCGAGCGGGCATGCGGGACCCTCGACCAGTCGCCTGGGGGTCCTTGCAGGATGATTCGCGTGCCAATTTCGGTGTGGGCGATTCCATGTCATGTGGGGAAAAATCTGCATGTAATTATAAAAATTACGAAAAGGGAGTAATTGATGATAATTATTAACACAAAGTTAGAAATACAAGGAGGGAAACGCCCCAATCGCGAACCCTCACTGGTACCACCGCATATGCTCTCTCGACTCTCACTCTCTCTGGCTCAATAGTGGGGGGGGGGGGGTTAGCTTGAAAGGAGAATACACAAAGACAAAGCACAAATAGTGTAGCAGCATAGCAAACCTGTTGTGCATTTTGTGATACAAGCACCAAATTTGGCACAAATGTACATTAATATGTTGCGAACATTTTCAGATATTGGGCCACTTGAAATTCTCTCTTTATGTCCGCCATATTGGATTTCAAAATGGCCACCACTTGAAATCTACATTTGCTATTATCTCTGGACGTAATGCAGCGATTGACTTGATTCTGGTATCTAAATGCATGTTTTTTGGGGCAATGAATCCAATGGTACCATTTTCAACTTAATATTATCTATCACAGTCTGTTATATAATTTTATTTCGAAATTATCTAGGCAAATATTGGATTCAACACAATACTTTGAAAAGAATGTCTTTGTTCTGTAAATGTCTTAGGTATAATACTGGCATGCTACATGGTCTATTATTTGAGGCTAGGTGTACTGGTATCTGAGGCTAGGTATATACCGGTACTGAAGATACGTGTACATAAACAGTGTCATGTTAACAAGTTCAGCATTGCCACAAGTACATGTATGTTGTTGACTCATCGTCATGTGCAGTCCCCTTCACACACAGAGGGCTGTGCACTGAAGGGCAGCCTTTTTGCACTTGCAGCATCTCACGCACCCTTTCTTGCACTTGCAAGAAACCAGCTCAATGCAGCTGTGAGCTGCCTCAGTTAGCATGGTCCAGTAAGGTGTGTACTGTCCTTCTCCAGTACTTGACCAACCCCAGTTGGTTGGTGGAGGGAGCTCTGGTGCTGGCAGCAGTATCTGACCCCACACATGTCCACCTTGATACACTGCCCTCTTGACATGTTCTTCCAGAGCTGCCTTCGTGGGAGGGATGAGCTGCACATTGTTCTTCCTTGCGAAGAGTTTCCTCCTGGCCTTGTCAATGTCTGTGCATTTGCTGGTTCAATCATACAACAGGATCACGAACCTCTCGATGATGCGCATTGCATCGTCTAGTATGTCACGAGGTGCAGAGGACAGCAGCAGCAGCGCCTCAGTGAGTTCTGGCAGTACCATCCAGACTGCCCACGCAGTCTTCTTGCCATGTCTATGAAAACTAGGCACAGTGTCGCATCCAGTTAGAGCGTGGAACATTGGCAGTGCACGAGCCTTCTCTCGTCACAATCCAGCTGCTATTTCGTGTGCTTCTAGGTATCGGAAACTCTGGCCTGTTCCGAATGCCAGCCACAGTTTGTCTTCTGGTTGCAACTCCTGTGCCAGGGACACTGCCAGCACCACAACATCGGTGTCTACAGTCCGGATGAGTATTGCATGGTGTCCATGATGGACTGCGTGAGATGCATGCAGCAACATCCGAGTGTCAGCTTCTTCATGGTTACATGGGGCGAGTGAGGTCAGATCTGGCAGTAGTGGCTTGCTGAGCACTGCCTCTCCATCAGTAATGACGAGTTGCTTATCCTCCTGGTCAAACCATTCCATGAGAGCTGCTGAGAGGAACCTGAACAGCTCGGTCTTGTTGCTGTCCACTCGTAGGAAGTTCTGCCAGTTTCCTAGTATGGCTGCGGCAGCCACCACACGTCTCAGCACACCTTGTCCCCGCTTTGCACGTGTACTACCTTTCAGTGAATCAGCAAGGTAAGTATCCCAGACCAGATCCAGGCGTGACACTGTTTGCAGCTTCGTGGACATATATGGGATGAAGATCTGTTGTGCATACTCATCAAAGGTCTTTGATGCAGCCGGTTTCAGCATCTGGACGATGGCTGCTCCATCAAGAACAATACAGGTCGTGACAGGAGTCTCCGTCTTTGCGTCGGAGACTTCTTCCAAGCATGTGAGAAGATCACTCTTGGTACCAGTGCAGAGGCTTACACCATCAGACAATGCAGGAGGACATGCCTGATTCTCGTGCCAAAAGAACTCCTCAAGGTTTCCATCCCTCCTCTGCCAGCCAATGTACAGGCGTGCAAAGAGTTCACGGTCATTCTTGATGGAAGCGAGCTGTTGCTGACCTATGCTCTGGCTTCTTGGAGTGGAAGTGCTGAACACCTTCAGCTTGTTACGAGGAATGGGTGCGTCCACTGCCTTTGTTCTGTCCAACAGACACTCTCTGGTGAAAGCCTCGAACTGCTCTTGGCCAATCCTCTTGGCATTCATCACCGTCTCCACAGCAGCAGGATCTGTGATCTCCTTTGTGTCCAGTTTGACTACATCCTGACTCTCCTCCTCGAATGGGTTGCCCATCTCCTCTATGACACCGACGAGAGAGCGAACATCTTTCACAAATGAGGCCTGTACACTTGGCGTCTGATCATGATGACGTGTGTCTGCTGTTTGCCATCTCCAGTGTTGGTTCCCATCCTGGAATTCTTCGATGACCCTGGCAACTTCTGATCCCGCAACCATCCAGTGACGTAGGGCACTTGGGTTGTCAGTGAGCCCAACTTCTCCACCTTCTCCTTTGATAGAGGCATTATTCTGTTCATGTGCCTGGTCAATCGAGATTGAAGAGAACACCCTCTGTGTTTTCTGAACGGTGAAGTGGCTTTCCCTGAATTTCCTGGCTGCATCTGGGTGTTTGATGGTGAGTTCGGCCATGTCCTTCAGGTGCACTGGTATCCACCTAGCATAGTGGGTGTGATCCAGTGCATGGAACCAGGGGACCAGCTTTGTCAGAGCATCGAGGTACATCATTAACGATCCCTGCCTGAGAGAACGCACATACACTAGAACCAACAGTTCTAGTTCCAGCACGGTTGCCCAGTAGTGAAACTGGGGGATGTCTTCTCCTCTCTGTCAACACCAGTCTTCAAACTCTGGAAGGTCCTCTGCATCCCTGGTTTCTCCCAGACAGTAGTGGTTGTAGGCATGGTGTCGCAGGATGTACAGTGCTGCTGCAGTCACTTGATGTGCTCTTCTTGTGCGCAAGACATGGAATGCTCGCAGGAATGAGTCAGCTGTCCCTGCTGTCGCAATCTCGGCTTGCACAAGTGCTTGCACCCAACCACTCCCTTTCAGCCAGTCCCCCAGTGTCCTCAGTGCCGCCATCTCTATGTGGAGGCCACCAAACATCACCACTATCTGGTCTTCACCATAGCTCTCTGGCCACTTCCACTGTATCTGCTTGGCCAAAGCAAACAGTGGCTGATCAACGGTGACCACTGGTGTTTGTCCAGGATTCAGGTGTTCCACAGCATTCTTCACGACGTCCATTGAGTGCCGGATCATGGCCACTGTGTGGGATCATGTGTGAGTGCCAGATCATGACCACTACCATTGGATTCCTTGCCCCCCAAAAAATACATTTAGATCCCAGAATCAAGTCAATAGCTGCATTACGTCCAGAGATAAGAGCAAATGTAGATTTCAAGTGGCGGCCATTTTGAAATCCAATATGGCGGACATAAAGAGAGAATTTCAAGTGGCCTAATATCTGAAAATGTTCGCAACATATTAATGTACATTTGTGCCAAATTTGGTGCTTGTATCACAAAATGCACAATTCTTTTGAATATTTTGGCTAAGCCGCCCCACTAAAAGGGGAGGGTGGGGAGACAAACCACCAACACGGACAGCTACAAAGCCCCAAAACAAGGAGATGCCATGACACTGCACTCAGCTCACGAATGGTCAGGGGGGGGGGGAGAGATAGAGATAGAGATAGAGATAGAGATAGAGATAGAGATAGAGATAGAGATAGAGATAGAGATAGAGATAGAGATAGAGATAGAGATAGAGATAGAGATAGAGATAGAGATAGAGATAGAGATAGAGAGAGAGAGAGAGAGATAGAGATAGAGATAGAGATAGAGATAGAGATAGAGATAGAGATAGAGATAGAGATAGAGAGAGAGAGAGAGAGAGAGAGAGAGAGAGAGAGAGAGAGAGAGAGAGAGAGAGATTTTTTTTTAATTAGGATGGGGGAGCAAGGAGGGGACAGTGAGAGAGAAGGGTGGGTGGGGGGAGGAAAAAACAAAGACAGGTGAGGTATGGAGGTAGGGTTAGCAAAGAGAATGATTTGTGACACTTAATGACCGAACACGCAAAAAAAAAAAAAAACGTCAGAACAGCTGTACACACAACGACACAACATAGTTTGTAAAGTAATCTGCTGGCACATCTGCAAAAGCTTTGATTTTCCAGTTCCAGAAAAAATTTGGGAAAATGAACCAAAAGCAATCACTGAAAACATTGAAGTACTGCTCACGTAAGACCTAATCATCCCATTGAGCGTGAACATAAAAAAACAAACCATTGAGAATAGATACAATACTTACGTACAAAAAAAAGAGAAGAAGGCATTGCTAAATGAGGTGTTAATGCCAGTGATTTTGGACTAACGATGCAGAAATCAAGAAAATGACCAAATACCCAGACCTTATGCAAGAAGTGAAAATATCCTGGAAGCTGAAGAATGCCAAAGTTGTACCAGTGATGACGAAGAACTTCACGGGAGCGATGAAGAAGAACCTCACACACATAATAAAAACCATCTCTGGGAATAATATTACAAACGAACTGCAGTGGGAAGCTGTCCGGGGCACAGTAACGACCCTGAAGAGAGCCCTCAGCACAAAATTTTGAGAACAGAAAACATCATGGCTTGGTCCATGAATCGTGAAATTACCGCTTACCGAAATGAAGGTGGATGTTTTGAGAACGCCCTGGGAGGACTCTATTCCACATTCTGAAACCAACATAAGTAGATACCAATCAACTACACACACACACACACACACACACACACACACACACACACACACACACACACACACACACACACACACACACACACACACACACACACACACACACACACACACACACACACACACACACACACACTTCCGTTATGGTAATACAGTTTATATACGTACACACGAATAAAAGAAATTAAAAAAAAAACCACAAACATTTTCCTTTATACAGATTTCTTTGAAAGAGGAATTCAAATGGGAAATTAGCGAAATTCAATAAAAAAAAACTATTTATCAAGACACAGAGCACAAAATATATCAAGGCACAGAGCACCTTATTGTTTTTATATATGTATCGATGTCGACGTGAGGGGTGGATTATATTTAGTCATCACGCAAAAGGATAAGCAAAACGATGTCCTGTAAAAATAAATTGCACATTTTCAGCGGATAAGACATCTCCCCGAGATACCAACCGCACAGCACTGCTGCGCCCAACACATGCGGAAATGTATTTCTGTCTCATTGATGTTCCCTTGAGAGGACGGATACTTTTATCAAAATGAACGACCAAGCAGCTTGGAGAGCGCTCGCCAAGTGACTTAAGCACTCAAGCAAGCACTCCAACGAAATGGTTGTTAAGAAACGGCTAGTTTGGCACACATTAGCAACACATTAAACGTACACCTCCTGGAGATGCCCGAAATGTCAAGCCACTAACGCTGATGTCTCCGGATGTTTATAAGCATTGCAAAGTACCCAGCAATTCATAGCTATGATGAACAGGCATTCGATAATATGAGTGTAAAAAGTGAAAACAACAACTTTATCATGAATAAATTGTTGCGGCCTGTTCCAAGTCAAGACGTGGTTGAGCATTCCAGAAAACATGGTGCCTTCAGACCTCAGCGTGGTTATTCAGGCAACACCTTCAGACCCAGAGAGTGAGGTGGTCAAGGATCACCTGATGAAGGAAATAATTATATAAGGCCATGAATTATCTTCAAAAGGGGTGTTTTAATTAACCCAAACATCCAATTTTCACTCTTGCACTTCCTTGGAGTTTTCTTGGTATGCCTGCAAAGTTTCAAGCTGCTAGACTTTATGGTGTTGGAGTTATGGAGGAGGCACACACACACACACACGTTGCCTTTTATTAGTGTATATATATATATATATATATATATATATATATATATATATATATATATATATATATATATATATATATATATATATATATATATATATAGACACACACACACACACACACACACACACACACACACACACACACACACACACACACACACACACTGTATTTTACAATATATTATACTGTTGGGGGAGGGAGGGGTCTACCGGTTTGCTCTCTACTTGTCGGTCCTTCTGTCCCACCTGTGGTTTTTCAGACTTTTCCCATACCCTTTAATAGATTCAATTGAAACTTAGTACATGGCTTTATTATGATGTTATAGAACAAGTGTGAGTTTAAGGGTGTTTTGTCAACTTTTCACAGCGCTATGCCCTTTTTGGGCTAAGAAAATATCACACTGATACGGGACATGTGTTGCAAAGCAATTCTCACTCTTGTTGCAGATGCATTGCCTTCAGAAGTATTCACACCCCTTGATTAGTCACATTTTTGTTGTGTTTCAGCCTGACTTTAAAATGGATTAAATTTATATTTTTTGTCACCGATCTCCACAATATACCCCATCATAAAAAGTGAAAACACGTTAATAGAAATCTTTACAAATTTATTGAAAATGATGTCCAGAAATATCTAATTTCCATATTATTCAGCCCTCTGAGTCGATACTTTGGAGACGTGCCTTTGGTAGCGATTACAGTCTTCTTGGATATGGCTGTATGAGCTTTGCACATCTGGATTTGGGGAATTTCTCAATTCTTCCTTGCAGATTTGCTCAAGCTCTGTCAAGATGGATGGGGAGCGTCAATTAATAGCAATCTTTAAGTCTTTCTATAGATTTTCAATGGGATTCAAGCCTGAGCTTTGATTGGGCCACTCAAGGGCTTTCGCATTCTTGTTCTGAAGCCAATTCATTGCGACTTTGGTTGTATGCTTGGGGTCATTGTCTTGTTGGAATGTAAATCTTCATCACAGTCTCAGGACTTTTGCACTCTGAAGCAGGTTATCCTCAAGGATTTGCCTGTATTTGTCTCCATTCATTGTGCCCTCTCTCCTTTCAATTCTCCAAATCCTTGC
>NC_140961.1:91346346-91349876 GCF_056783735.1 Eptatretus burgeri
ACCTGCAGCGGGAATGTAATGCCCCGCACAGGGAAAGGCCCCCGCGAAGGGAAGAGCCACGGCCCCCCAGACCACCAACTCTGCCCCGGGCCAATGGGGATAGCCAGGCCCAACCATCACCCCCCCCCCCCACACCAGTCCCCGGGAAACTAAGAAGTGCCGAACATGTTGGGCCGTGTTCGGCAGACTCGCACGGAGAAGAGCCCTCAGAACTGCGACAGGTCATCAATTGTGGCCAAATTGGCAATGGTAGTTTAACAATTTGGTGCAAAGTTGCCGGCGTAGGGGTAGACGCCGTTGTGGACACAGGAGCAAACCCCACGATCATCAGCCCTGTGGTCCTTGATTCGAGTGTAGATGGTTGGGATGAGATCCAACGTCTGCAAAGCATAGTTTGCAGCTAGCTACTGGGGCAACAGCCCCCATCATAGGACGTGGTTTCGTGTCGTTTAAATTGGGCACCGTGAAAACAAGGATAGAGGTTTGGGTGGTGAAGGTGTGCGACCCACGTCTAATAGGGTTGGATGTGCTAACGGCTGGTGGTTGTAAGATCGACTTGGGCCGGGGGGTCATGCAGTTGGGTGGTGAGGAGTTGCCGTTAGGGGGTGTGAGCACGGATGAGAGGGTGGAGCTGGAGGCTCCTGGCTCCGTGGTCATTCCCCTGGGTGCCGAGGCGGTGGTCCCGGCCCGGTGGCGAGCACACCCAACGTGGCAGGGCTCCTGCGGCCTGACGGAACTACGGCAGGGCCATCAACCCTGGGTTTATGTGTGGGCCGCACCCTGGTAAGTACCGACGGGCCAATAGTGCCCGTTCGGGTGATAAATGTTAGTACGGAACCACGCACTATCAGGAAGGGCACGAAGGTGGCAGATTGCACCCCAGTAAAAGAGATCACAGAGCTGAGGGACAATAACGTCGAGCCGGACCGGCCCCAGAGAGAGTCTCCAGACTTGACTCGGAATTGGCCCGGTCCCATTTGCGAGATGGTAAATTGGAGTAGTGTAAATTTGGAGGATGCCCAGCGGGAGGCCTTATACAAACTGGTTGACCGACACATGGGGATCTTCTCCTTGTCACCTGAGGATATTGGACGTACGGGCCTGATGCAACATCAGACCCACACCGATGGGGCCCGGCCTGTCCGTCAGCCTGCTTGAAGGCTCCCATGGAGCAAAAGAGAGGAGGCTGATGAACAGGTTGAAAAGATGCTCAATGCAGGTGTCATTGAGCCCTCGGGAAGTCCTTGGATGTCACCAGTTGTGCTGGTTAAAAAGAAGGATGGGACCACACGTTTCTGCGTGGACTATCGCCCGCTGAACAACGTGACACTCAAAGACTCCTATCCCTTGCCTAGAATTGATGATACCCTCGACGCCGTTTCAGGCTCCAAATGTTTCTCAACCTAGGACCACAAGAGTGGGTATTGGCAGGTGGAGATGGATAAGACGGGGAAGGAGAAAACGGCATTTTCCACAGGGAAGGGACTGTATCAGTTCACTGTGATGCCGTTCGGTTTGTGCAACGCCCCCGCCACCTTTGAGAGATTGATGGAGTGTGTGCTAGGCGGCATGCCATGGCAATCATGCCTGGTGTATCTGGATGACGTCCTGGTACACGCTAAAACATTCACCCAGGAGATAGCCAATTTGGACCAGGTGTTTGGGCGCCTCAGGCAGGCAGGGATAAAATTGAGCCCGGAGAAATGCACTTTGTTCGCGACAAAGGTGGCCTATCTCAGACACGTGATAGGCCATGAGGGGGTAAAGACTGACCCCAGAAAATTACAGCGGTAGAGGAGTGGCCCGTACCTACAACTGTCAAACAGGTACGGGGCTTTTTGGGACTTTGCTCCTACTGCCGGCGCTTCGTGGCAAACTTTGAGGAGATAGCCAGGCCCCTTCACCGGTTGACGGAGAAGGGGTTGAGATTTAATTGGACAGGGGAATGCCAGGAGGCCTTCCTCAAATTAAAGGGGTGTTTGACATCCACACCCGTTTTAGCGTACCCCACCGATGACTGGATGTATACCCTGGACACGGATGCAAGCCAGGAAGGATTGGGAGCAGTCTTGTCTCAGACACAGGGGGGCGTGGAAAGAGTGATCGTGTATTACAGTCGGGCCATGAGTAGGCCCGAATGAAATTATTGCGTTACTCGCAAGGAGCTATTGGCTATGCTGTCTGCGGTGAGCCATTTCCACCCGTACTTGTAAGGGAGGAAATTTTTGATTCGATGTGACCATTCCTCCTTGCAATGGCTCTTACGGTTCAAGGAACCGGAAGGCCAGATTGCAAGGTGGTTGGAAAAGTTGCAGCAGTACGATTTCAGTGTGGTCCATAGAGCCGGTAGGGCTCATGGGAATGCCGATGCGCTCTCTCTACGCCCCTGTCTGGGAGAAAACTGCAGATATTGCACGAGACATGAGGAGAGGGACCAATTGGCAAACACCTCCCCGAAACTCCCAGTCCGTGCGGCCCGGGTGGTAGGCCCAACTTTGCCACTAACCGCGGGAGAGGAATTTGGTGGATTGGCATGGAGCTCGGCCCAGCGGGAAGACCCCGTGATAGGACCAGTGTACAAATGGGTCCAGGAAAACAGGAGGCCCAGTGGGGAGGAGATCGCCCCACTTGGAGTGCGAACAAAAGCATACTGGGCTCAGTGGAGGACCCCAGAAATGAGGGACAACATCTTATATCGCAAGTTGGTGGAGATTCCTTCAGAACAAACTTTTTGGCTGGTGATAGTCACTGATGGGTTTAAGACCCAAATTTTGAAACAGGTGCACGGTACCTGCGCCGGCGGCCATTTGGGCAGGACCAAAACAAAATCTCGGGTCCGCCGGCGGTTCTATTGGGTTAACATGGGGCGCGATGTACAGAACTGGTGTCAAGCATGCGACACCTGTACTGCGAAAAAGGGACCACCACAGAGGATGAGGGCCCCACTCCAGCTATATCAGGTTGGGCCCCCCCTTGAGCGAGTGGCCATGGACATTTTGGGACCAATGCCCCCCACTCGCCAAGGTAATAAGTACATCCTCGTAATGATGGACTATTTCACCAAATGGCCGGAGGCCTTTGCCCTTCCCAACCAGGAAGCAGGAGTCGTGGCAAAGGCCTTGGTAGAAGGATTTACATGCCGGTATGGGATTCCGCAAGAGCTGCACATGGACCAGGGACGAAATTTTGAGAGCGAGTTACTAAAAGAGGTGTGCAGGCTCCTGGAAATTCGAAAGACACGAACAACGCCCCTGAGACCACAGTCGGATGGCATGGTGAAGAGGTTCAACAATTGGCCCTCTTCACCGCCGCTAACCAGGAGGACTGGGACGAACATCTCCCGTACCTCCTGATGGCCTATCACGCGTCTCAGCACGGGTCTACCGCATGTAGTCCGGCGCTGTTGATGTATGGATGGGAACTGAGAAGCCCCGTCGATTTATTATGTGGTCTGACGCCTGAGCGGCTTGATAGGCCCCTGGGGGAGGGCTGTGCCCATCGGTTGGAAGAAGTCATGGAGAAGGTCCATG
>NC_140961.1:91350376-91355376 GCF_056783735.1 Eptatretus burgeri
TTCGCACAACACCAGCTCCAACAGGTGGGCTAAAAGATGAAGCGCAGGTACGACCACCGGAGCCAGGTGAGCAAGTACCCACCGGGGGCGAAGATTTGGTTTTTCAACCCCCGGCGGAGGAAGGGCTGATGCCCGAAGCTCACCTCACCTTGGCAGGGCCCGGGGGTCGTCCTGGCACAAATCAGTGACGTGGTCCTGAAAATTAAAATGGGACCACGGGCCCTTCCCCGAATAGTCCACGCGGACTGCCTGAGACCTTACAAGGGCGACCTTACGCCCTCATGGACATGTCTTGCCGGAGGAGACGGTGCTGGAACAGCCACTCCTGCAGAGGCGCAAGGCTCGCAGAGCCTTGCAACGAGTTCACGAGCCCAGTAGGGAGGGATGGAAACCCCCCTGCGAATTCAGGATTTTGGAGACAGTGACAGACTGTGGATGTGTAGAGAGGACTTAGCTTAGCTTCGTAGTGTTAAAAGGAATGTGCTGTAGTTTAAGGGATGACGTGAGAGCATGAGGTAGTTAGGGGATTTAGTGAGCAGAATGGCCGAGATCAGCGATGGAGTGAAATGAATGGAAACATGTTGAGTGAGTGAGGCCAGCGCGTCTGTGTGAATGGAGCGAATGTGGAATGCATGGTGTGATGAGTGATTGGGGGGAGGAGTGATTCCCGCCCAAGGGACCCCAGGGTCAGTGTAGAGTGAGTTAGTGGCTTAGGGAAATTGAAAAATGGAGGTGGTTTTGCTGTTGGTGGGAGTGTAGGCTCGATACCTGTTTGGAGGGGTGCAGGAGCCCTGTTGACGGGCTGGGAGCGTGGATGCGAAAGGTGAGTATCGCTGAGTGGGTACCCCGGGCACCGGGCTAGTCGGCCGCGGTAGGCCAAGGGCCCATGGGAGGCCGGGATAGTATAGTGGGCACGTGTGCACCCGCATGATGCGGGGGCCCGGGGTGCCATTAGCCACGTGGGAAGTGTTGTGGGCACGGGTGACCCTCGGAAAGGGGCCCGGGAAGCCAGCCTGCCACGTGAGTGTTTCAGGGGAGTCGCCATGGGGGGCACTCCCCGGTGTTTAGGGAGCTGGTTGGCTCGGAGGCAGTGTAGTGCCCCGGGGTGCCATCGTAGTAAAATTGGTAGAGGGTAGTACCAGCCAAGGGAGCCACGCGTCCCAGCCACGAAACCGTGCAAAGGTACGAGGGAAAATTGGGGGGCAAGGCCCAAAATTGAGAGGACACCAACACAGGCGACGGGAATCTGGGTTGATAGAACCAATAGATTAAGCGAGAGGCGCTTGTTGAAAGCCCCAGGGTAGTTTAAGAGTTAATGGTTAGGGTAGATTAGGAAGTGTATCCCTTCGCTCTCGTTGTGGGCCGCTGGACCCACTTTGGGTTAAAGATCGCTGAAGTCTGGGGAGGCCATCATGAGGCTTGAGTTGGGCCTCGACACACGACGCAAGCTTTCCCTTATTCCCCTCCAGGAAGGGAACGTAGGGGTTGGGAGTAGGCTAGGAGACGATAGGTTCGCCGAACAAGGACGATAAAGGGGGTTCGGGGACGACTTATAGTGGGAGGTATAGAAATAAAAAGAAAATAAAACAAAAAAATTAATTGGGGCTAAATTGGTTTTTACAAATTAAGGGAGTGGGTATGGACAGAGACAGGCAAAGGCGATAGGTTGGGAGGGAGACGGGTAGGTAGGTCCGAGCCCGCCTTCTGAGTGGCCAACACCACCGCACTCCCTCCACCAACCTCCACTGAAAGGCAAAGGCTAGCCAACTTCATTGGCTGGCTGTTTGCTGCAGGCCTGTGCCGGTCGGATCGTCCAACGGCTGTGTTACTGCAAGGCCTGTGCCGGCCCGCTTCATCGGCTGGATGTTTGCTGCGAGGCCTGTACCGGCCGGATCGTCTGCAGCTACTTACTACAAGGCCTGTGCCGGTCAGCTTCACTGCTGGCTGTGGTTGCTACAGCAGCCTTGTCATGCCTTGCCTGCCTGCCTTTGCCATTCATGCCTGCTGCCCTCGTCATTTTGCCCCATTCTGTTCTGCATCCCCCCCCCCCTTGTTCATTCCCATGTGCGCCAGGATCCTCGCGCAAATTTGCACGGACTGCCCTGATGGCAGCTGCAACACGGGACTGCACCAGCAGCCCGTGCACCGTTGTTTGTTTGCAACCATCCATCCACCGTTCCTTGGTTGTGTCCGCGTGAATCCGCACTGTTCACTTTGCCGCAGGGACTGCCCTGTGGGCAGCCGCACAAGGAGACTGCGTTTGTGCAGCCCATGCACCGTTGTGGTTCACTGCGTTCATTTAAAAGGGGGAGGCCTTGGACTGCGTGTGAGCAGCCAGCCACGTTCCCTGTCACCTGCATTGCTTGAGCAAGAGACTGCATGTGAGCAGCCTGGCTCCCTGCTAACTGCTTTCTCTTTGCAGAGTCCATTGATCATGGGCCATGGTTAGTGTAAAATTTGTACGTTAAGGTGTTAAGATGGACTGTAAATATGAGTGCGCCCCTGGAATGTCTGTTTAGCGCCAGCAATTTTATTTAAGTCGTCTGGATGAGTGGGTTTGTTGAGTTAGTTACTCAGCCTGTAGGTTATTTATTTTGGGGACACGAATACCATGAATGTCGCACTCAGGGATCCGAAGGTAAAACGTACTAGGGGAGAACTACACATGATGGCACACGAGAATTTGACGACTCGGGACGAGTCTGTAAAAAGGGGAAGGGGTAGTGTTACGGTTGTGGAAATTCGCATTGCACCATAACAGTCCTCAGGTTTGATATCTCTGTAAGTCCATGTGTAGTTAGCCGACACCCGTTGTATAGAGGGAATTTGTGATCCATTCGGGCTGCGATCCTAGAGTTAGCCATTTTTTCTTTCTCTATTATTATTTTCGACCATTAAGCCGCCAACAACGCAAACAGCCACTACCCTTACCTTCACAACTCCATCCCGCAAATATCGTTTCACCGCCGTTCCCAAACGACACCATAACCATCAAACCACCACCAAAAACCATCCACCACCTTCGCCTCTCTCCTTCACAACCAACAACCACACCACCTGTGAACACTTAACGTCGGGCTATCTAGGGCCCATTCGGCGATTGGTGCCAAACGCACCGAGCCGCGAGCGCGAATGGCGGCCTTTCCGGGGGAAAATTCCGATACAAAATGCTTCACGCCCACTCCCCCTCTGACCAATGGGCGAACGCGAGGCGGCTTGGCCCCCGCCTCCAAGCGCGTGTATGTGAAGTCCGTTTATGCAAATATGCGGATCAAGGGAGCTTCACGCCCCTTTTTGCCTGATGAATGGCTGAACAGAGGGTGGTGTGACCCCGCCTCAAATCGCGTTTTGATCCGCATATTTGCATATCGGCTCCTCCTGAGACCTCTAAAGAGACGAGCGCAAGGCAACTCGCAAGCGTGAGTTGGGACAAGAGCGGGGCAGAGCTGAGTGGAACAGAGAGAGGGTGAGTCGAGCTTGGAGAGAAGTTGCAGAGGAGTTGCAGGGAAGACGACGGTGGCGACGAGGTCGCGGTGTGGGGGTCGCTCGACTCGTCACGAGATCCAGGCTGGCCAGCCATACCCCACTCCCTGAGCATCAATGATTCCCCCGCCCCATTCGCGCTGAGATAGTGCCGAGGGGGGCCCCCGTTCCCCCCCTCACCCTAAACGTGGTGCCAACGGGACCGCTCGCGCGGAGAACGCCGGGGAGAACTCGCCGACCACGCCAGGGCACGGAGTCGGGGCACAGCGGCGCGAACATTCCGACTTGCCCGCTATCGCGTCACGAGGACGCGGGTAAAACCTCCCCGGTCTCCTGGACCTGGCCGATCCTCCAGGATCCACGTACATTTGGTCTACGGGCCTGTCTGCCTCCTTGCCTGTGAGGGTGGTTTTCTTCCTTTGCTTTTTGCGTAAATGCTTGTGGTGGCGCCGTCTTTCAAGTCGAACTGTGTAAGTGTTGCTGTGTGTACGCGTATAGTCGGTTCTAACTGCTTTTCTTACATTTGCTTTTTGTGCATTTTTGTATGGCTGTATATACGTGTGTGTGTGTGTGTGTGTGTGTGTGTGTGTGTGTGTGTGTGTGTGTGTGTGTGTGTGTGTGTGTGAATAAAATGCTTGCTTGTTGAACTGTTCCCTCTCTGCTTCGTCTCCTTTCTTTTTATTGACTCTCCATCCTGCATCGCGTAAGAGATTGGTCGTGGGTGTAAATTCCCGGTAACTAATCTGAACCGTGGAGGTCGACGATAACTCCGCTCCATTATCTCTGCAGTACGGAACGAACCGCTTAAGCGGTTCGTGTCCGAAGTCGACCTGTGGCGAGGTACGATCGCCCGATTAACCATCCGCGTAGGTACTTAGGTAGGTCGAGTTTGGCGAACAACCCTATCCTACGCGGGTGGCCGATTGGGATGATTGTGGTGAGGTCGAAAGACCCACCTGTGACTAGCTCCCGGCGTTGTTCCGAGAGGGTCATGACTGAATTGTCCGTCCGGTGGGCGACCGTGCCGCGATTCACGTTACGTGGCCGATCACACGCCGGTGGGCGCGAATTCGCAACAATATGAATATATATATATATATATATATATATATATATATATATATATATATATATATATATATATATTGTTGTGGTTACCAAATTCGCAAACCACCATTCAGGTCCCTTAGGTGAGATATCTCGGTAAGTACATGTGTAGTTAGGCCCAAACCCGTTGTCTAGTGGGAATACATGTCATTTATGCGTGCTGCGACTCTTCAGGATAGCCGTTTTTCTTTTACTATCTTTAATTTGGACCAACCGCCATGATTACCACCACAACCACAACATCAACCACCAACCACAACGCCGCTTCACCACAACCGCCACGACCTTCACGTCACACCTCGCAACCGTCGCATCGCCACCGTTCTTGCGCCGCCTGTGGGTACCGGTGTTGGACTCGTGCAGGGCGCGCGCCGAACAGCGTGTACAAAATCACGGATTTTGTGCTTCAA
>NC_140961.1:91360376-91370376 GCF_056783735.1 Eptatretus burgeri
ATCCAGATCCGTAAGCAACTTTTTGAGATATCCTGCACACAAACAAACAGACAGAAAGGGGTGAAAACATAACCTCCTTCACCTTCGGTAACAGAGGTAACGAGCAATCAAAAATACACATACGGTCACATGACAGCATGAAAAAAAAAATGCCAATTAACCAGCAAACTGAAGAGTTGTTTATAACCACAGTGAAGCATTACTCTTAAAATTGACGTAAATTCAGTTACAAGTTCCAGGAACTTTAGTCGATCTTTAAAGCTTAAAATGGGTTTTCAAATGTTTTTTTTGGAGGCCAGAACGAATTGGTGTGACACAAGGGTCAGTATTTTGCCAGGAGATGTATCAACTGGCTGTTGCTATCTTGTGAGGCAGAAGAACTTACACAGGGTGAATTGCCATTGGGAAGAAAAGGTTTTTGAATTTGCAAAAATCCCCACATTCACTGGATGTTTTAGAACTGACTGTGTCATGATCCCTGAGTGGCTCCAACATCATATTACTCAAACTTGAGTCATGAGGATGTAAAAATGTTGATGTTTAAACATCTGGGAATACTTTTTTACATTCTTCAGCACCCAGTGCCATTCATCCTGACATATGGAATGCTAAAATGCCATTGCCTCCTGATAGTAATGCTCAAATTTTTGAAACTGACATGCCACACTTCCCAAACACATCAACACTTTTACATCTAGTATGTGAGCCAGAAAGACAATTTTGGCCCATCCGTACCATCGGAGGGCACCAAGCTTTATAGTTTATTGGTATTTTCAGATATCTATCTATTCATATGTATGTGTGTGTGTGTGTGTATATGTATATATATATATATATATATATATATATATATATATATATATATATATATATATATATATTCTGTATAAATTATGAACAATAAATCCATCTTCAAAATGTTTGCAGCTGCCATGTTTCGCTTATCTGGAATTTAAATTCCAGATAAGGTATTGTCATCACGCACTGTCTGTCCATCTCCTATTTTTGACTACTCCAGCCAAACCGATAGGCCAATCAGACTGAAATTTAGCAGCAACGTTCCTCTCCTGATTGGTAATGGGGATTGCAAAGCTTGTTTCTGTCACGTGACTTTAAGTAGGTCAAAATGGCCGACTTAGTAAATTTCTTCAAAAATCTTCCTCTCCAAACCCACTAATCAGAATGCTACGAAATTTGGGTTGCAACATTAGGCCAGGGTAGGGATGGTAAATTGTGGAGGTCATGCCGATCATGTGACCATAAGTGTGTCAAAATGGGTGTCTTAGTCAATTTTGGGCAAAATTTCATAAATTCCTTCAAAAATCTTCTTCTCCAGACCCACCAGTCAGACCCACTCCAGACCCACTTTGACTCTTGCCATAAATGTTCATTTGGGTTCAAGTCAGGACTTTGACTGAGCCACTCAAGAACGTTTATTTTATTCTTATTCAGCCACTCCAGTGTGGCTTTAGCTTTGTGCTTTGGATCATTGTCCTGCTGAAATGTAAGCATCCGACTTGGTTTCAGATTCAAAGCTGACCTAATCAGGTTTTCATCAAAGATTCTCCTGTACCTTGCACCATCCATTGTCCCTTCTTTCTAATCTTCCCAAACCCAGCTGGCAAATAGCAGCCCCATAAACATGATGCTGCCACCACCATGTTCGACAGTAAGGTTGGAGTTGAATAGCTGTTGTGCAGTGTTAAGCTTGCGTCAGACATAACACTGAATTTTGACCAAAAAGTTAACGTTCCTCCACAAAAAGTTTCTCCACATGCCTGCAGTATCATTAAGATGCTTTTTTGCAGACTCCTTACAAGCTTGTAGATGCATCTTTTTTCAGGAATGGCTTCTTTTTGCCACCTGTCCAGAGAGGCCAGCTTTGTGAAAAACGGATATTGTTGATTGATGAACACTGACCTAAATCTTGGATATAGAGCCTTGCAGATCTTGCATAGTCATTGTTGGATTTTGTGACATCACAAACCATTTTCCTGCCTGTCTGTTGTGGAAACTGAATTACTAATTGAATGTAAAAATGCAATTTATAATAGTGTAAAATGAAAAATAAACTTAGTTTAGTGCTTTTAATAAATGTATATGCTGAGAAAGCTAAGTAAAGAGCAGAATACACAAATTTCTCTGGTTAAGTTGTAAACAACCTTGTAATACTTTATCTATCTGGTGACCATCTTAGTCAGCAGGGCAAAACATGACTCTCTCCTATCCCCCTCCCCCACACCCCTCTTGTGGCTGTAAACAAATTTCAAAACAAACCAAAACCCCTTTATGTAGCAAATTTGAAGTCCACAAAGGCCCATCTGATATCTTGGTAAAAACTGCATATATACACTCAATATGCTATTTCATCTTAAGTCTTCGGCTTGCAACATCATTGGGAGTCGAGGTCTTCCTTCTGTGCACAGGAGTGTCTTTTGTTTTACTGAATAAACGGCTTGTATATGAACTTACATTTTTCTGTCTTGAGGAAGCAAGAAACTGCTCCCACAGTTTGGCGACGAAGAAACTGATTGACAGCATCCATCCGAGGAGAGGGGCTCTGCCTGGTCGTGAGTGAACGCTGGTAAAGCCAAACGTGAGAGATCTCTGCTGGAACGCGTGTTTCTCCCAGGCAGATAAGCTCTCCACGGAGGGTTGAGCAGTGTCAAACCAAAATTTAAAGGGTAAGGATATATATACAAAGCTGTCTGTTGGGTGGAATAAAAGACATTTCTTTTTATTTTATATATATATATATATATATATATATATATATATATATATATATATATATATATATATATATATATATATATATATATATATGTTATTTTTTTATTTTTAAGGAAATGAGGAGTTTATTCCTTGAAAATAAGGTAACATCTTGGTATGTTTTGATAAAAGCATCAATGTTTTGATCACAAGGTGGAGGATCAGAGACATTGTGCAGACGAGATTGCCAAGTTCTATAAAATAGCGAGAGGCACTGCATATAGGATTTGAGTGACTGAGTCGAGAGGGCGGAGAGGCACAAGGATGGCCAGAAGGGCTACTAACAGGGGCACTTTGTTGCCAAAGGTTGCGAAAGCCGGGGGCCAAGTGATTTAATCGCTGTAAGTAAGGGAGTGCTGATGAGTGCTCGAACCGATTTAGAAGTACAGTTGTGGAAATCAGCATCGTAAAGCAAGGAATGGTGATGTGCCCGCTCCTCGCGGGTCAAATGCTGAGTATATAAATGAGACAATTGGGTCGAGAACTTGAAAAGATGTAAAGTTGTGGACAGACAGAAGAGAAAAAGCAAAGATTTCATCGAGACAGAATTGAAAACTTGAGAAGGCAGAGAAAAATCGAGAGAGAACAACAAATTAAAATTACTCGAAAAGCAGTCGATTGGAAAATCTGTGGCAGGTGGGCTGAAGAGAGCCTTGAGAGGAGCAGACATGGGAGTTTAAAAAGATGCACAAGCTACCCTTAGAGAAGTACATAAAATGTTACCGGCAATAGCTCTCCTCCCAACAGCACCAGTAGTGAGAGAGAGAATGAGATAGGAGGTAGAAAAGCGAATGTGATCTTTAAGTCAGGGAATCCATACAAGATAGAAGAGATGGAGATGTGAAAAATAATGGAAGATGATAAACAAGCTGAGATGGAAGCTGAGAGAGGGTGTACAATGAATGAACAAAGGATGCTGAACCAGGTCACTAATTAAGATCATAATTATTGAATTCATTGCGTATGGAACAAAAGTGATTTAATGTGAGGTGTTTATATTGAGTCAATGTTCTGAAAAGTGTCTGAAATAATTTGCATACAACATATGTGAGTACGTGTGCAGTTGTATACAAGCATGAGAGAATTAAAATAAAATTTACACAAAGCTCGAGTGTGGAGCGAGTAAGCACGCATGGTCTTTGCGTGTATATGCAAAGTAGGTTGCTGGGACGATTGACCTTTGGATCGAGCATGAACGGGGGAGGTCATCGTGTTGGATCCAGTGGAGAGATAGTTGAATTGTAAAGATCTTATTTAAAGAGAATATAGTTTTAGTTTGGTTTCGCGAAAAGGAAAAAGAATAAATCTACACCTAATTCTTCACCGAAATGGAAAAGCAAAGTAACAGCTGTTTGCATACACGGCAGAAAATACCCTGCTGTGAGATTGAGTAATTTTGCCTGTTTGCCAGGTCTTGTGTGAGATTTGGCTGATAATGAAAAAAAAGGGTGGTGCTGCTCATGAGAAACTGGTTTGAAACTGAAAGAATTGTTCGATTTTTGTCTGTTGATGGCAAAGTGCACTGTCATCAACATGTTAAAACAACAATTATTTGAGCATAACAATAGGTTGGTTGTATCAGCACAATTGGTTGCATCATTGTATTATGATCTGAGTTTTTGCAGTCGATTGTGGCAGGAATTTGTAATTGATTGGTGTGCCAGTAATGGCTTTCTTGCCTGGTAGGACACCTTGAGATCTTTGGTGCCTTGCGTGTAGAGCACCAGGACAGAGGTTTACAGCTGAAGGATATTGGAACTTAATTAAGTTGAAGGCAATGTATTCATATCAAATTTCCAGAGCAGTGAGTATCTCGCATGCTAATTTGCACAAAAAGTAGAAAGATTTAAAATTGACGGTAAAACTTAACACAAATTGAGCCAAACATGCAGATGTGGCAGAAATTGCTGCATGTTAGAACATGCAGGTACAGTTCACTCATTATGTGAATGACGACAGGTAGATACACGGGTGCGTGTGTGTGTGTGTGTGTGTGTGTGTGTGTGTGTGTGTGTGTGTGTGTGTGTGTGTGTGTGTGTGTGTGTGTGTGTGTGTGTGTGTGTCTAAGCAAATGCCAGCAAGTGAGGATTCCAGGTGAAAAACGTGGCAACTGGTGATTGCACAAGGTCGTTTGCCAGTGCATTTCTGATGGTCGTCAGGAGAGAAGTGGTTCCAGCTGTGTGTAAAACAACTTTGTGAACCATTGTGAACTTTGTGGTCAAGGTATCTGATCACCATGGTTACCATGACATGTTTGAATGAGTTAATGTGAATGAGTTTAACAATTAGAATTGTTAATAATGGGGAAAAAGTACTGCAACGGCTGTGGGCTGTGCACATAATACATACACAACTCAGCCAGGCACAGAGACTGCATAGATGAGCAGAATTAGCATCCGGTTGGTTGTGCCGAGACTGTCGTGTAGTTTGTCAAATTTGCATACATAATATATAAATGGACATCATTGCTCATGCTATTATATTCGCAAACAGGCGATGAATTAACGTACGTTCCGCCTCTCGGATGGACGTTGATTGGATGTCCCATCTGATAGCATTGGTTTATGGACAATAAAGATCTCACGATATCCTTTGGAGAGTGTGAGCAAGTTATAACAAGCATAATGCAGAGTGCGACATACCGGTGATCTGAGGTTGAGGTCAATAATGTGTGTTTTAATGAGTTTGTTTAAAAGGAACTTTTACTGCGGTATCTCAAATTGCACTGTTTGAACTTGTGCGAGTTGCTTCGGGCTTGTGGAGGTGATTGTTCAAGTCAGGTCTTTTGATCAACGTTCAAAGTTTATCATAACAATGGGCCCATGTGAGAGATAACTGAGAATTTGGCAGAGTTAAAAACAATTCCCGATATAAAATGTTGGGTGGAGCCTCACGATGAAAATATTGGGGAAAATATGGTAGAGTGAGTTAAACCCCAACACTGTACAGCATACGATGATATTTGAATGAGCGGATGTGAATTATGCAAATGAAGTACAGAATGCACTCTGTATGGAATTCAATATCGCAACCACTGATATTTGGATTGGTAAGGAGGGGATTGGGTTAGAGGTGAAATTTATACAACAACAATGTGACTTGATGTTCCAAACGATAAATATAACACCAAATATTACATAAATCGTCACAAAAGGGACACAGAGCAAAGGAGATTGGGCCAATGATCATGTGATTAAAGGGTTTGTTCAGACAATATTTGTCAGGTACGGGGCAGAAATTTGTATTACATGGAAGGAAACAAAGGGTATGTGTGGGAACAGCCTCTTGTGGATTCTATGGTCGTTTTTGAGCGGATAAATAAGTTGCCATTTAGAGAAATGTTATCGATGGTGGAGAAAGAGAACTTGTGTGCACAAGTGCTCAAGGAATTGTGGACTACACAACCAAATAAAGTAGGACGGATAAAAGACGCAGAGCCAGTGCATATTATGGTGGATAAAACCAAGCCTCCACCCAGTATCAAACAGTATCCCACACATGAAGAGAGCAGAATAGGAATTACTCTGGTGATCGTGGCACAACTGAAGCTGGGGGTAATTGGAGAGACTATCAGCGAGTGCAACACAGAAACCTTGCCTGTAAAGACTGATGGGTCTACCTTGGTACAGTATGTAGATGATTTGCTAATTTGCTTAATATCAGAGGATAATTGCAAAAAAGACACCTTTACCCTTTTATTCATCAACAAAAGCAGCAGATGGGTCATAACTGTCAGGATATGCAGTGTGCTCTGAAAGTGACATCTTGGAAAGTGGTAAGCTACCTCGACATTATTACGCACAAAAGGCAGAACTGTTGCGCTAATTACAGCATGCAATCTCGCCAAGGATATAAGCATAACAATATATACGGATTTTTGATATGTGTATAGGGTGGCACACGATGTAGGGACACTTTGGAAAAATAATAATGTATATAACTGCAAGGTACACTAGATAAAAATCGTAAATTGATAGTGGAATTGTTGGAAGTTATTCACTTACCAAAACAAATAGCCAGAGTGAAATGTCGAACACATATAAAGCAAACAGATATGGTCTCAAAAGGAAATACTTTCACTGATTTAGTAGCAAAATCACAACAAATAGCAAATATGCTAGACAAAGAGAAAAATGAGGAAAGTGCGCCAACTACTGATGACATTGCATCACTACAGGAGGCAACTGAGGGTGAAAGAGCCAAGTGGGAGAAAAGAGAATGCTGTTATAACACAAAAACAAAACTTTGGGTCTCGAAGGAGGGTAAAGTGGTTGCCCCAAAGGCGCTTTTACCATGGTTTGCTCGTTTGGCTCACGGAAGTGGCCACATGAGCAAAAGGGAGATGTAGAAGGAGGTGCTACGAACATGGCACGCTCCAGGATTTGCAGTTGTGGCAGAAATTTTTTTGGAAGCTATGTGTATTGTCAACACCATAATGTTGGTAGTGCGTGCTGCCTTTTTGGCTGTTGGTTGCATCATTGGTTGGTGCATTGCTGTGCCGCTGATGCGGTGCCCCTATTGCCAGTGTATTAGTGCTCATTTTTGTCAGCTTTGAAGGAATGACAGGCTGAGTTAACCCTCTGGTGTTGGTTCGGTAGCCAACGGGACTTGAGCTCAGGACTCTAGGATCCCAAAGCCACCGCTCTAACCGCTAAGCCAACACTAGGATATAATGTTGGTAAAGTGTCTCTAAAACATATGGACATACACATAATGGACAAGAAAACGATTAACTTTTGTGCTGCCTGAACAAAGGTTGACAAATAATTTGAAACGCAGGTCAAACAAGCACTACCATACCAGCTGCAGAGGAACACCACAGCATCCAGCCTGGCGACTGGGTGTACATCAAGGTGTTCAAGTGGAAAAATGCACTGAACGCACGTTGGACCAGACCACATCAGGTATTATTGGTCACCAACACAGCTGTCAAGTGCAAAGTAAGCCAATAATTGATTCATGCATCTCACTGCAAAAAGCATTCAGGAAGTCGTAAAGAGAAATAAAGGAAATCTGCAAGTGGGAAGAACGTTACTGGGGGTTCAAGACATATGTAGCAGTGCTCTTGATTAGCATGTGCATAATTGTGATAATATGGACGATAACAGACCTTGAGGGCATTATTGGAATGCCATGGAGAGCAGAATGTTTGGTCGGTCGAGAGCAAGGAAAACAATGAATGGGTTGTGACAGAGTATGATGGGCAGAAGAAGGTAAACATCAGGACCAATTGCATGAGAAAGGCACATATGGGACAAGCACTTATATTGCCCTTCCATATAATTACACACCCCATGCCACATGGGATGAAGGAGACGTAGACAATGTACGCCTGAAATGAGGCATAGTGTTACATGAAGAGATAACTGGACATCAACGGAACACCTTTTTTTTAGCAATATCTTTACAATATGCTAAAAGTATTACCAAGAGCAAGTGTAGGGTTTGCTCACAGTTATCCCATTTATGCAAGCATGGACTGCCCCTCTCGGCAGTCCCATTTTCAGGGGAAGATATATGTGGGTACCTGAATCGTAGACAAGCTAACCCAGTCCTATCTAGAATAGGAGGGACTGGAGGGGATGTAAGTGCGAGAGTATGAGAGATAACATGTAACTGGAAAAAGGAGGGATAAAAATGTACTGACGATTGGCACTAGTACTATCCTAAGTATTGGGTGAAACGTAACTTCCTATATACAAGGGAAAAAGATGACCACACTCCCTGATATAGGACAAATTTTTCCTCACTGTCTAAGGGGGAAGGATTGGAGAAATACCCACTGCATTTTGAGGTGATAAATAGAGAAGTGGGAATAGTTTGCCAAATAAGTAGAAAAGGAAATGGACCTTACTTGAGTAACTCGACATGCCAATACTATGGGGAAGAAAAAGTAACCATTGAGGGACAAATCACTGGGACAAGGATAGATATAAGGATACGAATGAATAATCTCATGGAATCCCAGGCATCATTAAAGATACATATCCATGACGTGGTGCAACATGTAAGGAAGGTAGCTAAGAAGTATCATGACTATTTTAAGGAAGGAGGGTTTGGATCTTGGTTAATGGGAGTGTTTGGTGGATATGGAACATGGATATTCCACGTATTGCTAGTTGGGCTTATGATATTCGTTGCTATTGTTGTCATCATCGCGTGCATAAAAGTAATGAACAATGTGTGTGAGAGAGAAAATTTGCCACAGTAACAACGATGGTAGTGAATGAAGTTTCCCTGGACCAACCATCTCTGAGCAAATATGAAGATCCAGAAGATCCAAAAAACGAAGAACCTAGTATAAAATTTAGTCGAGACAACGTGCAGTGGAATTTTATGGAAAAAACGAAAGTACAGATACTCCTGCCTTTGGAAATGACAAAAACCCTTTTGAAAGAATTCAACAATTGTTGCTAAAGAACCAAAAACAGATGGATGATTGTAATGAAGAGACGTGGATAAATAGAGATATCTTTAAAACTTCAGGGGGGGAAAAAAAAAGGATTTGAACGGCTTGCTCAAATTAAATCTGATTAGTATAATGTATAATTGAAAAAGGTGATTGCCTATTGGATGTATATGTTCGGTGTGCCAGGGTTCTTTCCTTCCAAAATCGCCGAGGCACCCCAACTCTGTGGGCATGGGGAGGTGGTGGCCCCAGGGTTGCATCCATGAGCTGGGGTGTGAACCCACCACAGAGCGCAAGTCGATGTGACGTGGTGGAAATGAGCCCTGCCGCTAGCCGACGACAAATTTAGATTTTCAGTAGGTTTGTCCTCACAGAACAAACCATTAGCTTGTTCTGTTTGAACAAAAGGGGGAAACTGTGGAAACTGAATTATTAATTGAATGTAAAGATGCAATTTATAACTATGTAAAATGCAAAATTAACTTAGTTGAGTGCTTTTAAGAAATAACTGAATAAATGTATATGCTGAGAAAGCTATGGAAATTTCTCGCTTCCATGGATAAATGTACTAATGGGCCTGTGGCAGTACACCTCTGGTAGAGTATTGTGAAATCTAATTTTTTTTTGCTTTTGTGGCATTTGCAGCGCAATCGCCAGTGTGTATTGTGGATCTAACAGTGCTTAGTGGATTAGTGGTTTCTAAAAAAAAGTTTGAAACAGCATGACTCCTGTAGAGAGGAAAAGGGACCATCAGTGTTTGACGGTGAAAGAGAAGAGAGAAATCTGTGAGTACTCTAAGAGTTTTCCATAAAAATCTCA
>NC_140961.1:91375376-91377876 GCF_056783735.1 Eptatretus burgeri
GCGCCTGTTTTTGGCTATATGTTGGCAGAATAACTTAACAACATGAATAGCTGGAATTGCCAAATTTCGCACAGAGCCTCATATTTTCCAGACGCAATTATCACACTACTCACTTGCTGACCTATTGCCATGGTATAAGTAAACATAGTCCTGTATTAAATTTGAATTCATATTTTTTGTTGTGAGCTCAAACCTGAGCACCTTCAAGACATTCACAATATGAAGCTCTCTTCCAAATTTGGTGATTCTATTTTCGCTTGTTGTCTAGTTTCCAACAAACAGATACACCGACTGGATCACTGCAACACCCATGGATGGACCTGGCCTATGGCCTTGGTGTAAGTTAAAAACAAATGAATAATTATTTACTGTAGTCCATTGTGGTGTTCAAGCCACAGAATTTTAATGTTGAAACATTGACAAATATCTATCCAAAATGATATCTACGGTATGGTAATGTTGAAGTTCATGTAAAGTGACATTTTTAATTTTACAGTCTGTCAGACAATTTATGTTGTTCATTATGTGACCTTTGCGAGCACTCTTGTCCTTTTCTTTTCTCCTATTCTTGGCAATGTCTTGCGAAAAGCAATGCACAGGCCTTCTTGCTCAGCTTCTGCCAGAAACTGGTTAATGCCATGTTTCCCATAATCATCATAATCCTCTACTGTTCCAACATACAGCCAACCAAAATGGCTAACTAAATGAGCCATTGCACTGGATTGCAATACATCACTTGGCACAGTACGCAGGAATGATGGAAACCTTTTCTTGTTACTCAAACACTTGCAAGTAGCAATGTAACCAACCTGCAAACAACAATTTTAAAATGGATAAATAATCCTTAAGTTAAAATTTTCCATCTTGCATTTATTATTTTACATCATATAGGAGATCTGTACTATATCTAAAAATCACTGCAAATAGCTTGAAAATGAAACATTATAACCTTTATTATGGAACCAAACATAGAACGCTGTAACTTATTCATCAATCATGTATTTTTTTGTACATTTCACTAAGTGCACCAAAATGTGAAAAATCAATAGCAAAGTGGAATGAAATCAGAAATTCTTTGCAATCTGTTAAAAACAAGTAAAAAAGACATAAAATGTCAGAGCCCTGTTGTTTTAGCAATTTTGCTGGATGGAGTTAAATGGCTAGCCCATATTTGGGTACAACTAAAATGGCCATCAGTCTACCAGTCGGCCATCTTTGATCAGATTGCAAAATAAATTGAGGAGCATGTGTATGCAATCATGTTCTGTGTTTCTGCTCAGATTGAACAAAACAGGATCATGCATGTCTGAGAAATGGTTGGGGACACATTTAAGTAACAAAATGGCCACCAGTCGGCCATCTTGGATCTGATCTCGAAAAAATAAAAAACACCTGCATATGTAAGCTATCTTTGCTTCTCTGAGCACCAAGTTTGAACAACATTGGTAAATGCTTGTCTGAGAAATGGTTGAGGACATGTTCAACATTGGAGTTATTTTTTTCAACTAAAATGGCTGTCAGTCGGCAATCTTGGATATGATTTCAAAAAAAAAAGAAATATCGTGCATATGTATGCCACCTTTCATTATCTGTGTGCTAAGTTTGAACAAGATCAGTAAATACATGTCCGAGAAATGGATGAGGATGTGTTCGACACCAGATATTTTTGTTTTGTTTTTTTTACAGCTAAAATGGCGGCCAGTTGGCCACCTTTATCTGATGTCGAAAAAAAAGACGTTCATATGTATACCATCTCGTGTTGTCTTTTTACAAAGTATGATTAAAATCGTTCTACAAATATGTGAGACATGTTTGCGGATGCACGCACGCACGGACATGAAAATTGAGACGAAATCCATAAGCCCCCATTTTGGATCAAGGCCAATGGAGGTGAATAATTATCATCAACAAATGGGACACATATAAACTCTCCATTGCCAAACATATTAAAACAAGCCTCCATTGCTAATTTTGTTTGTTCGATGTTTAACTGTTTTTTCCTGCAAAAACAAAAACTTAACTGTTCCTTCCTGAATAAAAATACAACAGATCATAATATATAGAGATGTAAAGAATTAGCTTTTACACAGTGATGCATGGTTCACGGAGGAGCTGATTCATATTACATTACAGAGCATATATTATAAAAAAATTCAAGTATTTATCTCATTCAGAAAGATATTAGGAGAGATTAGACAAAGCACAGCAAATCATGTGATTTTAATCTAGGATCACAGCATAATAATATTAGTTGTGCTACATAGGAACATTCTAAAGGCCAACTTGTTCGAATTGAAAGCCAGAATGATCACATTACTTCCATCACTTCATTCATCCCCTTACTTGATGTTCTTCCCATCAACAAGCATCTGCATTTTTTTCGCCAATCTGGTCCTAACTTTGAAAAGCCACAAATTAACTTGCTGCTGACGATCAGTAACAGTACAAAAGGTATCGTATAATTCTGTGCAGTCAGGTGGTTATCAAGCAGACAAAGCTC
>NC_140961.1:91387876-91617876 GCF_056783735.1 Eptatretus burgeri
TTAGCCAACGTATGCCGATTTTTGAATATTTTTTCTAAAAAGCTGGCACACGTTGAATACGTTATGGGTAAGTTTTGATAACATTGAGAGCACGCTGAAAAACACTGCCATACGTCATTGTACGCTGGCTTTAAACGTTGTACTTTTTGGTTGTTCTCAAATTTTTTCATGCTTGAAATTTCACGACGTATGCCGGCGTACGACTCACATGTTCCGCTACGCTGGCCACAAGTTGTATGCACGGTCTGTGATCGTTGACAGACGTCAACACATGCTACTTGTAAGTTAATCATAGGTTGAGACACGCCGAGGTAATGTTTAGCGTACCCGAAACTTATTTCTAACCTATGATTAACGTGTTGTTGGCACGTTACGCTATCGTTGCCACACATCGACAGACGTTACTTTTAAGTTACTCATAGGCTGAAAGACGTCGGTATAATGGATCGTCCTTGCGTCAGCCTCCATGGCCACGGCCACGACACTTATTTGCAGCATTCTTCAAACTTTTCTTCGGCATGACGAGGATGTTCACACTTCGATGTCTAGCTTGGCTATGATTCTAATTGTCCATCGGCAGCGTCTATTTAAAATAGTCGAGTTTGAGCGTTTTAACACGTTCAGAAGAAACGCTTCAAATTTCAAAACCCGAGCGTCAAAAAACAAAGGCGAGTGACAGCAATTTAAATCGTTCATTGTAAACAATGAAAATAGCTGAGTGGTAACGTTTAAAAGTCGTTGAGTGTAAAAAAAATCCAATTGTTGAGCGCAAGCATCTACTTTCAATGGTGGAGATGCAGCCATTTAAATCGTTGAGTGGCAGCCTATGAATAGCAAACCCCACGTCACCGGCAAAGATAAACTGCCGCACGATATGGATAAGTTAGGCTATCGTTGGGCATAGTTTGTGAATGCCGGCTTCACGATAATTATTCGTTGGTATATCGTATCTATTAGTAATCAAAGCGCTCTATGCACATTATTAGTTCATTGTGCATTTGTCCAACCCGTTATGAATAGACCTAAATCGTAAAAACAAGCTATAGCTCATTGTTGAAAAAGCCCCATAAAAAATTAGCCGCGAAGAACTTCGAACAATGGTGAAAAGATGTCTCCTACCCTTGGACACGCGGACGCAAGGACGATCCATCATAACCCACACCCTCCCCCTCACACTCACCTACTACTGCCAACATGAACAAACTACTACTAATAGTAATACTAATACTGATACTGATACTGATACTGTTACTGCTGACATGGACATCGACCCAAAAAGGACTCGAAAACACTGTTGGGTTCCCCTTTTATATACCAATTCCCAACACCGCTGGGAACACGTCTTTATTTGGCAGTTGTAAGGTAGAAACACGTTCATTTTTTTTTTGACGACCGGAAGACGTCATTGGAATACGTCCACATACGTCGATGTGTGTTGGGACTACGTAAAGAATTGGTTCAAAGCACGTCAAACATAAGTTAGAAATAAGTTTCGCGTAAAAAAGACATTACCGCGACGTGTTTTGAATTATGAGTAGCTTATAAGTAGCGTTTGTGGACGTGTGTAAGCATCCACATATCGTGTGTAAAACTTATCCCCATCACATGCGGAACGTGTGTCATACGCCGAGTACGTCCAAAAATTTGGAACATGTTTAAATTTTCTTGACGTACTTTACTTACTATGACGTATGATAGCGTACTTTAGCGTTCTACTCACGTATACCAAACTTACTCATACCGTATTTGACGTGCCCCAACGTTTTAGACACATTTTTCTTATGTCGGCATACGCTGGCAAGATCGCCAAGGTGTGACCGCGATGTTGTCACTTCCATTTCTACGGCAGTTATGATTCGAATTGTTGTGTGTCAGCCTTTTAATAGGCTACGTCACGACATCGTCGGCAATGCGTGCAACGCGCTATGCCTAAGTTAGACTATCGTTGGGCATCGGTTGTATAGGCCAACAACAGGTTCAGCATTCGTTGGTATAAGTTACTATAACACAACGAAACGTTCTGTGTCCGTTACCAATGCGTTATACATAAGACCAAGTCGCTATGAATACGTCAGAATCTTAAAAAAAAAAATCAAAAGTTCAACGTAAGCCAGCGTTTTACATACATTTTAATACGTTGCCATCGCTGGCTAAAATGTCAAGGTGTGACCGGGCCTTATGCATGACTTAGACTATCGTTGGGCATAAGTTGTGAACGCCGACAACACGCTAAGCATTCGTTGGTATAAGTTATCTATAAGTTATCGAAACGTTCTGTGTACGTTACTAAAGGCCCGGTCACACCTTGACGTTTTAGCCAACGTATGCCGATTTTTGAATTTTTTTTCTAAAACGCTGGCACACGTTGAATACGTTATGGGTAAGTTTTGATAACATTGAGAGCACGCTGAAAAACACTGCCATACATCGTTGTATGTTGGCTTTAAACATTGTACTTTTTGGTTGTCCTCAATTTTTTTCATTCTTGAAATTTCACGACGTATGCCGGCGTATGACTCACACGTTCCGCTACGCTGGCCACAAGTTGTATGCACGGTCTGCGATCGTTGACAGACGTCAACACATGCTACTTGTAAGTTAATCATAAGTTGAGACACGACGAGGTAATGTTTAGCGTACCCGAAACTTATTTCTAACCTATGATTAACGTGTTGTTGGCACGTTACGCGATCGTTGCCACACATCGACAGACGTTACTTTTAAGTTACTCATAGGCTGAAAGACGTCGGTATCATGGATCGTCCTTGCATCAGCGTCCACTGCTACGGCCAGGACACTTATTTGCAGCATCTTCAAACTTTTCTTCGGCATGACGAGGATGTTCACACTTCGATGTCTAGCTTGGCTATGATTCCAATTGTCCATCGGCAGCGTCTATTTAAAATAGTCGAGTTTGAGCGTTTTAACACGTTCAGAAGAAACGCTTCAAATTTCCAAACCCCAGCGTCAAAAAACAAAGGCGAGTGACAGCAATTTAAATCGTTCATTGTAAACAATGAAAATAGCTGAGTGGTACCGTTTAAAAGTCGTTGAGTGTAAAAAAATCCAATTGTTGAGCGCAAGCGTCGACTTTCAATAGTGGGGTTTGAGCGATTTAGCATGTTCAATAGAAACGATTAAAATTTCCGAGCGCCAGCGTCAAAAAACAAAAGCGAGTGACAGCAATTTAAATCGTTCATTGTAAACAATGAAAATAGGTGAGTGGTACCGTTTAAAAGTCGTTGAGTTTAAAAAAAAATCCAATTGTTGAGCGCAAGCGTCTACTTTCAATAGTGGAGTTGCAGCCATTTAAATCGTTGAGTTTATCATTTAAATCGTTAAATCGTTAAACGCAAGGACGATCCATCATAACCCACACCCTCCCCCTCACACTCACCTACTACTGCCAACATGAACAAACTACTACTAATACTAATACTGATACTGATACTGATACTGTTACTGCTGACATGGACATCGACTCAAAAAGGACTCGAAAACACTGTTGGGTTCCCCTTTTATGAGCAGCATTTTTATATACCAATTCCCAAAACCGCTGGGAACACGTCTTTATATGGCAGTTGTAAGCGAGAAACACGTTCATTTATTTTTTTTGTCGACCGAAGACGTCATTGGAATACGTCTACATACGTCGATGTGTGTTGGGACTACATAAAGAATTGGTTCAAAGCACGTCGAACATAAGTTAGAAATAAGTTTCTCGTAAAAAAGACATTACCGCGACGTGTTTCGACTTATGAGTAGCGTATAAGTAGCGTTTGTGGACGTGTGTAAGCATCCACATATCGTGTGTAAAACTTATCCCCATCACATGCAGAACGTGTGTCATACGCCGAGTACGTCGTAAAATTTTGATCATGTTTAAAATTTCTTGACGTACTCTACTTACTACGACGTATGATAGCGTACTTTAGCGTTGTACTCACGTGTACCAAACTTACTCATACCGTATTTGACGTGCCCCAACGTTTTAGACACATTTTCTTAGGTCGGCATATGCTGGCAAGATCGCCAAGGTGTGACCGCGATGTTGACACTTCCATTTCTACGGCAGTTATGATTCGAATCGTGCGTCAGCTTTTTAATAGGCTACGTCACGACATCGTCGGCGATGCGTGCAACGCGCTATGCCTAAGTTAGACTATCGTTGGGCATCGGTTGTGTAGGCCGACAACAGGTTCAGCATTCGTTGGTATAAGTTATCGATAACACAACGAAACGTTCTGTGTCCGTTACCAATGCGTTATACATAAGACTAAGTCGCTATGAATACGTCCGAATCTTTAAAAAAAAACATCAAAAGTTCAACGTAAGCCAGCGTTTTACATACATTTAAATACGTTGCCATCGCTGGCTAAAACGTCAAGGTGTGACCGGGCCTTAATACGTTATGCATTCGTCCATCTCATTAATATACGCCCAAAACTGAAAAAAACATCAATAGTTCAGCGTACGCCAGCATTTTAGATCAATTTTGATACGTTGCCATACTCTGGCTAAATTGTCAAGGTGTGACAGGGGCTGAAGTGGCGCATGACTGTGTATATGATATATATACAGTATATATATATATATATATATATATATATATATATATATATATATATATATATAGTTACGGTTCTCGGAACTGTATGCATACAACATAGAGGTGTCCCAAGTCAGTTATTCCATTAAGTATATGTGTAGACATATCCCTTCCTTGTGTTTCGTGGGCAAATTAAATGGGTGCATTGCGATTTGTTTTTTTAAGTTAGATTAATAAATATATATATATATATATATATATTTTTATATTTTTATTTTGAAGTTGTATCAGACAAACTGGAGATTAACAAAAAAAAAAAACAATTGATCTTCAGTGATGGCAAATTGGGCACATGACCAACCAGCATTTGTGGTTGAGCAGTGTTTTTTCCATATACAGTATATTCCACGATTTTGGCACAAAAATAAGTCAGAAGACATTTCCAAGTTTGTGATGCACCATCAACAAAATAAATGAAGAGATATGTAGCGAGCTTCCCTGAGACAGGCAGGGTGCAGCATAGAAAATCTACAGGAAGGCCACAAACTGCCAGAAGACTGGAAACTGTTGCAAGTGCGTTTTCCTGAATGGCTGATCTCCAGATTTTAAAATGTGAATTAGCCTCACAGATCTCCTATATCAGCTCTCCTGATTATTTCCTTTGGGGATAGTCAAAAGACAGAGTGTACAGGAACAGGCCACACACACATTCAATGAACTGAAAGAAACATTACAAGTGAAATTCAGGCCATTCTCATATACTTTATTGTGAAGGTTATGAGGAGTGTCGGTACCAAAACAGCAGAACATGTTACCTCCCAAGGGGGCCATTTAACTGACATCATCTTCAAAACCTAGTATATGCTGAAGATAATTCCAATGTCTGTAGTTTAGAAATGTTAATGCAGTTCAACAAATAACTTCTATCATGAAAAAATATTTCAATTTTTAACATATACTATCTTTTTGCCACAACATGTTTAACCAGTTGGTGTTTAAAGTCAACGCAATGAAAGTGTTTTCAGAAGCATGGTATAATTTCGCAATCATTTATTCCAAAACAAAACCCAACAACCAAAAAACTCAATACGTAATACACAAGAGTGTAGTTGTGTGGTTATCAAGCGGACAAAGTTCAATAGCATGCACTTCCATAACCATACCAAATTATCTTGCTTGTTCTTTGTATTACCCTTACAGCCTGGTGTTGGCGCAGTGGTTAGGGCAGCGGCTTGGGATCCAAAAGGTCCTGAGTTCAAGCCCCGTTGGGCCACTGAATTGATACACCAGGGGGTTGACTCAGCCTGTCATCCTTCTGAGGTCGGCTAAATGAGTACCAGTGTACTGGGCCGGTGTATACCTCGGTTAAAATAGGTGTACCATATCCCTGTGTCGTAAGAGGCGACCAGGGTTGCGTCAGGAAGGGCATCCGGCGTAAAATCTGTGCCAAATCACTATGCGGATCACACGGATGATCCGCTGTGGCGACCCCGAACGGGAGCAACCGAAAGAAGAAGAAGAAGAAGTTCTTTGTATTACCCTCACCAGAAGCTAGGGTATTGCATTTGGTTCTGTTTCTTTGTTACTTAGTGAAAACATTTTTTTCCATGTATGTTGGTCTAGAGTGTCTGTCTGTCACACTATTTTTGGCCACGGTTTTCAAGCAATCGTTGTGAAAAAAATTTTGTGTGTATAGGTGACTGGCCAAAAACAGCAACGCTTAATTTTAGCGAAGATCTGGGTCCAGATCCAGATCTGAGAATTTTTTAAGTGATTCTTCACCATTGATAGATAGGGCCAAAAATGATATATATATATATATATATATATATATATATATATATATATATATATATATATATATATATATATATATATATATATATATATATATATATATATATATATCACAATATCTCAAAAGGTTATAGATGGATTCACATGAAACTTTTCAGATAGGTTGGGTGTTGTGAAAAGGACTAATTGATTGAATTTTGATGAATATTCGGATCTGGATCTGGATCTGGATAGGAGAATTTTTTAAAGTGATTCTTCACCATTGAGAGATGGGGCCAACAACTTTGTTTAGCATGATATCTCTAAAACAGTGGTTTTCAAACTTTTTTTAGTGGCGACCCAATTTCAGAACCTCTCTACAACACGCGACCCAAAGTAATCAAAACCCAATTCATAAAATACAAGATAAGATTTCATATGACACAATAACATTTACTGTTTACTTTATTCACCATTGTCATGTTTTCATAGACGAGTAAACGGAGAATAGCCGACAGTATCCAAATAGTACAGTTGAATGTTTCAGAAGTTTAGTCCGAATGACATTTAGATATATATCAGTGAGAAGGATGAGCCTGTTTTTCAGAAACCAACTTTTCTATTCATGGAGAAATAGATGACAATGCCAGGATCATATCATGCTCTATTTCTAGGCGATTTCTGTACTTTTTTTTAATCACCAGCATGGTGGAGAACGACTGCTCACAAAAGTATGATGAAAGACATGGCATGAGAACCTTAATGGCGCGCCGTGACAGGGTCGATTACGACGGCAGCATTTTGCACCAGAATGTCGACAACGAATTCGTCCGCGCAAGAGCCTGTGCACCTAAATCCTGCTGGAGCTGTACAAGCTCTTCCTGTGCTGTATCATCTTCATCAGCAATCGAGTCCAGTGGAGCCGTGAAAGGGTCCCGAACCACAGAAAAAGAATGCACATCCAGCTCAGGGAAATGGTGCTCGAACTGTTCAATGAGCGACCGAAGGTGACGTGCTATCTCCCCAGAAAGACTGTTGAGCTCAGTATCATTGTACTGGCAGGTCATTAGATGCTCCACCAGGCGGGGGAAAAGGCTGAAGCGCTTAACAGCTGCTTTGTCTGCCAGTAATTTTAAAGTCGCCAGAAATCCTCTCATTTTGTCGTGAAAAATCATGAGGTTGGCGTCTTTGTCTTTGAGGGAGCGGTTGAGGACATTGAGACGTTCAAATATGTCAACGAGATAGCACAGTTCTGACAGCCAAGAGTCCGACTCAAGCAACGCTACCCATGCCGTTTTCCCTTGTGTGCGTAGGAACTCCTTCAGGTCAACTTTGAGCTCATAATTGCGCAGAAGAAGGTTTCCTCGAGATAACCATCTGACTTGAGTGTAGAATAGTAAATTATTATGGTCGGCGTCCATCTCCTGGCAGAATAGCCTGAATAACCTAGTGTTGAGGGCACTCAATTTGATGTGATTCACCATTTTTACAACTTCTGAGAGCACGCTCTGCAAGGTTTCTGGCAAAGTACGAGAGGCGATCACTTTTCGGTGAATCATGCAGTGTACCATGGAGGTCTGAGGAGCCACCTCAAGCAATTTAGCCTTGAATCTAGAAAGCACTCTTATAATTGCTGGCGCGCCGTCTGTTGTAGAACCGAGCAACTTTCCGAAGTCCAGATCATGGTCACGATAAAACTGCTCTACTTTCCCAAAAATGTCTTCGCCTTTGGTGGTGGCCTCCAATGGTTTGATGAGCAGAGGCTCATCGACAAAGTTATCAGCTTTGATGAAGCGGACCCAGACGATGAGTTGTGCGTACGATGCGATATCAGTGGACTCATCCAACTGTATTTCGTGCCACAGCGATTCCTTGATCTTCTGTACGACCTGAGCCATTACGTTCAGACTCATATGTTTAATTCTGCGTTGGATGGTGTTGTCAGAGAGGGGTATAACTGCCAGTTTCTTTGCCGCTTCCTCCCCAACCATCAGAGATACCATGTCCTTTGCACATGGCAGCACGAGTTCTTCCGCAATGGAGTGAGGCTTTTTAGTCTTGGAAACATGGAGCGACACTTGATACGAGGCCTCTAATGCCCGAGAATTGGTCTGATGGCATGTACCCTCTCTGTCAAGATGCGTATTCTTGAGTGCAAGAAGTTTCCTCTCAAAGAACGCTCTCTCCTTATCCTGATAAGGCGCATGTTTTTTAGTCAAATGCCTCTGCAACTTATTCTGTTTCATAGACTCTGTAGAAAGCACTTCAAAACAAATCGCACACTGAGGCCTCTGCGCCCCACTTTTATCCACCACGTAGTAAAATGCAAGGTCCAGAAATTTATCCTGGTAAGAACGTTCTCAAGATTTGCTGGTGGCTGGTGCTGCCATCACAAATAAGGTTTCGAGTCCTACGTGGAGACGTGAATAGACGTTAATGATAGAGTCAGAGTCTGAGTCTGAGAGGCCGTGGATCAAACCACTAATTTCCCACCAAAATGAACCGCCCTTCAGCGAGCCCGTGCATCGGCTGGATCCCATTCCAAGCGTCATGTTGCGCCAGTTCCCATACTTTGATCGAACCGTTTATATTACATCCCGTAAAAGCGAACACCGATCGAAAATAGACAATTTTTTTTCACTGCAAGCAGACGCCCGCGACCCCACAAAATTTGCTCGGCGACCCCACTTGGGGTCGTGCCCCCAGGTTTGAAAAACCAAGCTCTAAAAGTTGTGGATGACTTTGTGACAAAACGAGGTTGAAGAGTTTGTTAGGTAACAAAAACAAGCCAATTCAATTTTGGTTAAGGTCCTGATTCAGATCCAACCTATCAGTGGGATACAACATTTAAACTGTTCAGCCTGGTGGAGGTATGTGCTCTACGGAGTGCCGTTTGATTTCGTAAAGTGCAACTCCATGAGTGATTTTCATTCTTCTGTTTCTTTGTTTGTCTGCACAGAGCTTTTGTATTTTTCCGTGCAACCGCTTGTCGGATTGAGACAAAATTTTCACCGAAGGAGCAACTATTCATCCAGAATGTTTCATTGATAATTATGATGTCATAGGTCATGTGGTATGGCAGCCATATTGGAAAAAACTTTGGCATCTGTATCTCTGAAACAGCACCAAGTAAAAAATTTTAACTTGGCACATGGAACGTACTCCTCATGGAGAATAAGTGTTATTGTTTTTTTTAATTACGCCGTAAGTGCCTTCGTTATGACGTCACAATTGCATATGTAGAACACTACATCCAATCAGTATAAAAATTTTCAGGATCATCTTGGGATAAAGTGGTCTACAAAAAATAAATTGATGATGTCATTGGTCACTTGAATCAGCAGCCATATTGTTTTTTGTTTTTTTTAGTTTAAAAAAAAAACTTCTCTGAAATGGCAGAACAACTTGAGGCGAAACTTTACACATATGACCACCTATCCACGCGGAACAAGAGGTTCACACAGGTGATGTCATCGGTGTCATGCATGGTTTGGCAGCCATATTGGATTAACCCTAAAACTGATAAAAAAAAAATCTTCTTCTCCAGAATGGCTGGACAGATCGAGAGCAAAACTTTACACAAATATTCCCCAAGGTTTGGGGATACATGGTTATTCACGAATAATTGATGTCACATCATTTGGCAGCCATATTGGATCGAGCAAAAATCTTTCATAAATTTATTCTTTTTAACCACTTCATCAATCTGTGTGAAACTTCACAATCATGATCTAGTGGTGATGGGGAATATATGTTTTAATTTTCCACCTGATTGGACACATGGTCTGGCAGCCAGAATTATTTAAGTTTTTTAATCTGGGTTCTTTTGATTTTTATTTTTTTTGAAACATGCTCACTTGGCTGTACCTCGATCGGTGTGAGGGTGGAGTTGTAGCACCTGAAACTCGAATCCTAATGATCCATATTCCTCCTGTTTACTTTGTCTTTGCTTTTTGCTTCTTTTGGGTTCCTTCTGATGACTCCAATGCAGGACTGACCCTGTTTGGTTTACCATTTGATATGAATTGAATTTATTTTAATCCAATTATGAATTCAATTGAATAATATTAAATGTCATGGGTTAGGGTCTCGTTTCTGATCAAAGCAGGACATCTTGATACCCAGTCATCACTGCCAACAGTTATAAAGAGGAATTTCTTGTTACAGTATGTCTATCATTTATTACATAACACACCAGTACTACACAAACACCACTCAAAATACACTGCACCAAACTACACAAATACCAAGTCATGGTGAGGGTCTGAAATCTCTGATTGCTCTTTTTCTTGTTTTATATAGGTAACTTTTTACATCGATAGAAAAAAAGGAGATAAAGGAAACAACAAAAAACAACAAAAGCCTGAAGAAAACAAACACAAAACGATGTGATGGCAAACAAAAGATGATAAACACTGCTTGCCAAAAATTGACATTAAATTAGAGATGAAGCCAAAATACAATACGACAATGAATAGAAGAATTTGATGAACTGATTTACCACATTGACTAAAGGCTTGAAGAGTTGGATCATACAACAGCCAAAGAGACACCATATGTCACAAACTATGAAGTTAATCAAGAATTACAAAACATGAAAAGAGGAAAGGCACAAGTGCCAGATAACATATTAACACACAATTATGGAAGGAAAGAGATGACACCATCACAGTCCAGATTGCTCAACTACATGCAGCTTGCTTAAGGCAAGGGAAAGTTCCTAAGCAATGAAAATAAGCCAACATAATTATCCTCTTCAAGAAGGGAGACAATCGAGATCTTAAGAACTCCAATCCAAGAAGCCTACTTTCATATTCTGTCGCACCCCGACATTTGTGGTCCTGCAATTTGGGGACCTTGCTTATTCGCAGTTCATAAAATGTGACCTTCCTCTACATTCGTGGCCCTGTGCTTCGCATATTCTCAGTTTTCTTCATGTTTTCGCAGTTTGGCTGACCTGCTTTTACATCTGTGGCCCTGGGCTTCATGTATTCATGGGTTTATTTTTTGTGTATTCACGGTTTTTCTGGCCTGCTTTTACATTAATGGACCTGTGCTTCACATATTCACAGTTTTCTTCTCCTATTCATAGTTTTTCATGGGCGTATTTTGGTTTTGTTGACCTGCTTTTACATTTGCAGCCATGGACTTCACTTATTCATGGTTTTGTTTTGTGCATTTGCAGTTTTTCTGACCTGCTTCTACATTCATGACCCTGAGCTTTGCATATTCACAATTTTTCGTGGGTGTATTCACAGTTTTTCATGGGATTTTTGATTTTTCCCTGAATGAATCATGAACTGCTAGGAACCTACAACCTTTTTTCCCATTAAACCAATGTCCCAACATTCATGGATTGGACATTCACGACATTTTTCAGGAACATATTCCCTGCAAATTTTGATGTCCGACAGTATATATAAACCTTTCTCAAGGTCCTGACCAATCAAATGGAATGCATTCTAAATAGCAACCAACAAAGAAGGCAAGTACGCTTCAGAAATGGATATTCCACCATAGAACACATTCATACCATCAATCAACTGAAGGAAAAATGTCAGGTATATTATAAACCTCTTTGCATGGTACTTGAAGACTTTGAGAAGGCATTCAACTCTGTAAAAACACAGTCGCTGCTGGATGCACTTCATCAACAAGGGGGAGGAAGGAAATATATTGAAATTAGTGAAAGATATTTACACAGATTGTATAACTACAGTGACACCGCACAAAGGAAATGGTAAGATCAACATCAAAAAAGGAGTAAGACAAGGTGACAAACTCTACCAAATTATTCACTGCCTGTCTTGAGTTTATACTTTGATCAGTTCAGTGGGAAAATTAGTGTGTCAACATTAATGGAGAAAAGGTCAACTATCTAAGATTTGCAGATGATATTGTTATTGAAGAAAGCTCAGAAAAAATTGAAAATGTGCTCAGGGAACTTGCTGAAGGAGTGTGGGTTGAAGATGAGCATGTAAAAAATACCAAATAGTAATGATCCCCTTTGGACCTCATGGTGAACTTATAATGAATGGAAACCACATACAAGTAGCATAATACACACACCTAGGGCAAAGCTTTGGCCTCAATGAAAATAATCAAGAACAACAAATAAAGAGAAGAATCAAACTTGGATTGAGACAATATGGAGAACTCAGTAAGATCATGAGAGGTAGCACACTAATATGTCTAAAAAGAAAAGTTTTTAATCAGTGTATTATTCAAAGTCGCACCTATGGGGCAGAAACCTGGGTGTTAACAACAAAAATGGAGAAAACGTGAAAAAAAACACAATATGGAACGAAATATGTTAGGTATTACATACAAAGAAAAAAAGACAAATAAATACACCAGAGAACAAACCAAAGCTCAGATATATTATAAATAATCAAACTCAGAAATGGAAATGGGCAGGAAACATTATCAGAAGGTCAGATAACAGGTGTTATAACAATATTGATACCATTGAGACCTATGGATGGCAACAGGAATAGGGGAAGGCCATGTCTAAGATGGAGGGATGAAATAGACAAGTATTGGGAAAGAATCAATTGGAACAACAAAGCAAGAGACAGAGCAACATGGTGTCAACATGCTGAGGCTTTCGTCCAGCAGTGGAATGAAAATAGCTGATGATGAATACACAAGTGACATCATGTGGCCACATTTAAATTGCAGATATTTTCATTCACTGATACTTTTGTTTGGTTTTGTGATTTTTTTTTCCTGGAATCATGGCTTCAAATTACATAACGATGCCAAATTTCAGCTTCATAGCTCAGTTGGAAAGTCCCACTTATATCACATGACATGCAAACATCTGGATGCTTGAATTTTTTCATTGTGTAGCCTGAGCTGCTGCACACATTGCAGCCATAGTTTAAGCAGGGTAACCTGCTGTCAATAAATATCTGAGAAGACCATACTACTTGATATCCACACTAACAGAACCATTTCCTTAAAAACAATTTGCTGATCAACAAACCACTCAGGTCGACCTGACTGAGAGAACACACAGGAATTTGAAGCAACAAAACTTGCCCAAGTTTTCACACCATCCATGAATCAAACCTCTTTCCTCGTTCTTCAAAGCGAGCGTGCTCTGCCACTATGCCACAGGGTTAAAAAAATTAAATATAATGAACCTTAAAACTTTCAATTCTTCAGCAATTGTGAATGATAAGGCAGAATCACAAGATGAACCAATTAACTTTAAACATTAAATTGTATGTTCATCATAAAACAAATAATACAAAAACTCATACCTGAGGAATATTGTAAATACCAAGAAAATGTGCTACAATACTTGAATATGTCGAACTCGTGGCCCCTATAATGGCACGGGACGAGCACTTGGTTTCAAACTCATTTACTATTTCATTCTTTAGGATACTGAGTGTGGCATCCACGAGTTTGGTTGTGCTGTCACATTCATCAAATATCATATATCCAAGTGACTTATTCAAAAGCAAAAAATAATTTTGGTTGATTTCATTTATGGCAAACACCATTGACATTAATAGGAAGAAGTTTCTGTTGTCAAAACTAGAGAATATTTACACAATAAATGAAGTTTTCAAAGTTTATTGAACAAAGTTTTGTTAATGACGATGAGAAAACAAATTTTGATTTTTAGCTTAACAACCAAAATTGAATTATTTCCATATATATATATATATATATATATATATATATATATATATATATATATATATATATATATATATATATATATATATATATATATATATATATACTAACTTTATCCACAGAACTTGCAAAACGAAAAAAGCTCGTGATTTCATATCTCTTTGAAAGTAAGATAGTACTTTACGTGATGCAGCTTGGTAGTTGTGGAGTGATTTTAAGTGACAACCCCTGTGTAGGCGCCGATGTATGAATCCTGAAGAAAGCAGAAAGCATTATGTCCCCATCTTTAATCACGGTGTTCATGGGGTATGAAGTTGTGGGTCTACAAATTTCTGCATGAGATTTTCTCAGTTCTTTACACAACATGATCGAAAAAATAAGTAGAACAGAATTTAAACTCCAAGTCAATATGCAGCACATGTCACATCCTTTTGTTATAATTTACGGAGTAATAATTGTACCACAATAGAACATTTATTTCAGGGGAACTTCAATGTATCTGTTATAAACATCTCTACTTTGAAAGACAAAGTCATATAAATAATTGGAAGTAATTGAAGGAATTTGCTCTCAATTGTTAAAACTCATATAATTACATTTTGTGACTAATATGGTGAACATATTCACAAGTGTCCTTCCTGAACAAAATATAATTATTACCTTCATCAAGTACATTCGTGTGAATTTTTGTGTGCATGTTAGACAGAGGCTGCAATTTTTAACCAAAATACTCTCAAGCAAATGGATAAGTTAAAATGTCATTTGAAACTGTCATTGGCTATGGTACACAAGGAATTATTGTTGTTCTCTTTGCTCAAAGTTTTTGAGAATTATTTATATTTGATCGCAAAAAAATAGTTGACATTTATTTATCAAAAGCAAAGACCACCTGTCGCTTTGCTGACAGGACTACAAAGAGAGGGGAGAGGGGTAGGGGAGAGTGAGGAGATGGATGAGGAAAGTCGGAGGGGGAGTAAGGAGGGGTGGGGAAGGGAAGGCAGTGTGAGGTGAGAGGTAGGGAGGGCAGACATGCAGTGGAGCATTAATTACGATCATACCATCTCATCAAAATTATTCTGCATAGAGTAACAGTTAAGATGGAAACAAAATAATGCCTGAAATACATTTTGTACTGTTTTTTTTCTACTAGTAACTGTTTTTTTTTCTACATACTATAAACACCGCCTGGATATATCTGGAGATAAACACAGTTTGAAGATGAACAAACACCACCTGGACACATTTGGAGACAAAAAAAAACACCGCACGCACATGTTTGGAGACAAACATGGACACATCTGGAGAAAAACACTGCCCTGATCACCGTGACCAGAGACTTGTCAGGAGATAAACACCACCTGACACATCCAGAGACAATTACCTTACAGAGATGAACACTGTCCAGACATAACCAATGTCCAGATACATCCAGGGGGGAGGGGTAGAGAGATGGGGAGTTAGCAGATATAATGTTATGCTCTATAAACAACACACACACACACACACACACACACACACACACACACACACACACACACACACACACACACACACACACACACACACACACACACACACACACACACACACACACATACACATACACACGTTCTTAGCCGATATCGGCAATTTTTCGGGAATTGTTTGATGACTGACAACAGTACATACTGTATACAACATGAAAACCTTGAGTAGCTTTCACCCTTGTTTTGGGGGAATTTCAATTAACAATTTTTTTTTTTTAAACGTTGCATTATAGACGTACGTTTCAAGGAGATGTACATAAACATTATTCTTTGTAGACAGCTGCCAATCCTTGTGTGACTGGAGGATAATATATGGCTCGGTAATTTAGTAAACACCTTAATATGGCAAATGGCTCGAAAATCAGGTGTTATCAAATATATTTTGTTTTGAAACTCATAAAGAGAAATCATATAACCTTTGTAAAGCACAACCTGTTCATATAAAATTGTCAATTGCTTTAGAAGCAGTCACGAGGACAAAGGAATATGTGATCGTTCGATCGCTGCTGAGGTTCAAAGGTAAAACCTCCCACCACCCACCATCATCATAAGATATGGGATGGAACTTTGCTACCATGGTACCTGTATCCAAGCATGCAGGGATGCACACACACACACCTCTTTACAGTCCCTTTACCTGTAGAGAGTCCCTTTACAGACCCAAATCTACCCATATGTACCACATCCGTGTGTGCTTCTAGATACCTCTCCTTGTAGCAACGGCTGACTGTACATCACGATCAGGACACAGACTGTACCGCAACCAACTGTAGTAGTGTAGGGTGCTTGGAAAGTGGCGAATTAAATGGTTGATAAGGAACGGCTGGCTTGGAAAGCGATAGGAAGGCCATTGGTAATGACATGCCCACAAAAAACAAAACATCTTCCAAGCTACTAATTTGAAGAAATAGAGTACTTACAAAAGCAGCGTACACACCAATTTTTAGGTATATAGATGAAGCATTCGATGACATGAGTGAATGAAGTGAAAAAAAAACTTTTTTTGAGCCCTTTATCATGAAACCCTTGTGGCCTGTTCCAACTCAAGGCATTGTTGAGTGGGCTGTACAAAATGGCGAATCAAGACCCCAGTGAGGAAGAGTGAAGTGTCCACGGATGTGCCTGATAATGGTTATAATTAAATAAGGCTGTTAATTATCTTCAAAAGGGGTGTTTTATAATTAACTGAAACACCCAATTTTCACTCATGCACTCACTTGGAGTTTACTTATTGTGCATGCAAAGTTTCACACTTCTAGGTTTCAAGGTTTTGCAGTTGAGGAGGATATATATATATATATATATATATATATATATATATATATATATATATATATATATATATATATATATATATATATATATATATATATATATATTTACGCACGCACGCACGCATGAACACACGCACGCACGCACATAAACATCTGACTTCTTTCTCCCCTGTGTTGAGCTTTCAAACTCTTCAATAACTCATGCCATTTCCATGCCACAAACCATCCATCACCTCAGTGCTGCTGGAGTCTCAGTCAGACCACCAGCTCCACCATCACCATTCACTGCAGTATTGTTTTGTTCATGAGCCTGATCTATTGTTATTGCAGTGAATGCTCAACCTGTCTTCTTCACCACAAAGTTTGCTTTGAGAAACTCTGCAAATATAACTGGATGTTTCATTTCCAATGTTATCATGTCATGCAAATGGAGAGGAATCCACCTGGCATAATTAGTGTGATCTCGAGCAAAGAACCAGTGTGTGATCTTGGTCAAAGCATCCACATAAAGCAAGAAGTCTGCCTTGTGTATTGCGCTCACATAGATCATTAGCTCGAGCTCCAAATTCAGTATGATGAGCCAAAATTGGAATTGAGGACTTACTTTGGCTCACTTGGAACACCAGTCTTCTCAAGGCAATGCGCTTTCTCCTTGCAGGATTTGCCCACACTGGTCGTATGCATTCTGCAGGAGTAGCTACAGAGCACAGGCTGTCACCTGATGAGCAGGCTGTGTTTGAGTAACATGAGAGGCTTTGAGAAATGAATCTGCAGTGCCAGATGTGGCGACACCTGCTTCTACCAGTACACTGGTCCATAGACTATTGGCTAGAAGATCTCCAAGTGTCTTAACAGCTGCCATTTCAATGTGCAGTCCACCAAACATTACAAATAATTTGTCCTCACCATAGCTTGTGGACCAACTCCACTGGATTTGCTTTCCAAGTGGAAACAGAGGCTAATCCATGGTAATGATGGGCACTTGTCCAGGATTGAGCTCTCCACTGCCTTCTGCACATCATCCATTGAATGACGAATCATGGCAACATAGTTTGCTTGGTCATAGAACAGGGGAAGAAGAGCAGTAAGTGATACGCTCTGGCTCTTAACCAAGTGCCTGCTAACTCGCATGATACGCAGCCCAGGAGGCAGTTTATTCATCACTGAATGAGTTAGTAGTGACAGTCTGCTTCACATGCTCAAATCAACAGAAAACATAAGAGAAATACAATAGTGTCAAAATTTTCAAAGAAAAACTACATGTACACATTATCAAAGAACAACTGTAATCAAGTGATTATGAAAGACAACTTTCTATTCTTTACCTGTTTTCTTTCTGCATGGCCTCAGGTGTACATCAACAGTCAGCTGTTTGGCCCATCTGTTTTAGGCACTGGTGGATCCTTTTTGGGCACTGGGGCTGAAGGCACACTGGTATACGATTCTGACAACTGGGCCAATGTCTTCATGGAGGCAGTCTGGGTATCATCACAACCCTGCATGGCCCGTTTCATGTCACTGGTGTCAGAAATTGGATGCTGAGACAGGGATATGCCTGTTCCATGAAAAGAATAATGAGCAGTTGTCAAGCTTGAGTTGTGGTCTGTGTTATCAACTGCAGCAGTTGTGAAGAGACCACCTCTCAGATGAGGAGGGAAGACCACTTTCTCAGTCTCATAGTGTTGACAAATCGTATTTCTTAGATCAGTGATGTTTAGCATCATCCAGATGATGATGTTCAGCATCACCATCCAGATTTTCAGCACTCTGTCATATGAGATTGACAGTCTTAAATTGAACAAAGTGTCTACAAGATCAAGCTTGTGTGTCATTGGATGAACCATCACTCCGAGATGGACTGGCAGAGGTGTCTCTCGTTGTTGGCTGTCTTGTAGCACTTGCTGTAGTGGAGGTCTCTTGATGGCACACAAAACTCTTGAACATCAACAGCTATGAGATGGTCAGTACTGGTTGAGGCACTGATGTGAAACTTGCTTATGTTTTGATATTTGGCCCATTCAGGATCATAGATACTCGTGCTGAAAGGGAACTTGGTACCGATTCCTCTTGGTACTGATCACCAATTGAACCACTGAGTCTTGTTTTCATTTTCACCATGTTTCTCGGAACTATGTTAGCAACTTTTGCAAGAATAACGGCATCACTGTCAGCATCATATTCACATGCTTTTTGTAAAGCAGGACTTACATCCTCAATGCAAATATGTGCATCCTCTCTGCCTTTTGTTACTGCTATCATGTCTGTAAAATAGGCCAATATTCGATTCCTAAGCCTGGTGGAGTGATCACTTCCAGTGAGCTCAGTACCAAGCTTTTCCAGTTTGCTTGTACACAGCTTGACCAGGTCTCACATATGGAATACTGCTGCCACTCCACAGTCCATGCGAACTTCCTCAATATACGAAATCAGTCCAGCTAATGCAATGCCATGGTTGACGGAATCAACGTCAGTCTCTTTGGATGACTGGTTTCTCATGCTCAGTTGTACAGAGACCACGCATTTGACGTTTTCCTTGGCTTCCTGTGCAATCAAGTCACCAGCACTCAATTTCTCCAGCAGATACTTGTCTTCTAGTTGAAGGATACATTTCCTGACCCGAGCATCCAGGTCAAATGTTGATGCTTCATCCAATGACTCCTCAGCCTCAAATTCACGACAGAAGAAACATTTTGTAGTAAGAGCTGAAGACTGCCCCATATTCAGCCGGGTGAAGTTCTTGCTCACTTCTGTCCTGGTACTTTCTTCAGCTGATTATTTTCTTTTCTCCGCAGGATGCAGCTTGGTTTTGTTGAATTTCAGCCTGCAAGAGTCATGAAACTTGGCCTTATGATGTTGCAGTGTTGCCTCAATTCCATCACGATCATCCAGTTGTGCGATGTATTGTGAGGTTATTGCTCTTGGCAGTCAGCCAATACTGCCAAATGCCTGAAGATTGCTGGCTGTGGTTCTGTAACCTGCATCCTCTGTGCATTGCTTTGAATTAACTGGGCAGTTCATTGACTCGGAAGTTTCTTTCTGACATAGAAAACACATGTCCCAGTCTATTGCACATGCTCTACTGGATGTCACTGCAGGCTGCTGAGGATCCATGATCATGTGTACCTTCACCATTGTTTGCCAGGATATTTAGTTTGATCACCACCAAACACAATTAAATGTTGGACCAACACCAGAGTTCACAATGTAGATTGACAGAGCAAGTGAGTCAGGGTCAGCACTTGCAAGCAGAATAAACAGTATGCAAGTCAGCATAATTCCAGGCCGTACATACATACATACATGCATACATATGGAAAAACAACACATAATACCATGATTATCCTCATTTTGTTACACTAGTGCAGGCCCGTAGGTGCTTGCCTGTAGGTGCATGCCAGTATGTGCAGCTTCATTCCTTCGCTCTCGTAAACGACGACTGGATTGGGGCATTGTTTCAATTACATCGGACCAACCGTATCATAAATGGCCATAACTTGGGAAACACCTGGGAAACATAATCAGGTCCCCAGCATCAATTGTGACGTCATATCAAACGAAGAAGAAGAAGAATTGTGACGTAAATCGTGCAAAATAAATAAATAAATAAATAAACATTAATTGTGACGTCATTCGTGATGTCATAGCAACGTGTCCTGTCATTGGTTGACAGACGTTATTGGTCATTATTGGTTGACAGACAATATATAGGACAATATATAGTTGACAGACTCTCTCTCACCCCTAGTATCGCCCCTCCTCTCTCTCCCCCTCTCTCTCCCCCCTCTCTCACCTAGTCTCGCCCCTCCTCTCTCCCCCTCCTCTCTAGCCCCTCTCTCTCACCCCCACTCTCACCTCCCTCTCACACCCCCTCTCCCATCCCCCTCTCGCCACCTCCCTCTCCCCCTCTCTTGAATTGTGACGCCTCTCTCTCCCTCCCTCTCTCCCCCTCTCTCTCGCCCCTCCTTTCTGGCCCCCCTCTCTCCCTCTCTTCTCTCGCTCCCCTCTCCCATCCCCCTCTCTCGCCCCCTCCTCTCTCCCCCTCTCTTGAATTGTGACGTTCCCTCTCTCTCACCACCCCTCTCTCCCTCCCCTCTCTGCCCCCTCTCTCGCTCCCCTCTCTTGCCCCCCTCTCTCGCCCCTCTCCCTCAAATGTATTCACAAATGTCTACCAAGCACAACAATTAATTCAAACCTTGGGAAAAAAACAGCTTTCAAACCCTTGGGAAAATTCAAACCTTGGGATTAATTAATAATTTGAACAATTAATTCAAACCTTGGGAAAAAACAGCTTTCAAACCTTGGGAAACACTTGGGAAACAGCTGAAACGAATGAAGAATGATATCAAACCTTGAAAAGGCACATACTCAGGTCCCCAGCGTCGATTGTGATGTCATACCAAACGAAGAAAAAGAAGAATTGTGACGTAAATCGTGCAAAACAAATAAATAAATAAATAAACATTAATTGTGACGTCATTCGTGATGTCATAGCAACGTGTCCTGTCATTGGTTGACAGACGTTATTGGTCATTATTGGTTGACAGACAATATATAGGTCGTTATTGGTTGACAGACATTGGTCATTGTATCACGTTATTCTTTTTATTACTGCCAATTATTGTGCCATTATTATTATTATTATTATTAATATGCTGGTATCATTATTCTGAGATATATTTGCGAAAAATGGCATGATAAGGTGGAACGACACTTCAGCTGCGATATATACACCTTTCCAATACTGAAAAAAGCAATAAAATGGCGGTAACTTGGGAACCGCTCGTCCGATTAATATCAAACCTTGAAAAGGCACATCAGCGGGTCTCCGGCAATATTCTTGGTAAGTTTCAATCAGATCGGACCAGCGGTTGTCGAGAAACGGCGGTCGCAGACAGACAGACACACACACACACACACACAGATTGCTGGAATTATAGATAGATTATCATGACACCTGGAAGTACTTCACAAGGTGTGTTCTCACCTGTTTGGAAAAGTGGTTGTCACAGCCATTGTGGAGCAAATTTGCAATGGCCCTACAGCCAGTTTTCTTACTCTGGACATGTCCTTGTCACCTGCCCAATTTCATGCATTTATAAAGTGCATAACGAAATACATTTCACTTTTCTGCTGGAATAAAAGGAACTCACATGAGACATGTGACCATATTGGCCTCACAGAGATGAACTTGGAGTTTCTGGTGGTGTCATCATCAAGAGAAGACAGGTCCTCATAACTGAGTCAATGTGTGCTGACATACTCGGCAATCTTCACCTGGGACACCTCAGAGTGGAGAAGACCAGACGTCTGACTCATAATTCTGTATACTGGCCAAAAATCAATGAAGATATTGTGATGTTTGTTTGGATATGCCAAGTTTGCCAAGAAAGACAGACTCAACAGTAGAAATAACTGCTTGAGCCTCACAAAATACCCATCACTCCCTGGATCAAGCTGGGAACTGACCTGTTTTAGGTGAATGGGGAAGACATTCATCATTGTGGACTATAATAATTGTGGACTACAGTATTTGATCATTCACAAGTTAAACAGCACCTCAAGCGCATCATTTGCACAAATCACTGCATTAACATTCGGTCTTCTCGAAGAGCCTGTTGAGATAGTATGTGACAATGGTCCCTAATTCATTGGGAAAGCATACAATGATATGTGTGCCAATTGGTCCATCAAGCACACAACTCCTTCACCCCAATATCCTTGATCCAATGCATTAGCAGAATGAATGGTCTAGAGCAGGAGTCTCCAAACCTTTTTGGGCGGAGGGCTGCACCCAAAAAAAGGATGCTAAATTCCGAAAAAAAAATATATATATATAAATAATATGCAGAAATTTAAACAAAAATTAGTGCTGAATATATTTTTCTTGCCAATGAATATGATAAATGAATAATCGTGTTCAAAACACATGTGTCTAATATTCAATCAAAATCATCATAAAAAATTACAGAACACTTTGATCATTGACCCTGACAAATTGGCAGTATTGCAGGCTGCATTGTAACATAAACTTAATATGGCACCGCGGGCCGCATAAATCCGTCGAAGGGGCCGCATGTGGCCCGCGGGCCGCACGTTGGAGACCCCTGGTCTAGAGAGTCAATCAGTGTGGAAGAAATGCCATGAGTCAGGCCAAGATATCTATAGAGCTATGCTCAATTTGCGAGTTATACATACTGACACAAACCTATATGCGTAAGCTGAAATCGTGTTTAGTAGACCAGTCTGCACCACCCCACCGAGCAACAACGCATATGACACACTGCAGAGATCTGCAGAAACTTCAGATTACTCAAGGAAAGGGGAGACAAAATGAAGCATGCTCATTACGAGCATGCTGGTCGAAATCTTCCACCTATGTATGTTAGACAGAAGGTCAGAATTCTTGATCACTCAACCAAAACCTGGTTTCCAGGAGAAGAAACCAGGGTTCAACAAGCGCCAACATCCTATGAAGTTCTGTTGCCTAATGGGACCACACTGTGATGAAACAGAGCACATCTGCATGAAGTATCTGGCCAAAGTAGCACTCGCACTGCACCCAATGCACAAGCGAGCATTGCACAGCCGAGGTGTATCCAATTTAAAGACACCGTGAAGTCTGTTAAATTTCAAGTCAGGTATGGGAGCATGTGCTAGAACAGCGCGTCGCTGCGTCCACTTTCTGCCGGTACTCCAGGGGCCTCCGTCTGGCCATCCCCCAGGCAGATGCCAGGCACATCCCCATCTCCTTGAGATGATGGTCAACCTGCTGCAACCACGAGGCACGTGGTCGGCCCACTGGCCTCCTCCACTCATGAGAATCCCTCGCTGAGAGAATCTGGTGAGCAGGATCAGTGTCAGGAAAACGAGCCACATTTCCATACAGCCGCAACTGACGCTCACGGACTATGCAGGTAACAAATCTCATCCGAGTCTCTCTCAGCAACCGCTCGTTGGACACAAAATCCGACCAGCGATAGCCAAGGATTCTACGAAGAGACCTGGTACCAAAGGAATTAAGTCTCCGTCTCAGATCCTTGGTCAGAGTCCAAGTCTCGCATCCATAGAGCAAGACTGAAAGTACCAAAGACCTGAAGACTTGGACTTTCGTCCTCCCGCACAGTTACTGGCAGCGCCACACCCCATGATCCAGTGAATCCATGACTCCCCAGGCCCGACCCAGACGTCTATTGACCTCTGACTCACAGCCAGCAGAGACATGAATATCACTGCCAAGGTAAGTGAATCTCTCCATGACCTCAACATCCTCACCACAAACAGACACAGACAGGACAGCAGCATCCAAGATGTCACGGAAAGCCTGGATCTTAGTTTTGACCCAAGAAACCCATAATCCCAGCGGCTCCGACTCCTCATTCAGCACCTCGAGGGCCCCTAAAAGGATATCTAAAGTCTCCGCAAAGATGACTGCATCATCTGAAAAATCAAGATCCAAGATCTTGACATTCCCAAATGATGCACCGCAGCTTGATCTCTCCGACATCCTCCCTAAATCCAGTCCATACAAGTGCTGAAAAGTGTGGGGGCCAGTACACACCCCTGACGAACTCCAGTAACAACTGGAAATAAGTCAGAGATGGTACCACCACACTTCACAGCACTCTCAGTACCAGAGTAGAGTTCAGACATCAGATCGATCAGTTTTGGTGGCACCCCACGAAGACCAAGAATCCTCCAGAGGACATTCCGATTCACTGAATCGAACACTTTACAGAGATCAACATAGGCTGCAAGCAGCCCCTGCCGAAACTCTCGTCTGTGTTCGGTGAGGACACGGAGAGCAAGGATACGGTCAATCGTTGACCTCTTTGGTGTAAGGCCTGACTGCTCTGGACGCTGGTGCTCAAGCAGATGGTGGCGAACCCTATCAAGAATTATCCGAGCAAAGACCTTGCCCGGCACTGAGAGCAGCGTCACCCCTCGGTAGTTGTTGCAGTCTTGGCGATCACCCTTCCCTTTCCAGAGAAGAACAACAAAGCCCCTCTTCCAATCAGTTGCGATGATGCCTGTGTTCCAGGCAGAGCACAAAACTGCATGCAACGACATGAGTGCAGCATTTCCACCAGCCTTGAGAAGTTCAGCATGGATGCCACAGATCCCTGGAGCTTTGCCCCATTTCAACTGGTTCACCGCAGCCTGTGTTTCCACAAGCGAAGGTGGACCACAGTTGATTCGAGGGTCAGCAACAGGGATTGTAACACCCTTGACGTCAAACTCGACAGCTGGGGGATCAGCCTGGTACAACCGCTCATAGTAACCGGCCAAGCGGGCCTTCACTTCAGACTCCTCTGTCAAGAGCCTACCACTCTCTGCTCTAACTGCCGTGCTCCGAGGGATGGGCTTGGATGAACGCAATGTAAGAATTCCCCTGTAAGCGGGACGAGAATCACCTGTCCACAAGTGATGCTCTACCCCCTCACAGATTCCTCGCATATAGGCCTCCTTGTCCACCCTCAGTGCACGTACAGTTTTATGCCTCATCTCCCTGAACAGCTCAGCTTTGCCATTCAGCCTGGCTCTGCGACTCTGGTCAATGGTATCCAGTGTCCCTTGAGAGACAAAATTCTTCTTTGCCCTGCGGTGAGTTCCAAGACATCCACCGGCAACATCAAGGACGGTGGTCTTGAAGGCACTCCACAACTCTTCAGGACCCCCTAAAGCACCCAGCCCCCCCAAGTGTCCACTCAGCCTGTTCGCAAACTCCTCAGCTACTCTCTCATCCCTGAGCTTGCCAACATCCCGCCTCGGCTGGGATGGTACCATTCTCCAGGATTTAAGCTGCAGCTTTAGAATTGCTACAACACGCCTGTGGTCAGTATTGAGGAACTGAGCACTCCGGTAGACCCTGCAGTTCTGGATCATCCTCCAGTGACCATCAACGAGGACATGGTCAATCTCCTTTGCCACACCGCCAGCGTTGGAATACCAAGTCCAGCGATGAGCTTGTGGGCACTGAAACCATGAACCAGCCACCCTAAGTCCATGACTTCTTGCAAAGTCAAGGAACTTAGTGCTATTCTGGTTCATAGTTCCTGACCCATGGGGACCAACACACACCTCATAACCATCTGTATCAGTTCCAGTCGATGCATTGAAATCCCCCAAGACTAGAAGTGTATCTCGTCTGGGGCACTGATCAACCACAGACTCGAGCGTGGCGTAGAATGCATCCTTTACGGTGAGATCACTCGCCTCAGTCGGAGCATAAACAGAGACCAGGGAAATGACATCTAAGGAGTGACGAATCCTTAATCTCATAATACACTCGTTGACCGGTGTTACCTCAATTATCATTGGGGTCAGCTTATTGGGCACAGCTACAGCAACTCCTTGGGTATGGTAACCATCAGAGCGACCAAACCAATAGCAGGTGTAACCACCCACCATTATCTCGCCGCAATCCGATCTCCGAACCTCAGAGAGAGCTGCAATCCCGATGTCCAAACGCTTGAGCTCAGATGATAACAGAGACAGGTGATCATCCTCTCTTAGGGATAGGACATTCCAGGCACCCACCCGAAGGGACCGCCTCAGGTTAACCCAGGGAGACCACCGTCTGGTGGACGACACCTCAGCACCACTCCGACACACTCTCCTGCAATCTGACCCAGGGATGTTACCCCGTGGTTTCCCTCCTATCATCAAAGATTGGGGGTCCCGAAGGCTTTGCCCCAATCCCGTCATCCGGTGCGCTGCCCTGCGAAGGGAAGCTGCACAGGAGGTACTCCCACGGAGTGGGTTTTCAGGTTTTTTTTGCGTTTTTGTATTTTGCGGAATGAAGTGTTTTACGGTGGCCGGAGTGCAAATCCTGTCACCAACCTCCTAATAAAAAAGTAACCCAACTGCAGGAGGACGTCTGTAGACACAGTTGGGCACTAGATCTGGATAGCCGTTGGCTCACAAGGAGCTCCTCCGCCCTTTGACAGGTTTTGTTTTTAATCCTGCTGGGTGTCCATATCCATACACCCTCCTCACCAGAAAACCTGGTGGGGGAGACGGTTGAGTCGCCGACAACCCGACCATGGAACAGGTTAGTACAGGTTTACATGGTACCTGTAGCAGGTCACAGATCTAACCTGATCTGACTGTTAAATTTGTGGATAGATAAACTACAGGAGGCAATGATGAGACCACGTGAAAGTGCAGCCGAAAATGTCTTAAAAAGGTGAAATTCACGATTTCGACCAAGACGCAGCTCATGACAGACTCGTGCCAATGCAGACCAGTCTGAACCCAGAATGACACAGTACGACCACCAGAATCAGCCGAAATCCGGCAAGATATGCCAACTGAGGAATAAATTTTAGTTTTCTTCTTCAAAGTAAGGAGCAGTCATAGCAATTGAGAACAGTGACAACATGTTTTTTAGCCCCCATTGGACTTCGTCCGAAACGTGGGCTCATGGATTTGGTCTCGATTTTCTTATCCGTGCGTGTGCACGTGTGTACATATGTACGTCTGCAACCATATCTCGGATATGTCTGAAGCAATTTTATTCTTTCTGGGCACAAAGACAGCACAAAGGGAATACATATGCACGTCATTTTTTTTTCCACATCAAATCCAAGATGGCCGACTGGTGGCCATTTTAGTTGTAAAAAACCCGATGTTGAACATGTCCTCAACCATTTCTCAGACATGCCTTTACCGATATTGTTCAAACTTGGTACACAAATAAATAATGTGGGCGAGCATGTCGACTTCATTTTTTTTTTTTGATATCAGATTGAAGCTGGCCGATTGGCAGCCATTTTGTTACTTAAACATGTCCCCAACCATTTATTTGACATGCATGGTCTGATTTTGTTCAAACTTTGGAAAACCACAGTACACAATAACAAACACTTGTGTCTAACTTTATTTTATGATCTGATCAAAGAGAGCCCACTGGTAGACAGGCGGCGACTTTAGTTGTAAAAAAAACCCCCCGATGTTGAACACGTCCTCAACCATTTCTCGGACATGCATTTACCGATGTTATTAAAACTTGGCACACAGATTAGGAATGATAGCTAACATATTGTTACGAATTTGGAATTCAATTGCACACAACATACAGGTTCCCTTAGTCAGCTATGTCCATAAGTGCATGTTCCCTAGATAGCTCACCTTCCATTTTTAAATGTTCAGAGATCGATTAGATGCACTGCAGATCGATTTAATAGTGAGGGAACAAAACAATGGAGACGTCCCTCCCCCTCTTCTGCGAAGAGGAAGAAGAACACTGCGGTGACGTCAACAACTCCCTCCCACCCGTGGTTGAGCGGGGGGTGGATCACGAGGGCATGAGTCACGCCAGGTGCGGGGGAGGGGTGTAAAGGATAAAGAGGACATCTTTTCTTTGTTCAAAAAGAGTCCCAAAAGAGTTCGTGGGAGTCCCGTGGTCGGGCTGAGTTCGTGAAAGTCCCGTGTAAAGAGTTCGGGGGAGTCCCGTGGCAGAGTTCGTAAAGAGTCCCGTGGCAGAGTTCGTGTGCTGAGTCCCGTCGGAGAAGTAAGCTTTTTGCTTCGGCAGTTGGGGGAGTCGGGAGGAAGCCAGAAGCCAAGGAGCTGCGTGGAAGTTTGGGCGTCGCAAAGAAGATGCGAGCTGGAGGCGCAGCCTTGCCTGCTGTGTCGCGCAAACCGCGCGTTCGTGTGGAGAGAGCCGTAGAGAGCTCGCCTGCCACACGGAAGGCCCGAGCTCGACCACGGCTATGCTAGCTGCCATGGGGAAGGAGCATCGCGGGTCGCCCAAGCGCATTCGTGTGGAGAGAGCCGGAGAGAGCTCACCTGCCACACGGAAGGCCCGAGCTCGACCGCGGCTACGCTAGCTGCTGTGGGGACGGGACGTCGCAGGTCGCCCAAGCCAGACACCACGAATGTGCAGGTGACCTGCAACGGTCTCGTGGGACTCGTTCGGTCTGCCAAGTCCCACGCCATAAAGACCTAAGAGGTCCAGTCTGACCCCATTTGTTGGTATTATTTGTTGTTGGTATACCTCTTTGGTGTAAAGCCTGACTGCTCTGGACGCTGGTGCTCAAGCAGATGGTGGCGAACCCTATCAAGAATTATCCGAGCAAAGACCTTGCCCGGCACTGAGAGCAGCGTCACCCCTCGGTAGTTCAAAAAGACTTGGAAAAAAGACCTCGGAAAGACTTGGGGGGTCTTGTGTACCAAGGTCCAGTCTGACCCCATTGCCTTTGATGGGGGATTTTTCCTGCTTTTCTTTCGAATGAATGTTTGTGGCGCCGAGTCCCGTAAGTAAAACTGTGCAAGTGACTGTACATTAATAATTGCTTATAGACGGTTGTAGTTCTTTTGTCGTGCTTTTGTTGTTTGTATAATGGCAAACGTGTTTTGCCTTATTTAATTGCATACGTGTTTCATTATAATAAATGTCCGTGTGTGAATGTAATCCTGCTCTTTTCGTCCATTCCCTCATTGACTGAACATTTCGTGTGTTGGCAGTTAGAAAGCCGTTGGTTTGCCGTAATAGGGGAACATTTGGACTGACGGTTCTCGGCGATTACGCTGCTCGGAATCGCGCATGGACAAGCTCGCCTCGACGGTTTGTTCCGTACGAGTTCTGTCGAGGGTGGAATACCCCGGTAGTTGGATCACGTGGGTATTTAGGTATATTGAAGATTGGCAATCGACCCTACCCCACGTGATCTGCTGATTGGCGTATTTCGGTTCTTGTACAAAGACCCGTCGCTCGGAGTTATCCGGGCGGCGATCTATATTCCGGGCGATTGGTCGGGCCGACTCGACTTGCGGCTCCATTCAGAGCGGTCGGTTGGTGGCCGACCCCCCGGCCTGTAACAATATGCACATCGTTGTTTTTAGACATTAGATCTAAGATGGCCGACTGAAGGCCATTTTAGTCGCAAAAAATAAAAATAAAAAAACATGATGTTGAACACATCCTCAACCATTTCTCGGACAAATGTTTAGTAATGTTGTTCAAATTAGGCAAAGAAATAGAGAATGATATCTTACATATGCATGTCATTTTTTTTCGAGGTCAGAACCAAGATGGCTGACTGGTGGCCATTTTAGTTGTAAAAAAAACCCGATGTTAAACACGTCCTCAATAATTTCTCGGACATGCATTTACCGATGTTGTTCAGACTTAGCACACAGATAGAGAATGATAGCTTGCATAAGTAAATCATTTCTTTTACGAGATCAGATCCAAGGTGGCCCACTGGTTGGCATTTTGTTACTTAAATGTGTCCCCAACAATTTATCGGGCATGCATTGTCTGATTTTGTTCAAACTTGGCACAAGCACAGTACATGATGGCATACATGTGCTCAATTTATTTCACGATCTGAACAAAGACGTCCGACTGGTAGGCTGACAGCCATTTTAGTTGTACATAAATATGGGTTAGCCCCTTAACTCCATGAAGCAAAATTACTAAAACAATGGGGGCTATGACATTTCATTTCCTTTTTTACTTATTTTCTTTATTAAATAATAACTCATGTGATGTGTCAGTTTCCAGTTTTGATAAATGAAGTTTTCTCTGTAAGTTTGAACTTTTGTTGTTGATGAAATCTTTGCAGAAGAAATTCTGAGAAAATTTTTATAATACTTTTCTGTTGCAAATTTGGGGAATATGGATGTTTTATTGAAAAAGGGGGGCATGTATTGATACCAAGGAACTATTTGAATGTGGCTGTTATGCACCTTTTAAAATAGCTGGATGTCGGTCCGTTGGCGGACTTCTTTGTGACTCCCTGACTCGGAAGTAAACCACTCAGAGACTGTCTGTGTTTGTTCATTATTATCTCATTCACCTTGACACGAAAAATACTTCAGCACATGTGCAAATTGGAGTGAGATAATACTTTTTCCTCTGTCTGCCTGCCTGGCAGTCAAAGAAATTCAAAATCATTTCAAACAGGAAACTTACAGTTTTTACGAATGCCATAATGGACACATACAGCAAGCATGAATAACTAATGTAATGTATCCGATAGCATGATGAATTAAACCTGCAGAAAATGGTGGTAAAACCCACAATTAATTTATTTATACGACTTTCACAATCTTTATTTTTTAATGGAATTATATATTCAAGAATGTAGAACACAAATCACCTTTCATAATACTGTACTTCCAAAAAACGACCAGTTTTCAGTATCACATTTCAATGTAAATCGGGGGGGGGGGGTGGGGGGTCATGGATGAGAGCGGTGTTTGAGATTGCTTTTGGACCACTTCAATTGCCTTAAATTTCGGATATTTTTTTAACTATCGTTAAAATCATTATTTTATTAAAATTGTAGTGATATTTAAGTAACGCTGTGCTGGGAATCGTGTTCCCAGCTCTTTCATTACTGTCATGGACAGATGACTGCAGTATACATTAACTATAGTGTCATTGATAATATAATTGATGGTTATATGATGGGAGAAGGAGGGCTGGAGGGTGAAGGGTGCCAGAGGTGCCAGAGGGAGGTGCCAGAAAAGTCTTAAAGTGGTGAAAAAAATACTGAAGTGAGGTGAAGTAAGACTGTAGTGGAACATTGGTTAACTAATTTTTCACTACAGTGGTACTGTAGCAATTTGTAGTTGTATTGTAGTTAAGTGAAATGTTTTGCCATTTTACATAGATGATAAAAAGTAGAAAGGAAGTCCTAATAATTTTTTTTTATAATTTACCAGTCAATAACTAGTGGCAAAGAATTGTACTGCAGCATGTCTGTAATACAGTATAGTACTTTAGAGTTAATGCTGTATAACTACAAAATGTCCTGCAGTAAAACTATAATATTTAAACTGTAGCACATTAGAGTACTTTAGAGTTACTCCCATAATACGATTGGAATGCTTTTGCCATGCATTACAATTATCGACAATCATCACAGGAAATAAATCGTACTTTTTATGAACTAATGCTACACATATATGTTGTTTTGGAAATAGTGAGGAAAAGATTATTCAAAAGTGTTTTCTTGAATTGAAAAGAAACGTTGGTAAAACACTCCATTTTACTGGAATACAAATCATTCTGCACTTATCTTCAGTCAAGGCATTTTGAGAAAAAATATTATCTCAACAAATGGTAATTGGACATTATTAATACACAGTGGGCAAGGAATGTTTTTGGAAAACTTGTAGAATAAAAACAATTGTTAAATTGGCAATTATGAAAAATCATGAAATGAGCAAATTATCTTGTTCAAATTATTGACAAAATTATACAGGCGAGTTAGTTTATGTGGAGTTGGGTATAAATGAAACTTATAAAATGTAATGTCTTTAATTTGTGTATCTTTTAAAGATTCATTTTCAGAAAAAAGGAAAGTATATCAGTGGATACTGGAGCTTGTTCCTTCTGTCTGGGAAACAAAAATAATACAATATACTGTTTAACAGTTGTTTATTTAACAAGGAAGTGAGAGTTTATTGTGATGATATTTGTTATCTTCTTGTTTGCCAACATGCTTACTGTCTGTGGGAAAGCTTGCAACCCTCCAACCAGAAAAGGAATTAATAACCTTTCTTCCAGAGGCAATGTCATTATAGGAGGATTTTTTCCAATTCACAATTCTGCAGTTAAAGAACATTCTTCTCTCAAAGGATATCATACCAAACTTTACTGCACAATGTAAGACCCTTTGGTTAATATGTATTTTTTGGGAAGTATTTAGAATTAATAACTGTCTTCTGTTGATGCATGATTAATGTTGCAATTTTTGATGAACCACCAAAATAATTACTCGATGTAAAAAGGTAAAATGTAGCATTGAATTATCACTGCTTAAACTGTGAATTTTATCTCAATTGTATTTACGGTGAGTACTTATTAAACAAATAAAGATTCAAGATATGGTCCAGCAATGTCAAACAATCTAAGATGGAGATTCCGTGTGTGTGTGTGTGTGTGTGTGTGTGTGTGTGTGTGTGTGTGTGTGTGTGTGTCCGCGCGCTGTGTGTGTATATGTATATATATATATATATATATATATATATATATATATATATATTTATATATATATATATATATATATATATATATATATATATATATATATATATATATATATATATATATATATATATATATACACATATATTATGTACAGCTCTGGAAAAAATTAAGAGACCACTGCAAAATTATCAGTTTTTCTGGTTTTACTATTTTCGGTATGTGTTTGAGTAAAATGAACATTTTTGTTTTAATCTATAAACAACTGACAACATTTCTCCCAAATTCCGAATAAAAATATTCTTCATTTTGAGCATTAATTTGCAGAAAATGACAACTCGTCAAAATAACAACAAAGATTCAGTGTTTTGAGACCTCAAATAATACAAACAAAACAAGTCCATATTCATTTTAAACAACAGAATACTCATGTTTTAACTTAGGAAGAGTTCAGAAATCAATAGTTTGTGGAATAACCCTGATTTTCAATCACAGCTTTCATGCATCTTGGCATGCTCTCCCCCAGTCTTTTACATTGCTGTTGGCTGACTTTCTGCCACTCCTGGCACAAAAATTCAAGCAGCTCAGCTTTGTTTGATGGCTTGTGACCATCCATCTTCCTCTTGATCACATTCCAGAGGTTTTCAATGGGGTTCAGGTCTGGAGATTGGGCTGGCCATAACAGGGTCTTGATCTGATGATCCTCCATCCACACCTTGATTGACCTGGCTGTGTGGCATGGAGCATTGTCCTGCTTGAAAAACCAATCCTCAGAGTTGGAGAACATTGTCAGAGCAGAAGGAAGCAAGTGTTCTTCCAGGACAACCTTGTACGTGGCTTGATTCATGAGTCCTTCACAAAGACAAATCTGCCCGATTCCAGCCTTGCTGAAGCACCCCCAGGTCATCACCAATCCTCCACCAAATTTCATAGTGGGTGCAAGACACTGTGGCTTGTCGGCCTCTCCAGGTCGCTGTCTAACCATTAGATGACTAGGTGTTGGGCAAAGCTGAAAATTGGATTCATCAGATAAGATGACCTTACTCCAGTCCTCTGCAGTCCAATCTTTATGGTCTTTTGCAAACCTCAGCCTGGCTCTTCTTTGCTTCTCATTGATGAAGGGCTTTTTTCTAGCTTTGCATGACTTCAGCCCTGCACCTAGGAGCCTGTTTGAACCGTTCTCGCCGTGCACTTCACCCCAGCTGCCGTTTTCCATTATTTTTGTCGGTCACTTGATGTCATCTTACAGTTGTTGAGTGACATTCAAATGAGTTGGCGGTCATCCTGGTCAGTGGAAAGTCGTTTTCGCCCTCTGCCCCAATCCCCAATCCCAAGCTTTGTTATCCCCAATGTCTGCTGCTTGACCTTGTTCTTATGAACCGCCATCTTTGAAATTTTAAGGATGGAATCAACGTGATGCTCACTGTATCCCTCTCCCAGTAAAGCCAGAAATGAACCCTTCTTTTCCTCAAACAAAACTTTTCTTTTCAACTCTTTTGGCATGATCAAGAGTTATTTTTTTGATTACAATTACTTTTGAGGTACTACTGTTGCGAATCTGGAAGCCATGAGCACTCAACATACAGGTCCTATAGAACAGTTATATCGGTAAGTGTGTGTTTCTAGTTAGTGTCCCATCCCTAGTCTAGTGGGAATTGGATGTTCATGTGCTTCGGAGTTATATTGAGAGTCAGAGTTTTCTTTTATTTTTACACCACCAACATCAACTACAACAACACCAGCATCACCCTCACCTTCACCTCGCTCTGGCCGACGCCATGGTGGCCGTGGGGGGCAGAGTTCAAGGAGGATCCTCATGGCGGCTCTCGCCCAATCAGAGAGATGCAAGCGAGTTCCTCGGCGGTTGTCCAATGACCACAGCACATGCAGGAAAATGCTCCTCTACCTGTTTGGAGGGTGGTCTACCAGACAGCTGTCACGACCCCCCCCCATGCCCCCCGGGTCCAATCAATGACCTTGGTGCCCGTTTTGGCCAATGACAGGGTGAGGAGCGCATTTTGTGTGCCAAAACCGTCCAGTGAGGGAGAGCGGGGAGGGAGGAGGCGTCCCCTCCCCCCCCCCCCTGGACAAGGGTGAATAAGGTTTTGGTGCAATTCGGAGCAGGAAGAGAGTTTTGGTTGTCGGGACGAGCACCGAATGGAGCTCTCGACTCTGATCACGTCTCTAGATTCCGGGTGTTCGGTAGAGTGACCCTCCTGCTCCACCTAGTGGTCGTGCTCGCAGCCGAACCCCGGCCCACAACACTACTCGCACTGTTTTTGCCATCCAGCTGGTCCTATTGCAAGAGGATAGTGATGACCACAGCAGTGGCTTTTATACTTTTCCTTGTTAAATAAGATTCAGTTCAGGTGATCACCTAATCAGTACCTCACTAAGTAGAATGAGGTGTGCCTGTGTTGGAATACAACAGACACTGGAATGGAATGGCTGCCGTACATGCAGAGATGCTGATTTATAATTTTTTTGGAGTGGTCTCTTAATTTTTTTCCAGAGCTATATATATATGTATGTACGAGGTGTGTTCAAAAAGTACCCACCTTAAATTTTTCGTGCGTAAACAAATGAAGCTAGGGGGCGTGGTTTGGGGCAAGTATGTAGGAAATCCTAATTCGTATGCGTGAATATTTTCCCGCCTGCAAAAGCTGTCAGTCGCCGACAGACCGCCGATGAGTGAGGAAGTGTAAGTGAGCGCCGTCGGATTTTAGTTTTTGACAAAATGACGGATCACTGTGGTCTCATAGCCAGTGATCACTGTGTTGAAGAAGTTGGGATCGCAGTTCACAGTCTCCAGCATGTCCTGTGCGATCTCCAAACAGAGTTGCTTCTGCTTGATCGATAGCAGCTTTGGCACGAACTTCGCTGAGATTCTCCTGAAGCCCAAATCCTCAGTCACAATGGAATGAACGGATCCAATGCTGACGCCCGCCTCGTCTGCAAGTTCTCTGGTCGTGATTCGACGATCCTGCATCAGCAGGGTCCTCACTTGGTCAATGACGATCTCATTTTGCGATGTTGAGGGCCTACCAGAACCTGCATCACTTTCCACTGATGTGCGACCATCTTTGAAGTGGTTGTACCACTCTTTTATCTGTGTGGTGCCCATTGCTTCGTTCCCAAAGGCCAGTTGAATCTTGCGGATCATTTCCACTTGGGAATCGCCAAGCTTTACACAAAATTTCATGCAGTAGCGTTGTTCAAGTTTTTCTGTCATTTTGTCAAAAACGAAAATTCGACAGCACTCACTGACACTTCCTCACACATCGGTGGTCTGTCGGCGACTGACAGGTTCTGTAGGCGGGAAAATATTCACACATACGAATTAGGATCGCCGACATACGAGCACTAAACCACGCCTCCCTAGCTTCATTTGTTTACGCACAAAAAATTAAGGTTGGATACTTTTTGAACATACCTCGTGTTTGTATATATATATGTATATATATATATATATGTATATATATGTATATATATATATATACATATATATATATATATATATATATATATATACATATAGATATACATATACATATATATATATATACATATATATACATATACATATATATACATATATATACATATATATATATACATATATATACATATACATATATATACATATATATACATAGACATATATATACATATATATACATATACATAAATATACAGATATATAAATATACATATATCTACATAAATATATATATATATATATATATATATATATATATATATATAAATATATATATATATATATATATACACACACGCACCCACACAGATACTGTGTGTGTGTGTAGATACATATTTAAAGTGAAAACATTTTCAACCAAGCATTTACTTGCAGGTTACGCCCACAAGGACTACAATGGGCCATGACGATGGTGTTTGCGATTATAGAGATAAACAAAAATGATACAATACTTCCAAACATAACATTAGGTTATGATATATATGATTCTTGTTTTGCAATTCCTAAAGTGACACAACACGGTCTGTTGTTCTTGGAAAATGTTATTGATTTGGTTTCAAAGACTGAAGAAATTTGTTTACCAAAAGTAGTGATTGGGCCATATGCTTCAAAACTTACCAAGCTGTTGAGTACTACCTTTGGTTTATTTCACTTCCCCCAGGTGATGATGCAATCTTCATATTCGGCTTGACTTGTGCTTGAATGTGAAATATAAATAAATATATGTAATGTAAATCAAATAAACAATTGTGATACAATCACCCCATTATGATATATTGTCTATGTCCGTGTGGTTGTGGATTTTGTTTGACAGTGAATGGAATGTTTCTATTTGAATTTTTTAATTTTTTTTACTCCGTGTAAAAGAAGGGCGTTGAAGAATTACGTGAACCTTTTGTAAAATGCGAAAAATATTCAGTTAAACCTAAGATCTTGTGTGGCAATAGTCAATGCCCTGAGACATTTTTACAGGCATGGTGAAATCGGAATTTATGAAAGTATTTTGGGTAAAAGCCAGATTTCAGTCAACTTCGTTATGCGCTGTGGAATAGGGGAGTATTTTAAAGTTCTTTTTGAAGGAGTACTCATGTATGCGTCCAGGGAAAATGAATGTGACACACACTGCACAAGTTTGTGATGTACGTCTTTCAAAGAGATGTACATTTAAAATGGTGCAATATATTCAAGGAGGTTGGTGAATGATTTTGATTATTCTCAAATTTAACCAAATGATGTCCCTCAAGCAAACATTAACTGTGTTTAACAACTAATTTTGGAGAATCTCATGATTTGTATATGTAAAATTGCAGAAGAATTGCATGTCAGTGTTGAAAATGTGAAAGTAATCAATACAGGGTGCCAGAAAATCATTGTGCAACTTTGAAATTTTATAACTTATGATGTACACATCATATACACAAACTGTAAATGGCATATGAAAGCCTAATAATCAAATATGTTAATGTTGTTGTTATTGCTGTTGTTAAATCCACAATTCTCCTGGGTTTCTTGACAATTTGACATTTTCTGAAGAACACATTGTGCTCCACACACAGACTGCTCTCCATTACGCAGTTATTTCCACCATGTTGTTGGCAATATTATTACTTCAACCTGTTTCGCATCCACAGTTTACCATTCAAACCCCCCTTATAAAAAGTTAGCAATGACCTGATCCTCACTGGGCAGGTAAGTGAAAATCCTGTCATGAACGACTTGTATCTAAATAACAAATGGGATGTTGTTTTGATAACATAGGGTGCACGTGCCTGTGACGTCACCACAATTGCTGTCCGCTATCTTGGAGTAGCAACTAACAAAACGAAATGACACGTGCACTGCAGCATTGTATTTACAATTGTTAAAATAGGCGTTAAAATGTGAATTTTTGTTCAATATTTCGTTGTGGCAATTGTGCCGATAAGAAAGATTGGTTGTCATATCATAGACTCCAATGATTTTGACTTTGAGGCTGGACTTGCGAGTTATGAGGGATGTTCAAGAGGTATCCGGAATGAGACTCTCACGTCCAAGAAACTGTGTGTGTGTGGTGTTTGTGTGTGTGTCTCGTTGATTGTTATCTCCATAATTCGAGTTTCAGAAGGTAGAACAAAGTCCTCCCAGGACTCGGAGTATCCAGCTCCATTTCGGTGAAAGACCGTGATTCATGGACCAAGTTGTGAAGTTTTCTTGTTCTCCGAGTTTTGTTCCAAGGGCTCTTTTCAGGATTGTCACTAAGCCCCCCACAGTCTCCAACTGTAATTCGGTTGTGGTGATGTTCCCAGGGATGTTTTGTAGGATCTTGGTGAGCTTCTTCTTTATCATTCCCATTGCTACAAGTACAATTAGTACTCTTCAGCTACGGTACTCTTCTCTTCCAATATATTTTCACTTCATGCTTGAGGTGTGTGTGTGTGTGTGTGTGTGTGTGTGTGTGTGTGTGTGTGTGTGTGTGTGTGTGTGTGTGTGTGAATTTGTTCCATATCTGAACTGAATTGATGAATACTGATATTGCATCAGCGTTTTGAGTCTTTTGATTATTTTCTGGAAACATAAGTTTTCAGCATTCATTAGTGGTACTGTGAAGGTCAATTGTGAAATGGCTCAAAAGAATAGGAAAATCGGAGGAAAACAGAGAATTTCAAAATGAACGGACTGAATCCTTCGCATCCACATCAAGTTTGGCTGGGCTCCCTTTATGTCTCATTTGCCATGAGAAATTCTTCAACATCAAAAAAAATCCAATCTTGAGAGGTATTTTCTAAAAAAAACACACAATATTTACTGAAACGTTTCCTGTTGGAGATGACAAAACGAGAGCCATGGAGGAGCTGAAGCACCAAATGCTGAAAATCTATATATATATAAAATATAGATGACAGCGATAAAATATATATCACATATCTATAAAATATATCACATTTATAAAGGCCCAGTCACACCTTGACGTTTTAGCCAGCGATGGCAACGTATTAAAATTTATGTAAAACGCTGGCTTACGTTGAACTTTTGATGTTTTTTTTTTAAAGATTCGGACGTATTCATAGCGACTTGGTCTTATGTATAACGCATTAGTAACGGACACAGAACGTTTCGTTGTGTTATAGATAACTTATACCAACGAATGCTGAACCTGTTGTCGGCCTACACAACCGATGCCCAACGATAGTCTAACTCAGGCATAGCGTGTTTCACGCATCGCCGACGATGTCGTGACGTAGCCTATTAAAAGCTGACGCACAACGATTCAAATCATAACTGCCGTAGAAATGGAAGTGTCAACATCGCAGTTACACCTTGGCGATCTTGCCAGCGTATGCCGACCTAAGAAAAATGTGTCTAAAACGTTGGGGAACATCAAATACGGTATGAGTAAGTTTGGTATACGTGAGTAGAATGCTAAAGTATGCTATCATACTTCGTAGTAAGTAGAGTACGTCAAGAAATTTTAAACATGTTCAAAATTTTACGACGTACTTGGCGTATGACACACGTTCCGCATGCGATGGGGATAAGTTGTACACACGATATGCGGAGGCTTACACACGTCCACAAAGGCTACTTATAAGTGACTCATAAGTCGAAACATGTCGCGGTAATGTCTTTTTTATGCGAAACTTATTTCTAACTTATGTTTGACGTGCTTTGAACCAATTCTTTACGTAGTCCCAACACACATAAACGTATGTAGACGTATTCCAATGACGTCTTCCGGTCGACAAAGAAAATAAATGAACGTGTTTCTAACTTACAACTGCCATATAAAGACGTGTTCCCAGCGATTTTGGGAATTGGTATATAAAAATGGTGTTCATAAAAGGGGAACCCAACAGTGTTTTCGAGTCCTTTGTGAGTCGATGTCCATGTCAGCAGTAACAGTATCAGTATCAGTATTAGTATTAGTAGTAGTTTGTTCATGTTGGCAGTAGTAGGTGAGTGTGAGGGGGAGGGTGTGGGTTATGATGGATCCTCCTTTCGTCCGCGTGTCCACGGGTAGGAGACATCTTTGCACCATTGTTCGAAGTTCTTCGCGGCTAATTTTTTATGGGGCTTTTTCAACAATGAGCTATGGCTTGTTTTTACGATTTAGGTCTATTCATAACGGGTTGGACAAATGCACAATGAACTAATAATGTGCATAGAGCGCTTCGATAACTTATAGATACGGTATACCAACGAATAATTATCGTGTAGCCGGCGTTCACAAACTATGCCCAATGATAGCCTAACTTATCCATATCGTGCGGCAGTTTATCTTTGCCGGTGACGTGGGGTTTGCTATTCATAGGCTGCCACTCAACGATTTAAATGGCTGCATCTCCACTATTGAAAGTTAACGCTTGCACTCAACAATTGGATTTTTTTTACACTCAATGACTTTTAAACGGTACCACTCAGCTATTTTCATTGTTTACAATGAACGATTTAAATTGCTGTCACTCGCATTTGTTTTTTGACGCTGGTGCTCGGAAATTTTAATCGTTTCTATTGAACGTGCTAAATCGCTCAAACTCCACTATTGAAAGTAGACGCTTGCGCTTAACAATTTGATTTTTTTTACACTCAACGACTTTTAAACGGTACCACTCAACTATTTTCATTGTTTACAATGAACGATTTAAATTGCTGTCACTCGCCTTTGTTTTTTGACGCTGGGGTTTGGAAATTTGAAGCGTTTCTTCTGAACGTTTTAAAACGTTCAAACTCGACAATTTTAAATAGACGCTGCCGATGGACAATTGCAATCATAGCCAAGCTAGACATCGAAGTGTGAACATCCTCGTCATCCCAAAGAAAAGTTTGAAGAATGCTGCAAATAAGTGTCCTGGCCGTGGCCATGGACGCTGATGCAAGGACGATCCATTATACCTACGTCTTTCAGCCTATGAGTAACTTAAAAGTAACGTCTGTCGATGTGTGGCAACGATCGCGTAACGTGCCAACAACACGTTAATCATAGGTTAGAAATAAGTTTCGGGTACGCTAAACATTACCTCGGCGTGTCTAAACTTATGATTAACTTACAAGTAGCATGTGTTGACGTCTGTCAACGATCGCAGACCGTGCATACAACTTGTGGCCAGCGTAGCGGAACGTGTGAGTCATACGCCGGCATACGCCGTGAAATTTCAAGCATGCAAAAATTTGAGGACAACCGAAAAGTACAACGTTTAAAGCCAGCGCACAACGACGTATGGCAGTGTTTTTCAGCGTGCTCTCAATGTTATCAAAACTTACCCATAACGTATTCAACGTGTGCCAGCGTTTCAATAATCGGCATACGTTGGCTAAAACGTCAAGGTGTGACTGGGCCTTAAAATATATCACATCTATAAAATAGTGTTTTATCAAAGTATCAGAGCAGCTTTACAATGTTTTCAAAAACAAAAACGAAATTTTACAAAAAAGTTAGAGACATGCCATTGTCTGTAAAGACGGTAAGGGACAGAACAGTAAAAATGGCAACAGACATTACCAGTCAGCAGATTAAGGGCATTAATTGAACTCCGGGCTTTACTATCGCTTGTTAGTGTGATGTTGATGACATTGCAAAGATTGCTCTTCTCAGTGTGTATATGAATTTCGTAGGACCCAAAAGTAGCTGATTGAATTGCTGCCCTTCAAAGGCCGAACAAGGGGAGAAGAAGAAGATAGTCAACTATTGATGACTGCCTAAAGACGAAAGAAATAAGCACCGGCCATATCATCTCAGTTGCGACTGATGGGGCACCGAATATTAAAGGGGAACATGAGGGGTTTGTTACTTTGTTGCATAACACACTGGATCATAATTTTCTATTGTTTCACTGCATCATTTGTCAAGAATCGCTCTGCAAAAACGTTTCCACCGGAGATCACAGAAGTGATGACCCTGGTTATACAAATCATCAACAAAATAATGGCAAAAGGGTTGAACCACTGGCAGTTCTGTGAACTTCTTGAAGAAGTCAACTGTTAATATTCGGACCTTCTGCCCAACAGAGTTATGATGGCTTTCCAGGGGAAGAGGGCTTGAACGTTTTGCAGCCTGTCTGAAAGAAGTGAACGTGTTTATGCAGGAAAAGGGTAGTGAATATGCAGAACTTACTGATCCTCAGTGCAACAGAGATTTCACTTCATGGTGGATATCACTTCACTTTTAAATCAACTTCGCAGAAAGCTGCAAGGAAAAGGAAACACAGCTCACTTGCTTTTAGAAGATGTGCTCTCATTTGAGCGGAAACTAGCATTGTTTGTGAGAGACATGGAGATAGGTTTGCTGCTCATTTCCCATCACTGAAACAATTCAAAGAGGAGTCAAACTACGAATTTGACACGAAGAACCTAAAAATTGTGATAGTTTAAATGCAAGAAGCCTTCACAGGGAGATTTCAGGAATTCAGAAAGGAAAATACAACTTTTTCATTTGTGTTGAAATCCCTTGAAGCAGACACTTCTGCACTCAAATTTTCAGCATTCACAAGAGTAGAATGAGAAGTAGAACTGCCTGATTTGCAGGACAAGGACATGTGGAGTTCTAAATTCAGAGGTTTAGTGACAAAACTCGAAAATCTAGAAAGACACATCTACCCTGACACTTCAACACAGATGGACTGAAATGCATGATCTTAAAAAGCAAGACCAAATTGTGTTTGAAGTTTGTAAATATTTACTGGAAACCTACCATACCGTGAAGAGATATGCATTGGCATTCTGTCCATCCTCGGTCGAATTACCTGTGCGAGCAAGTGTTTTCAAGTATGAATTAAATAAAAAGCACACTGAGAAACCGATTGAATGAGGCGAGTTTAAAGTCATGCTTGAAAATTAAAATGACAGCACACTGTCCAAACATTGAATAACTCTCCAAAGAAACTCCATAGCAGAAATTACAATAAACAAGAAGGGCACTCAGAAGAGCGCATACATCCACCACGCAATGCCTGATCCAATAGAACATGTCAGGGCCAAGAAATTTTCGTTGCGTTGCCAAGAAACTTTACAAATCAACCAAATATATATATATATATATATATATATATATATATATATATATATATATATATATATATATATATATATATATATATATATATATATATTGTTGCGAGTTCGCGCCCACCGGCATGCGGACGGGCACGTCACTTGAATCGCGACCGCCTCGCCCACCCGACGCTCAATTCAGTCGTGACCCTCCGGGAACTATCGCCCGGAGCCAGTCACTGGTGGGCCTTTCGACCTCACCACAATCGTGCCAATCGTCCACCCGCGTAGGATAGGGGTGTTCGCCAAACTCGACCTCCCTAAGTACCCACGCGCATGGTAAACCGGGCGATCGTACTTCGCCACAGGTCGACTCCCGACACGAGCCGCTTGGGCGGCCTGTTCCGTACTATCGGGATAACCAATCGGTGTTATCGTCGACCTCGGCGGTTCAGATTATTTACCGGGCATTTTGCACCCACTACGAACCCTTTACGTGAAGCAGGATGGAGGGTCAATAAAGAAAAGACGAAGCGAAACAGGAAAACAGTTCACAGAAAGCACATTTATTTCCCGGCACACGGAAAGCACATATATACAGCCATACAGTCAAAATGCACATATAGCAACCAAAACAAAAGCAACAACGACGCAGACTTAATACCGACTACGCGCACACACAGCAACACTTATACAGCTCTACTTTACAGACGGCGCCAACACACATTTACACAAAAGCAAAGGAAAGAAGCCACCCTCAGAGACTAGGGGGCAGACAGGCCTGTAGGCCAATTGTGCGCGTGTCCTGGAGGAGCGGCAAGGTCTGCGAGACCGGGGGGGGGGTCCTACCCGCATCCTCGTGACGCGTTGGCGGGCGAGCCGCAGATGTGGCCGCGTGGCTGTGCCCCGACTCCGTGCTCCTTGGCGGGTTTTGGTGGAACGACGTTTTGCATGGGGTGGGAATGGGGCCCCCCTTTTGCACTATCTCAGCGTGGGGGAAAGGGGGATTTGTTGATGCCCTGGGGGAGGAGAATGGCTGGCTGGCTTGGGTCCCACGACGAGCGATCCCACACCGCGACCTCGTCGCCGACCGCCGTCCTTCTCGCCTCGGACCCAAGCTCCTTTGCCTTTTCCCGCAACTCTTCTCAGCCGACTCCAGAACCTAACTCGATGACACTCTCCTCAGCCGACTGCAGAACCCAACTCTCTGCCACACCGATGACATCGCCACCCGACTCGACCGACTTCATTTGCCTTGCGCTCGCCTTCTTTTAGGCTGGCAGGAGCAGCTAATATGCAAATATTCGAATCAGGATGACCTCGGGGGCAGAGCCACGCTCGCCCATTGGTCGGAGGAAACGGGGGCGTGAACCTCCCCTGATCCTAGAATTTGCATATATCGATTTCACACAGACGCGCCTGGAGGCGGGGCCAAGCCGCGCCGGGCTTGCTAATGGGACGGAGGAAAAGTGGGCGTGTAGCATTCTTGATCCAAATTTTCCCTCGGAAAGGCCGCTATTTGTGCTCGCGGCTCGGTGCACTCGGCACCAATCGCCGAACGTGCCCGAGACAGCCCGATGTTCAGTGTTCACAGCTGGTGCGGGAATGGCCTTAGAAGGAGAGAGGTGAAGGTGGTGGAGGGTTTTCGGTGGTGGTTTGATGGTTGTGGTGCCGTTTGGGAATGGTGGTGATGCGATGATGTGGGAGCGAGTTGTGAAGGTAAAGGTCATGGCTGTTGGCATTGTTGTTGGAGCGTGGTTGCAGTTGGTGACGATGGCTGGCGTGGTGGTTGTGTGTGGTGGCGGTTGAGACGTGGTTGGTTCAAAATAAAGAAAGAACAGAAAAAATGGCTAACTCAAAGTGTCGCAGCCCGAATGGATCACATAAATTCCCTATATACAACGGGTTTGGGCTAACTACACATGTACTTAGAGATATCTCACCTACGGGCCCTTCATGGTGTAATGTTAATTTCCACAGCCGTAACAACATGTGTATATGTATGTATATATATATATATATATATATATATATATATATATATATATATATATATATATATATATATATATATATATATATATATATATATATATATATATATATATATATATATATATATATATATATATGAGGTGTGTTCAAAAAGTATCCAACCTTTGTTCATAAAAAAAATAGTCGTATCCAGATACAACAAACTTTCAGGAATCTCCTTCAAAGTAGTCCCCTTGGGCTGCCACTCACTTCTCCCAACGGTTCTGCCACTGTCGGAAGCAGCGCTGGAACACCTCTTTTGGGATGGCGCGCAGCTGGTCCATCACATTCCGCATGATGTCTTCTCTGGACTGAAACCTGGTCCCTTCCAGGGGCATTTTCAGCTTGGGGAAAAGCCAGAAGTCAGACGGAGCCATGGCGGGAGAGTACGGAGCCTGACGAAGCACAGCTGTGTTGTATTTGACCAGGAAACTCTGTATCAAATGTGAAGAATGGGTGGATGCGTTATCGTGATGGAGCTGCCAATTGACCGCTGCCCACAGGTCCTGCCGTTTGCGTCGCACAGCGTCACGAAGACGAAGCAGTACTTCTTGGTAGTATCCTGCATCAGCAGGGTCCTCACTTGGTCAATGACGATCTCATTTCGGGATGTTGAGGGCCTTCCAGAACGTGCTTCACTTTTCACTGATGTGTGACCATCTTTGAAGCGGTTGTACCACTCTTTTATCTGTGTGGTGCCCATTGCTTCGTTCCCGAAGGCCTGTTGAATATTGCGGATCGTTTCCACTTGGGAATAGCAAAGCTATACTCAAAATTTGATGCAGTAGCGTTGTTCAAGTTTTTCCGTCATTTTGTCAAAAACGAAAATCCGACGGTGCTCTCTTACACTTCCTCACTCATCGACGGTCTGTCGGCGACTGACAGCTTCTGCAGGCAGGAAAATATTCACACATATGAATTAGGATCGCCTTCATGCATGCACCAAACCACACCTCACTAGCTTCATTTGTTTACGCACGAAAAATTAAGGTTGGATACTTTTTGAACACACCTCGTATAATAACAAAAACTCTCATCTTGTATGTATGTTCCCGAAATACAGCCACCACGGTACAAGATGGCGCAAAAAAATTGGCCCACATTACTCACCATTCATCTGCGGAGTGCAGTAACAAGTTTCCTTCAAATAGGCCAACAAAAAAAAACTTTACAAGTCAATTCCCGATTCAGTTTAGTACTCTTTGGGAGAATTTGATCAATGCAAACAACCTCAGTGGTATAGTTCGCTGGAGCTATCTTTTTAGTTTCTTGAAATTATTTATTTTAAAATCTCAAACATTTAACATAGACGAAGAACGATTTATTTTTAAGCATAAAATAAACATCTCCATTTCGATCGAATACTTCCATGTTCATTAATAAATAAAATTGTGTTTTGAAAATTACGCATAATAATTTCTTTGAATTTCTTTTCTCCGGTTTTTTTTTTCACATTGACACACAATATCAAGTTTCGTTCAAATCTGGCAACGAAAATAATTATTAAACAATCAATTCCCGATTCAGTCAACTACTCTTCGGGATTATATATATATATATATATATATATATATATATATATATATATATATATATATATATATATATATATATATATATATACATATATATATACATATATATATATATATATATATATATATATATATATATATATACATATATATATATATATATACATATATATATATATATATATATATATATATATATATATATATATATATATATATATATATATATATATATACATATATATATATATATATATATATATATATATATATATATATATATATATATATATATATATATATATATATATATATATATATATATATATATATATATATATATATATATATATATATATATATATATACACATATATACGTATATACATATACACATATACACATATACATATATACAGGGCCGAGTGGCATGTGTCTGTAATCTGGCTACTCAGAGGCTTGGGTTGAAGTATCTGGAGGATCGCTTGAGGATGGGAGCTCTGCGCTGGACCATGCTATGAGAGGGTGTAGGGCAGCCCGGAATCATGGCGAAACCCAATCCCTGTTTCGTAAGAGGCGACCAGGGTTGCGTCAGAAAGGACATGGGTCGTCGCTACATAATTGCATACTAGTCATGCAGTTTTTGACGGATCGGGCTGAAAATTTTTGACAAAGAGGTTGATTAAAGTGCGCATCAAAGCCTGGAAGGAGATTTTTGATTTTCGAAAAAATATATATTTTTAGGATTTTTCCAAAATTTCAAAGTCCTGTTGCTAGGCGACGGTGGTGTCCATAGCAACGGTGCTCAAAAGCATACAACTAGATCCTGGTATGAACCTACCTGTCAAGTTTCATTAAAATCAGTTGACTCCTCTGGCCTCCAGAGCTGTCTATTATAAACAAACAAACACAAGCCGGTAGGCAACATGCGTGGTCGCTACATTATTGCATACTAGTCATACAGTTTTTGACGGATCGGGCTGACAATTTTTGACAAAGAGGTTGATTATAGTACGCATAAAATCGTTGAAGCCGATTTGTGATTTTCGAAAAAATTATTTTTTTATGATTTTCCAAAAATTTCAAGGGCCCGTTGCTCGGCAACGATGGAGTCCATAGCAACGATGCTCAAAAGCATAGAACTAGATCCTGGTATGAACCTTCCTGTCAAGTTTCATCTAAATTGGTTGACTCCTCTGGCCTCCAGAGCTGTCCATTAAAAACAGACATACAAACAAAGATACATATAGACAGATGGAAAAAGTGAAAATAAGGGTACTCTAGCGACCACCCAACATACAAACAAAGTAACAAACAAGCCGGTAGGCGACATGGGTGGTCGCGACATAATTGCATACTAGTCATACAGTTTTTGACGGATCGGGCTGAAGATTTTTGACAAAGAGGTTGATTATAGTGTGCATAAAAGCCTGTAAGCCGATTTTTGATTTTCCAAAAAATTATTTTTGGGGGATTTTTCAAATATTTCAAACTCCCGTTGCTAGGCAAAGGTGGTGTGCATAGCAACGGTGCTCAAAAGCATAGAACTAGATCCTGGTATGAACCTACCTGTCAAGTTTCACCAAAATCGGTTGACTCCTCTGGCCTCCAGAGCTGTCCATTACAAACAAACACACAAACATACATACAGACAGACGGAAAAAGTGAAAATAAGGGTACTCCAGCGACCACCCATCAAACATACATACATACCTACATACATACATACATACAGACAGATGGAAAAAGTGAAAATAAGGGTACTCTAGCGACCACCCAACAAAGCGGTAAGCGACATGGGTGGTCGCGACATAATTGCATACTAGTCATACAGTTTTTGACGGATTGGGCTGAAAATGTTTGACAAAGAGGGTGATTATAGTGCGCATAAAAGCCTGGAAGCCGATTTTTGATTTTCGAAAAAATTAATTTTTTTAGGATTTTTCAAAAATTTCAAAGTCCCGTTGCTTGGCAACGGTGGTGTCCATAGCAACGGTGCTCAAAACCGTAGAACTAGATCCTGGTATGAACCCACCTGTAAAGTTTAAACAAAATCGGTTGACTCCTCTGGCCTCCAGAGCTGTCCATTACATACAGACATACAAACATACAGACAGACGGAAAAAGTGAAAATAAGGGTACTCTTGCGACCACCCAACATACCTACAGACATACATACAAACATACAGACAGAGGGAAAAAGTGAAAATAAGGGTACTCTAGCGAACACCCAATATAGCGACCACCCATGTCGCCTCCCAGCTTGTTCATGGAACAACTGACTTGGGACCACTATGTGTTGGATGCATGCAGTTCCAAGAACCGCAACAATATATATATATATATATATATATATATATATATATATATATATATATATATATATATATATATATATATATATATATATATATATATATATGCACAATAGAGCCAAAAGTATGTGGACACCTGCTCGTCCAACATATCATTCAAAAATCATGGCCATTAACATTGAGTTGGTCCCACTTTGCTGCTATAACAGCCTCCCCTCTTCTGGGAAGGCTTTCCAGGAGATGTTGGAACATTGCTGCAGGCATTTGCTTCCATTCAGCCACATGAGCATTCGTGTGGTCGGGCACTGATGTTGGGCAATTAGGACTGGCTCACAGTCAGCATTCCAATTCATCCCAAAGGTGTCCGATGGGGTTGAGATCAGGGCACTGTGCAGGCCAGTGAAGTTCTTCCACACCAATCTTGACAAACTATTTCTGTGTGGACGTCACTTTGTGCATGGGGTCATTGTCATGTTGAAACAGGAAGGGGCCTTCCCCAAACTGTTACCACAAAGTTAGAAGCACAGAATCGTTAAGAATGTTATTGTATGCTGTTGCGTTAAGATTTCCCTTCATTGGAACTGAGCGGCCTAGCCTGAACGATGAAAAACAGTCCAGACCATTATTCCTCCTCCCCCAAACTTTGCAGTTGGCACTATGTATTCGGGCAGGTAGCGTTCTCCTGGCATCCACCAAACCCTGATTCATCCGATGGACTGCCAGATGGTGAATCATGATTCATAACTCCAGAGAACATGTTTTCACTGCTCCAGAGTCCAATGCGGGTGAGCTTTACACCATTCCAGCCGATGCATGGCATTGCACATGGTAATCTTGGGCTTGTGTGCGGCTGCCTGGCCATGGAAATCCATTTCATGAAGCTCGAGACGAACAGTGCTTGTGCCGATGTTGCTTCCAGAGTCAGCTTGATGCTCATTCGTAAGTATTGCAACCGACGACAGACGATTTTTCCACGCTATGTGCTTCAGCACTCGGCGGTCCCATTCTGTGAGCTTGTGTGGCCTTCCATTTCGTAGCTGAGCTGGTGTTGCTCCGAGACGTTTACACTTCACAATAACAGCACTTACAGTTCACCGGAGCAGCTCGAGCAGGGCAGAAATTTGATGAACAGACCTGTTCGAAAGGGGGCATCCAATGATGGGACTATGTTTAAAGTCACTGAGCTCTTTAGTATGGCCCATTCTACTGACAATATTTGTCAATGGAGATTGCATGCCTGTGCGTTTGATCTTGTACCCCTGTCAGCAATGGGTGTGGTTGAAATAGAAGACTCCACTAATTAGAAGGGGAGTCCGGATTATTTTGGCCATGTAAGTGTATGTGTGTGTGTGTGTGTGTGTGTGTGTGTGTGTGTGTGTGTGTGTGTGTGTGTGTGTGTGTGTGTGTGTGTGTGTGTGTGTGTATATATATATATATATATATATATATATATATATATATATATATATATATATATATATATATATATATATATATATATATATATATATATATTTATTTATATATACTGTACATCCACAGGATATTTAATGCTCTTAAGCTATTTGTATTTCAGGTGAGCTATGGCTCTGGATGCACTTGCTTGAGTGATAAGAAGAGGTTTCCTTCTTTTACTCGCACATATGTGAGTGAAATACATTGGGGAATTGCATTTTCTCATTTGGTGAAACATTTTGGTTGGAAGTATGTTGGTATCCTGGCAATCGAAGATGCATATATAGCCGACCCCATTGCAAACTTTCTGGCTGATGTGGAACCTGCTGGAATCTGCATTGCCTTCCAAGAAATTTTACCACAGCACTACAAAGAAAAACATCTTGAATACACTGGTAGGACATATGTCAGAATATTAGTTGCCTACATAACATGAACGATTTCCACAATTTTATCTTTTGATTATGTCTATAACTGTCATTGAAACTACAAAGCCTGGTGTTGGCTTAGTGGTTAGGATGGCGGTGAGGGATCCTAGGGTCCTGAGTTCAAGCCCCGTTGGCTGCTGAATTAAAATACACCAGGACGTTGACTCAGCCTGTCATCCTTCCGAGGTCAGCAAAATGAGCACCAGTGTACTGATAAGTGGGACACTGAATCAGCGGCATCGCCGCATCCCAACCAATGATGCAACCAGCAGCTACAGGCTGCACTCGATAGAGAGATTGAAACTACAAATGCAAGATGTGAATGAATGCTCACTGAAAGGCTTAATAATATTGCTGTTACCATGTAATGCGTTAGCTAAAATTCATAGAGTTTTAAAATTTAAACAAAGTCCTTGGGTGAAAAAGTATATTCAATTCAATACAGATATGAGAGCAAATACAAAAGTATTTTAATTTTTTTTTAATTTTTTTAAATTAAATTTTACTTTTGTATTTGCTCTCATATCTGTATTGAATTGAATATACTTTTTCACCCAAGGACTTAGTTTTTGAGAGAAGGATTGAGAGTAGCTAAAATTCATAGAGTTTTAAAATTTAAACAGTTTTAAGCTTCTCTGATGCAAAACATATCCCTCTTTATCATAGAATGTTGTTAATAACTTTTCTGTTGATTTACCTTTAATATTAAAACTTTTATGATAATCACTTAACCATTCTTTCTTTGGAGTTTCTTTCTCACATGCAAAAGGAAGATCTTTATGCTTATTATGAAGATCACTCGGGTACCTCAAATCAACTTCAAAATAATAACCTTCTTCTTCGTCATTCAATTCCTCTTGAGAAGAAATAACAATATTCATCAAAGCCTTTTCATAATCCTTTTCTTCCACCCACTCTAATTTACCATAAGGCAGAGATTGAGACATTGCCCATCCATACAAATTATTAGCATCAAAATACATCAAATAATTACTATCTTTTTCACTATCATAATTTGGAAGATATTTATTATTTGCTTTAGCATATCTTTTTGAACATACTTGTGATATTCCACCTCTCTTAGACTTCTCAATCATCAAAAGCATATCCACATCACTGATTAAATCTATATCTTGTTTTGTCATTTTCAACATTGCACTCCAAGCTAAACCAGGAGCTGTGAAATAGTGGGCAGGATCTAATCCATAACAATTTTTATTATGACAGAGTGATCTAAAAGCTTCAAACACATCAGCTAACAATAAAACATCTGTTTTTAGATATAAATCGTGATATTCTCCAAGGTTCTTTATCTTAAATATTTTCCATATTTCTTGTGCGTGTTTATATTCCTTATCACTTATCTCTTCTTCATAAAGGTTATTATAGAAACTTTCTTTTGAAGGAAGTTGTGTTTCTTTAAATCTCATAAATGAATCCATATAATCATAAGGATAAATTCCCTTACTTGTAAGAATTTTCTCTTTACTTTGAATTTCATTCCTTGTTTGAATTTCCTCTCTCGTAAGAATTCCTTCTTTAATCAGAATTTCATCTTTAATCTGAATTTCCTCTTTAGTTCGAATTTTCTTTATAATTAGAATTTCATCTTCAGTTAGAATTTCCTCTTTACTTTGAATTCTCTCTTTAATCTGAATTTCCTCTTTAGTGAGAATTTCCTCTTTTGGAAAGAATGAATTAAGATTTGGAAAAGAGTCCGTGGAGCTTAGATTTGATGCGAGGTAGGCTAGTGGTGTTCCCATAAACTTGTAAGAATCTAAAAACCTAATACGAGTTAAAGGTTTTGTGAATATCATTTTTGAAAATGAAATATACTTTTGACTTGTGTTTGTTATGGCAGAAATATTCCCTGGTGTTTTTGAAAGTTCATTTATAAATAGATGTGTATCATAGTTGGCGCTGTTGTGAAGAAAGACTGGAATAAAAGAAGGTAATTTATAATTAAGATTACAACAGGAATGAGCGGGACCTCTATATTTACCAGTAAGATGACAATGGTCTCTAACTTTAGACTCCTTAATTTCCCCCTCACAAATATGACAGATATTGTTCATTCTAAATTCTAATTTTTCTTCTTTAGTTAATTTCATCGGTTCATTTGTTTCTTTCATTAATTTAGTGAGTCTTATACAATCCTTTTCTAATCGTTTTACAAACTCTTGTGAAGCATTTTTTCCACGATAATGTTCAAGTTTGTTATACTTTTCTCCAACAGATGATTTGATATAATAACAGAAACCACAAGGAATATGTTTTTGATATTTATTTGTATATGGTTCTTTTGGATTAGGAGAAGCAGTATTTATCTTTTTAAGGATACATTCAAAATCAGCGTATATCACAAATGGGTGCATGATAGATTTATTATAATCTTCAAAATAAATCTTTTCACCAGGTTTAGGCATTGTAATTACAGCTGATTTATGATTACTACAATATTTTGAATGTTGTTCTAATCGTTCTTTTGTATGAAATGAATTAAGACATCGCTTACAAGGATATATTTTGTTTGCTGTTCTGAATACCTGAGAAGAGATTAATCTTGATAAATTATTGATGTATGTGTAATGTGAATTCTTTCCAACACTAAAATATAAAAGGTCAATGTGTGTTTCTTCATTTTTATAGTTGTTTGAAATTTTTAATATTTGAACTTTGTTTGTATCCGTTAATCCATATACATTAATAGAAAGATTATTCTTTTTCTCAAATTTAGGAATATCTGTTAATGGCATTGGGAATTTAAAATCTTTAATGTCCAAGGTATTCTCATATTTCATATATTGTTTTACTCTTTCTGAATTACATTTTTGGTGGATGTAAGTGAGCAAGAACAGACCAGAGAAAACATTTATTATCATTGTTCTTAATATTAACAACTGCCTTCTTTAGTTTTATTTCTTTTGGTAATTCAATATAAGAAGAAGCTTTAAGAGGGTTTGATTTTAGAATGTGTATATCTAAAAAGATGATTTTTTTAATATTGAATCCACTTCCTACCACTGTATTATCAACATCCTCCTCTTGTCTTGATAGTTCTTCATAAACCCCACTATTCAAAAAATCTTGAAATGATGTTATAAAATGAAGATCTGTTCTCATATAAGGAGTTTGTTCTTCATCTTGTCTTTTCATATTCATTTTCACTCCCATATAAAACTTTAAAGTTTTTATTTCTTTTAATGTCTTTTTAATAAATTTTTCAACATCGGGTTTCACTATTTCAATTGATTCAGCTATTGATGATGGACCGGGTTCTCCAAATTGAAAAATCCTTATTTTTATATGCCCTTTAAATGCCCCATCAGTGTTTTCAATATAATAGTCTCCCTTTACTTTAAACTCATTTTTCTTGTGTTTTTGTGATTGAAGATGTTGATTATAACTACTCTTCAAAACATCCTTTGAACAGATATCACAATGTTTTCTTTCCAACTCAAGAGGAGATATTTGATGAAATAGATTAAATGTGTGTTTGTTGGTTCGGAGGTGTTTTCTATAATGTTTATATTCGTGATTACAAACATCGCAGTACGTTGTATTCACCATATTTATAGAATAAAACTTTGCTTAAACTAAAATTTTCTTGATGAAAATTTCGTTTGTTTTACAGGTGAATCTGTGCTTAAAACCATTTTATCCTCCAACTTTTTCACTTAATAAATACAATGTTTCAAGACAGAAAAGACAAGTTTCAATCAATCTCTTCATCTGTTAAAGATACTGAGAAATATGTCAAGGATGTAAAATTGAACAAAGATAAATATAACAACTATTGGATAAAAACTATTATGGTAAATAATATGAGTTCTTCAATTTCCTTCAGTGGAAGGGCTTTTAGTATACCTGGTAGAACATCAATTAAAGTATCTCTAACAAAAGTTTCTCCTCTCCTTCTAGTAATATATTCAAAACTAGAAAAAGCAATGAAACAAGAAAAAGTATCAAAGAACAAAAACCTTATGGATGAAGCTTCAGAAAGAAAAGATAAGACCATCTGTAATATGAAAATTTGTATTTTTTTCAACAACCCTAAAGATGTAAATCTTGATGAAATAAAGGATGTTAATATATCAGGTGAAATGACATTTCGTTCAATAGTAGTTAACGATAATTTTAAAATTACCTTTAATATAAAAAATGTTGTCGTTGAATCTGATAATGAAAAAAAGTATATCGATATCGATGGTAATATACAACTGAAAGTATAGATGAATTTCAGTTTAAGTAAAGTTTTACTTTATAAATATGCTAGACTTTCCTGATTCTCCATATGACAAATATGAGAATTGTCCTGCATGTGAAAGACGGGGATTAAACACAGAGTCAAAAGCCTATAAACAATGTATATTCTGTGATTATCTTCTAATTAATGATAATAAAAAATATAAAAAGGAAAATAATTCTTTTAGATTTACACCAAAAATGAATTACTTTACAAGATTGATTAGAGAAATGAATGTAAAGTATGAGGATGATAACACACCTTTCCTTACAAGGGAAGAAACTGAACGTATAAGAGAAATGTTCAAAGGATTGTTGTTGTATATTATTCATGGATGTAATTTTCAGGGAAATATCAACACAAGATATTGTATAAATAAAATAATGGATTATCTTGAAATTAAACCTGAACTTAGGATAAAATATAGAGTTTCTAAAAAAGCCAATAATAAATTAAATAACCTGTTTTTCAAATATATAAATGAATGATTTTTTACCTATTTGGGAAAATAAGATAAAATTTAACAACCATAAAAATCTCCCAAATTCATTAAGATGTCTCATAGTTGGTTCAAGTGGATGTGGAAAAACCTGCTTACTTTTAAAAATGCTCCTCACTCCCAACTTTTTAGATTATGATAATTTAATAATTTTCACAAAGTCGAGTTTTCAACCAGAGTATCAACTACTCTCATAAGGTTTTAATGCTGGTCTTCAAAAAGAAGATATAATAGGTTTATTTAAACGTCAAAAAAACCTAAATGATTATAACATTGAAGATATAATTCAACTATTTTGTGATACACAGAGATGTAAAAAGAAATCAAATCTTATAACTTGTATTCTTAGTGATAATACGGATGATATACCGTCTCCCCAAGATTTGGATAAATCAAAAAAGAACCTCGTTATCTTTGATGATTGTGTTAATGAGAGAAACCAAACGGTAATGGACAGCTACTACACAAGAGGGAGACATTCTTCTTGTAATTGTATTTATCTTAGTCAATCGTACTTTCAACTTCCTCGTCGTTCCATCAGAAACAATGCTAATACTTTTATTTTATTCAAGTTAAATTCAATAGATATCAATAATTTTTGGAGAGATAATTGTTCTACATTATGTAGTAAAAAGAAATTTGAGGATTATATGAAGCACACGACTGAAAAATATAAATATATTGTTGTGAAACAAGATGAGATATTAAGGGATATATTTTTTGTTTTATAAACAATTACATATATAAATGACAACTATTATTATAAATCTTGTGGGTAAATCTGCTTCTGGAAAAAACTTTCATAAATCAAGGTTCTTGTGTAGTACAAATGAGAATATTGTAAATTTACTTAAAAAACACCCCGTGATACGCATTGTATCAACAACAACTAGAGCAATAAGACCTGGAGAAGTAAAAGGTGAAGATTATCACTATATTTCAGTGGAGGAACATATGCGATTGAGGAATGAAGGACAAATATTTGAGGAGGTTTCTCTTGGTACAACAAAATATTCACATTGTAAGAGTGAGTTAAAGAAACTAAAATCTGGTGGTGTTGGGATATTAGAAACTAATCCAGAAGGAATGAGACAAATTATTAAATATCTGAGCGGAGTGAAGATTTTATCATTCGGTTTTGATGTTGATGAAGAAACTCAACACAAACGTATGAAAAGCAGAGATGCAAGGATTAGTGAAGAAGAAATTACAACTCGCATTAATGTTAATATAGAATTTGATGAAATATTTAAAGAAAATGATTTATTTGAACACATCTACTTGAATGATGAAGAAAAGGAAAATTTCCCTGTTGATCTTTACAATTCATTAAATGATATTTTACAATAAATAAATGGATACAAAAGAAAGAGCAAGAAGATTTAAGGAACATCAAGAGTTGGTTTCAAAAGTTGTAAAACAACAGGAAGACATAAAGAAGAAACGCAGACAGAAACTAACGGGCGAAGAAGCATTTGAAAAAAAACAAGAGAAATTTTTTAAACCACTTTTAAAAACTTCCCAAGAAAAAATGAAAGATGTTTCCACAGTTCCCACAGTAGAATATACTCCCAGAAAGCTCCAAATGTTAAAAGATTTCAGTCAAATGACGGAGGAAGAATTAGAGCATATTGGAGAATTAGAACATGATGAAGGTTTATTTCAACAACTGGAAGAGATTAATCAACCTCCTGATTATATTGTGAATGCTGTTCAAAACAATGAATATTCAGCGGATTCAAAACCAAAGCAGGACTCATTCCAACAGAACAACCAGCAATATTTCATCTTGTTCAAGAAAAGGTATTGATATTTAATGATGAATTAAGGTTCTTAAGTTCTGCTCAACCCCCTGTTAAACTAACTCCGAGATTAATGTTTCTTCTCACAAAAGATGGAAGGCAAGGTTCAACTGTGAGGGATGAATCAAAGTATATTGATAAACCATTGGATATGGAAAATAATGAAGATAGAGTATATATTGATTTGCTGAACACTCTAAATTATAAGGTTATTCTTTCTGGTAAAAGTAGGAAGAATGAGAAGGAGAAACACATTATTCAGGCTTTAAGTATCCTTGGTTCAGGTATTAGTTTTCTTCCAAATGACCCATCGCAATTAGTTAATAGACTGTTATTGTTGTTCGGCAGTAAGAAGGCTGGAAATAACAATTGTTTTAATGAAGCATCAGCCATTTTAGACCAGTTGATGAACATGAAAATAATTAATAAATCTCAATATAAAGACATTTTATCTCATATTAAATAAGATGAGAAGCACAATCCTGAGTTTTAATTTCACAACAAGCGACCACACATCTTCATTCCCATACCCACTACAACTTGACACAACAAAAGAATATGAGGCATCTTTATTGTCCATGGAGACTTATAATACCTTATTTAATATAACCGAGAAAAATGACAAGTTTAGTTATAATCCGGGAAGTGGATACAAAACGATAACAGTCTCACCCGGAGCATACGAGATTTCTCAAATATCTTCCGAAATTGCTCGTCTTATGAAAGAACAGGGTGATGAACCAAAAAATATTATTATAAACATTCAAAAACATACTTCAAAATCAACGATTAAAGTTAAAAATAACTACAAGGTTGATTTCACAATTGATAATTCATTTAGAGAGTTATTAGGTTTCTCCTCAAAAAGATTGAAACTAATGGGACGTTTTACAGTGATAATGTCATTCAAATATCCTCAGGAATAAATTCGGTGTTAATTCACTGTGATTTGATTGATGGTGCTTATAATGATGGATTAAAAACAAATACAATATTTTCATTCAGCGCATACTCAACCCCAATTGGTTATAAATTCAATATGGAGCCTAAAAATTTGGTTTATCTACCTGTGTCAGGAAAAACCATACACAGAGTAAATTTTAGGATAACCGACCAAGATAATCGTGTGATCTCTTTTAATGGAGAAGTTATATCCATCAGAATTCACCTACGTGAAGTTTTTCAATAAATAAATACGATGGTTATTGTGAGGAAGCACGAGTTGGGAAAATATAAAATAATTACAGGGGATGGGATGTTCCTTTCCCGTACTACAAGGGTGAAGGTATGTATCTTGGTAGAGGATACTATAAACCTAAGAGACAAAGGGGTGTTGGACATCAATTTAGAGGAGATGGGATAATTGATACTCTCATGGGTATTGGTTCAACTATTCTTAAACATAAAGACCTAATTGGTTCAACTGCTTCTGCTGTGGGAAATGTAGCAGGTGCTGTAAAGAGTATAAAAGATGCTCAGAAAGAATCTCATAAATTACAAGCAATAAAAGAAATTAAGAAAGGTAAAACTCAGTTGTCCCCCAAGAACGACAGAAAATAATTCAAATACTTGGATCAGGGTTTCAAAAGTTTTAACATCTTTTTCCTAAATAAATACAAGTATGGAAGCAATTGATAGTATCTATGATTTGGATGATACTATTATTATCTCAAACTCCACTAAAAAAGAAGATTACTTCAAGGTAAATGCAATAACTGGAACAGACTGGAATACAAATGGTACAAAAAGTTTTGAAATAAATAATCAACAAACCTATTTGAATCTCTCCGAAAGTTTCTTGTTGTGTAAATTTAAATTCACTAAGGCTGGGAATAACACAAACGCTACACTTGTAAATGATTTCTTCTGGAAAATGTTTGATAGTGTGCGATTGTATATTGGAACACAAGAAGTTGAAGCGGTTGATTATGTCTCTGCTGTATCTGAAATGATGAAATTTACACTCTATACATTCAGTGATAGAATGGGAAAGGGGTCTGTCGAAGGTTTTATTCCTGATATGTCAACGGGAACAAACACAGACCCTGGATATATTCAAAGGAAAGGAATGTATAATGATGATACAAAAGCAGAAAATAGTTTTACTGTGGCAGTTCCTCTTAAAGGTATATTTGGATTTTGTGATTATGATAAAGTTCTGTATGGTCTTAAAATTAGATTTCAACTACAAAGGAATGATAATGAAAATAGATTGCTTTTTGGTGTTGGTAATGCTTTTGGTGATCAGAATAAATTTGTAATTGAGGAGATGAGTTGGTATATCAGTGAATATACTCCTAATCTTAAAACAGAAGAGATGTTGAATCGAAGACTTAACTCAAAAAAACCACTCAGTGTATCATACCTCAAAAGAAGATGTCAACACGTTAAACTCAATCAAACTACTTACACGTGGAATTTGGGTGTTCTGGAAGGAAAGCCACGATATCTGTGGATGATTTTTAAAAAGCCAGATGGTGATACTGCGACTGATAAGAATAATGCATTGAGTGATAATGCTAAGGTGAAACAACTTCGCGTTTCTCTAGATGGAACATTTTATCCACGAGATAGATTGGAAATTAATTGGGAAAAAAATGATTTTGCTGAAGCATACAAGTCTTACCAAAAGGTGTGTGAAAGTAATGGAAATAAAGAACCTATTTTGGATATGACAGCATTTAAAAGTTTGTATACAATCTATACGTTTGACCTGAGCGCTCAAAAAGAAACTATAAAGTCTAATCGAGTGGATACTTCCCTATACATTGAAAGAGGAGAGAGTGAAGAAGTTGATACATATTGTTTGCTTTTGGAAGAAACAGAATTGCAGATTAATACAGATAATGGTGTGATGATTAGTCTCACATAATTTTTTTGTTAAATAAATGAGTGGCAAAGTACCAACTGGGGTATATGTTAATCAAATCAATCTTCATAAACTATCATCTTGTGTTCAAAATCAAAAGCCTTGTACGATTAACGTTAATACAATTCAGAGAAAAGGAGCAGTAAGAATTGATGTTTTGCTCACAAGAGAACAGGTTAAAATCTTGAATGACACTGGCTCACTTAAAATTAAAATGACAAAACCAATGTTGAAAAAATATTCAATAAGAGAGACGAGTGGAGGATTTCTCCCATTTCTAATTCCTTTATTTGCTGGTTTAAGTGCGGTTGGAGCATTGACGGGTGGTATTTCAACAGCGGTCAAAACTGCCAACGAAAGGAAGGCTCAACTCCAGGCTCAAAAAGAATTGGAAAGACATAACAAAGAGTTGGAGAAACAAATTAGTGGAAGTGGTGTAATTGTAGATTTTGCTGAAAAACTTGAAGGTCTGCCTGATAAAGCGAGATTGTTAGTTGGAGATATGCTTTCTTCTATAGCACAAGCAGGTGTAAAATTAACGAAAAGAGGTAATGGATTATATCTTTCTAATAAATAAATGAGCATTGATGAGTGGTTGAAAGAATTTGGAAAGAATACAACATCAAATTTACAACTTGCTAAATATTGTAAGAAATTAAAAATTCATAATGTGGTTATTTGTATGAGAGATGAATTAACAAATGTGTCGAAACATACAAAGAATATTATTATGAACTTAGAAGATAATGATGGGAACGGTTCTCATTGGGTTTGTATTTTTAATAGTCAAGACAAATATTATTTTGATAGTTTTGGTCTTCCACCACCTGTTGAAGTCATAAAATTCTTACAGAATGGTGTTTATCAAACATTTCAAGTCCAATAATTAAATTCCAAGTGTTGTGGTCAATTATGTCTATATGTGTTATTTCAACTCAACAAAAATAAAAAATTTTATGATATTATTTTTAATCTAATATAAATGACTTATGTTGGTAAAGATGGTTCTATCTTTGGTGTATCTCAAGAACTGGATATTGATTTATCAAATTATTACACAAAGGCACAGGCTGAACGACATAAATATAATATAAACAAAAATATTAACATGAAAAATGCTTATAAATTAAAAAATTATCCAAGCCCGACTGACGCGAATGACTTGGTGAGATTAAGCGATTTATCACAATATATATACTTAAATAAAACGGCTGTGTATTCTAAAGATACAGAAGTGTTGATATTATCTCCAGGTCATACAGAATTCACAGTTCGAATTAAAATAAATTTTTATAAAGAAGGGCGTATCGTTTGTATGAGAATAGAACAATGGGGGTATGATATGAATGATTTAGGGTATAATTGGTCATTTAAAATTAACCTCGAAGACCTGGAACAATTAAATCAGTCTCGTAAGGAAGAATATTATCCACTTGGTATCGAGAATGAGTTTTGTGGAGCCACGATTAGTAAACAACAAATAAAAGAATTTAATAAGGGTAAATATAATAATGGTTTTGCCCTTGTTTATCTCATGAAAACAGAAAAAACAGGATTATATATAATAAGTAAGGAAATACAAAATGATTTAACTATGGGAAGATGGGGAGGTGTTTCGTGCCATAATATTATTCTAACATATATTTCTAATACATAAATGACAGCAAGAAGGCTTCAAGAAAATTATCATTTCTGTGTCCAAGCATACCTTCAAGAAAAGGGTATTCGGTATTTTAATAAATATGTTCTACAACATAAGAATGAGGTATTTTCAATAAAAGATTGGCATTATGCTGATGTTGATAAACCTACAACTTTAGATTTAATTAGAATGTTAAATAATGAAAAAATTATAAGGTTAAGAAAAGGTAAGGCTCTTTTAGAAATTCAAAAGAAATTTTATTGGTTTCCTGTTGTAAAAAAATTATTTTGGATACAGGAATAACAAGAAATCCTGATGAATATATGTATAATATTCTATGGGGTGTAAACGATTCAAGTATAGTAAGGGATGAGGAAGGAGTTGAAGAAGAGAGGGAAGAGGAGGAAAAGGAGAAGGAGGAGAGAGAGAAGGAGGAAAGAGAGAAGAGAGAGAGGGAGAAGAAAGAGAAGGAGGAAAGAGAGAATAGAGAGAGGGAGGAAAGAGAGAAGAGAGAGAGGGAGGAAAGAGAGAGAATGAATAAATATCAAAATATGGAAACCAGTGAGATTCAAAAAAGAATAGAGGTATTAAAGAAAATAACTTATCTCACCAGGGAGGAATACAAAGAATTAACAAGTCTATTTGCAATACTTTCAACAAAACTATTAGCATCGTCAAGCTATTCATTTTAATTCAAGTTTTTTCTTAAATAAATGGAGGAGAGAGTGAAGGCATTTCTAAGGATTCTTTATGTTTTAAAAATTAAGATTCAAATGTGCATGTTGGAAACTAAAAAGGTTTTTGCACTCTGCAGAAATTTTTCTCATAAATAAATGAGTTATTGTCTCAAATGTAAAAAGAAAACTAATACTAAAAATATTTCATATATTAAAAGTAAAAATAACAGGGTTATACAAAAAGGTATATGTTCGGTGTGTGGTTCAAAAAAAAAATCAATTTATCTCCAAACACAAACTCGGAGGAGATATACAAAAGTTTTTATCAGGAAGTAAATTTACAACTACTGGAATACCAGGGGAATTACATCTTCCAGGTTATTCTTTCTGTGGTCCAGGCACAAACTTAGATAAAAGATTAGATGAGGCAGACAATCCTAAATCCTGGAGTAAACGAATCAATAGAGTTGATGAAGTGTGCATGAGACACGATATTGATTATGGGAATACCACAACGTTGGAAGAAAAGCATGAAGCCGATAGAGAAATGTTGTATAATTTGTCTCTGATACAAAATCCAACCTTGAGAGAAAAAGTTGATAGGTTCATCGTGAAGAAGATGATTAGTGCTAAATTGAAACTTGGACTTGGAAATTCAAAAAACTTATAGGCTCTAATGATGCCATTAAGACTGAAGAGCAATTAGCTGATGAATTACATAAACCAATATTCACAAAGTTTCAGAGAAGGAAAGTTTATTCCAAGGAAGTTGATTATATCTGGTCTGCTGATTTGATTGAACTCAATAATGATAAGGGGTACAAGTATGCTTTAACCGTTATTGATTTGAGGAGTAGATATGCGTGGGTTGTCCCTTTAAAAAACAAAACAGGTAATACTCTTATGTTAGCTTTTCAACAGATATTTAATAAAAGTAAGAGAAAACCTAAGAAATTGTGGACTGATGAGGGTAGAGAGTTTTATAACAAGACATTTATGAATTTTCTAAAAAATAACAGTATTACATTATACAGTACCTTTAATGAAGGGAAGGCAGTTGTTGTTGAACGTTTTAATCGTACCTTAAAAGAGAGACTATATAAAAAATTCACACAACTCGGTTCACAACAATGGTTATCTTTTATTCAGGATATTGTGGATAAGTATAATGACACGATTCACACGTCAACGAATATGAAGCCATCAGAAACATTTACAAAATTAAAATATGAAAAAGAGATTAATGTCAGAAAACCTAAGTTCAAAGTTGGTGATATCGTAAGAATATATAGGTGGAAATCTCATTTTGAAAAGGGTTTTACTGAACGATGGACGAAAGAACTTTTTAAAATTGTTGATGTAATAGATACAGTTCCTTGGACTTATAAAATATATGATTTGGAAGGGGAAGAGATTTTAGGTTCATTTTATTCACAGGAATTACAAAAGACAAAACTAAGCAGATAATACACCTTTGTGGACACTAGAGGGACAAGTCCGAGGTGTATTACAGTATATAATGTGTGTCAAGGGGTGGACGTTCTTAGATCTGTGAACCCCAAACACAGAATCCTCAACTGAATAGTCAAGGCTTAACTTTTGTTTGTGTGTGTGTGTGTGTGCAATGGGAGCAATAGGTTGGCGCTTCACTCCCTCCTACTATACACCGTTGTGGACACTCGAGGGCCAAGTCCGAGGTGTATAACAGTATATAATGTGTGTCAAGGGGGACGTTCTTAGATCTGTGAACCCCAAACACAGAATCCTCAACTGAATAGTCAAGGCTTAACTTTTGTTTGTTGATGTGTATGTGTGTGTGTCCCAACCCTCACATTCAAAATCTCAACCCCAACTCAATCCTCGCCCAACACAATGTCTTTTTCAAAATGAGATTTCCACCTATATATATATATATTTTTACGTTTTTTTTTCTTCTTCCAATTCTGTCTTTTAAGGCTTTCAGGTTTGATGACGTAGAAAGGGGGAGTAAGCCTGCACTTTCTTCCCAGAACGAACAATGTATATTTTTTGTTTTTTTCTCTTCTTCCAATTCTGTCTTTTAAGGCTTTCAGGTTTGATGACGTAGAAAGGGGGAGTAAGCCTGCACTTTCTTCCCAGAACTTTCTTGATCTTGCTCTCATCAAGCACCATCCGACAAAGAACTACATCGATAGGTTTAGATCCCAAAGAGTGATAGCAACTCCAAAAGTCTCCAAAATATAAATAAATAAAATAATAATAATAATAAATAAATAAATAAATAAATAAAAGCCCCCAAAAAAGTTTCAAGTGTCCAACATAAACCCAACTTTCCAAGTCTTCAAGGTATAAGCACATTCCCGTTGAGTTTCCAAGATATGTATCACATTGTGAGTTATCAATCCAGAACCCACATTTCAAGTATTCAAAGTAAAACCAACTTACAAAGTCTCTTAAGGATAACTCATTTACTGATTTTTTCAAAATTTGTGAGTCTCCAAGGTAGGCCCCATATTTAGAACCATCTTGGCAGAACCCTTTTCCTGAGTCTCCAAGGTAGTTATTTAAACCATCAAGGCAGAACTCATTTACTGATTTTTTCAAAATTTGTGAGTCTCCAAGGTAGGCCCCATATTTAGAACCATCTTGGCAGAACCCTTTTCCTGAGTCTCCAAGGTAGTTATTTAAACCATCAAGGCAGAACTCATTTACTGATTTTTTCAAAATTTGTGAGTCTCCAAGGTAGGCCCCATATTTAGAACCATCTTGGCAGAACCCTTTTCCTGAGTCTCCAAGGTAGTTATTTAAACCATCAAGGCAGAACTCATTTACTGATTTTTTCAAAATTTGTGAGTCTCCAAGGTAAAACTTGTATTCTGGCTCATCAAGGTATAACTTGTTCAGTGGGTATTGTCTTGATAACTCACAATGAGTACTATTGCTGTAAAACTCTTTTTCAGGATTTTGCTGGTCTCCAAGGTATAACTCTTTGGTTGGGTCATCAAGGACAAACTCGTTCTGTGGGTCTTGGTCGCTCATAAGGTCTTCAACCAAGCCAACAATTTCGCCCCAAGTTGTAGCAAAAGCAGTATTTTCATTTCGTATTTCAGACACAATTTCCTGTGAGAGAAAATAATAATGTATTAATTAAGTTATTTAATTATTAAATGAGTATGCTTCAATCAAAGTTTGAAAATAGGAAAATAAAAAATCTTACCTCAATAGATAAGAGGTTTGAATCCAGTTCATCAACTTGAAGGTTTAGTTCCATAGAAGACAGAGAGTTCGAGACAAGCACACAAAACACCATTGCCAGCAAAAACAAATGTTTAAAATGGAGCCTGGGTTTGAAGCTTTTATAGAGAAAGACTGGTGGGTGTGGTTTCCTTTGGAAATTCCCTGGGCAAGCCTAGGCAAGCCTTCATTGGGAAATTTTTCAAAACCATAACATCCTGTAATTTTCTAGTGATTTCTTTGTGAGTCAGAGATGAACTGGAAATGATGTAAGAGTGGGCGGGGCTTAGCAAAAGTAGGCGGAGCTTAGGCAAAGTGGGCGTGGCTTAGAAAAATACCTTTTGAAAAGTGGGCGGAGCTTAGCAAAAGTGGGCGTGGCTTAGAAAAAACCTCAATGAAAAGTGGGCGGAGCTTAGCAAAAGTGGGCGGGGCTTAGGAAAAGTGGGCGTGGCTTAGAAAAAATACCTTATGAAAAGTGGGCGGAGCTTAGCAAAAGTGGGCGGGGTTTATTGAATACCTTGTGGAAAGTGGGCGGGGCTTAACAAAAGTGGGCGGGGCTTAAAGAAAAGTGGGCGGGGCTTAACAAAAAATAACCTGTGGCTCAGGAGGTGGTCAAACAAGAGCATTAAGAGAAGTTTATCATTTCGTAATGGCACAAATGGGGTATCTTAAAAAATATAAAGATTCAAATGTTTTGTTTGTCAATATTTTAGATGGGGATTATTGTGCAAAGAAAATTAAACTATTGAAGGAATTTGAGAATGAACAAATCTTTATAGGTTCAATGAGTGAGCTGTTCAACCCCCAGGTGTTCAATTCAATGAGGTTCAACCTCCAAGTTAAAAGGGGAGACAAATAAATATACCTTGGGATAAAAAGGGGGGTTTATTTTTAGGGAAAAAAATTATGAATCGCTGAAAATCCCCCATTCATTTACATGGGGAAAAGTGAGCCAGAATCAGTATTCTTACCCTACTTGCGTTGTTTGCAGGTTATTGTGCATATTTCAAGGGATAAGCAGACAAACACTAAGTTTCCAGGCCATTGTGCATATTTCAAGGGATAAGCAGACAAACACTAATAGTCAGGTGGCTTAGAGACAAATTCTCACTTTATGGGGACAGACCGGATAAAAGCACCAAATTTTTTCCACTTGTTCCTTGATACATTAGTTATGATATTTTTGTAGGACCCATCTAATCAGAGCATGCTGAGGATATTTAATCAGCTAATTTGTCTGTCTGTCTGTCTGCCCATCAGATCAGCCATTTTTCTTGCAGTTAAAATGGTTACTGCCCTGAAAGAACATAACTAAGAACATCTATCTTATAGTAAATTTGTATATTACCACAGGGTATGACTTATAATCTCAGATAACCTTGACCTATATTTATGGCCAAAACTCGGTCAAATTTTGATAATTTATATATTTTATTTCTATTCATTTATCGAATTTTGATGGTTATTTCTCGATAACCCATTTTACTATTCAATATATATATATATATATATATATATATATATATATATATATATATATATATATATATATATATATATATATATATGTATATATGTGTATATATATGTATATATATATATATATATATATATATATATATGTAAAGATGTGTATATATATGTATATATATATGTGTATGTATATATATATATATATATATATATATATATATATATATATATATATATATATATGTGTATATGTGTGTATATATATGTATATATATATATATATATATATATATATATATATATATATATATATATATATATATATATATATATATATATATATATATATATATATATAGATATATATATATTGTTGTGGTTATGGAAATTCGCAAACCACCATTCAGGTCTCGTAGGTGAGATATCTGTGTAAGTACATGTGTAGTTAGCCCAAACCCGTTGTATAGAGGGAATTTATGTGATCCATCCAGGCTGTGACGTGTTGAGTTAGCCATTTTTTCTGTTCTATCTTTTATTTCAAACAAACAGCATCTCAACAACCACGCCATCCCCACCACAGCGCCAACCACACTACAATCACGCCACCTCCACCATCAACGCTACCACATCTTTGCCACTCGCCATTCAGCAGGCCCTGTGCAGTTACGATCTCCGGGCACAAACAGAAACCAACGGCTATGCTCGGGGGGTTTTCCCGCCTGTTTTTCCCATCAAGGTTCTCCGCGCTCGGTGTGGAGGAGGGGCGATGCAGGGGTCAAGGGTGAGAAAGGGTGGGGGCCTCTTTTTGGGGGAATAATCCCCTGGCTCCACGCCAAGACTGACTCCCCCGGCCCCCGCACGGCGCGGTGTGGAGGGAAAGTGAGAGGTCACGCCCCCCTTCGAGAGGCTTCTCCAAGAGGCTCGAAGGGAGGGGGGGCCGAAAACGGGGCGGAGCGAAGGGCGGAGCCCCGCGCTACAAAAGGCGAACAGGATGGACCTTGAGGGTTGTTGGGTTGGTTGGTCGAGAGTTGGAGTGAGTGGTTGGTCGAGGGTTGGTCTTCATGGTCGTCTTCTGGCTCGAGTCGCGAGCTTGTGGTTCCTGCCTTGCTTCGTTGACCCGTGTGCGAGCGCGGAACCCCATCCGTTTCCCCAAAACCCCGTCCGTACACTCGAGCGGACCACACGAGCGACACGCGGCACGAGCTCGCGGAGCACGCCGGAGGGGCTCGGAGTTGCGGTCGCACAAGGAGGACTCGACGGGATCAGGGAAGTCGCGACTTCCATTTCTTTTGGGGTTTGGTGTAAACGTGTGTGTGTGGTGCCAGTCTGGTGAAGTAAAGCCGTTAAGTGTTGCCGTGTGCTCGCATAGTCGGTCGTAGCTCTGCATTGTTGTTGTTGTTTTTCGTATTACATTTGCTTATTGTGCATAATTGTTTAAATTGATATATGTGCGTTCTGTTTGGCTGTATATGTGTGCTCTCCGTGTGCCGCGGAATAAATGTGCAATATGTTGAACTGTTTTCCCGTTTCGCTTCGGGTCTTTTCTTTAATTGAATCTCCATCTTGCTTCACGTAACGGGTTCGTCGTGGGCTTAATACGCCCGATAATTAATCGGAACCGTCGAGGCCGACAATAACACCGCTTGGTTATCCCGATAGCACGGAACGGATCGCTTAAGCGGCCTGTGTCCGGAGTCGACCTGCGGCGAGGTGCAATCGCCCGGTCTACCATCCGCGTGGGTACTTAGGTAGGTCGAGTTTGGCGAACAACCCTATCCCACGCGGGTGGCCGATTGGCACGATCGTGGTGAGGCTGAAAGGCTCACCCGTGACTAGCTCCCGGCGTTAGTCCGAGAGGGTCACGACAGAATTGTCCGTCCGGTGGGTGACGTGCCGCGATTCGAGTCACGTGGCCGTTAGCACGCCGGCGGGCGCAAAATCGCAACTATATATATATATATATATATATATATATATATATATATATATATATATATATATATATATATATATATATATATATATACATATATTTATATATATATATATATACATATATATATATATATATATATATATATATATATATATATATATATATATATATATATATATATATATATTAATGTTTGCGATAAAGTAAGTCTGTCACATGGTGACCCTCAAGGTAAGAGGGGGAGGGATTCAGAGATCGGTGCTACACTGTTTTTGCTGGGAATTTCCTGTCAGAAAGTGTGTTTTCCTGATGCTACTGTTACATAGGACTACAATGGGTTTTGCTGTGAAGATTTGGATGTTTGATCAGGTAATTGTAACACAATTTCTACTTAAAAGCCTTTGAACATTTTATAGAATATGATGTAGATACCATACAATATCCTTCACCACCATAACAGATGACAGGGCAGAGTTAGCTGGATTGCTGCTGTCTTTAAGTTGCTGCTGTCTTTAACAATAATAATCCCTGTTGACATCATCAGGCCATGTCATAGAATTATTACATCAGGTCATGACCTATATTCCTATATAAGGGCTGAGCATTAAACTATTAAAGGAATGACCAACAGTGCAGGCCTTATGATTTCGAAAGTGTATGTATCCGGGGTATGTATCCATATCCTCATCCCAAATGGTTACTTTGTAATGTGAAACGAAACAGTAAGAGCATACTGAAAAGCCTATAGAACTATACTATGTATTTTCGCTGGCAACTATCCTTATATGCATCTGATAAAAAAAAAAAAATTATATGAAAAGCTCAGAAAATTCGCTTTCAGACCAAAATATATACATGGGTAGGGTAACAGGGGCCATGTGCCGAGTGCCCTCCTTTGGATTCACCTCTATCTATATGAAAGAACTAAATTTATTGCTTTAAGGGGTTGATATTTTTGTTTAAATTCATTTCCACCCCCTTGGTACATACACCATACAATGAATTTAGAAATGTTCACTCACCCTGTCCTCCTGTCAAACAGTTAACATATTCATGTCTTTTTGTGACAAGTTTAAATCAGTTGCTACTGACTGAATGTGAAATTAACTGGAAAATCATGAGTTCATTAATGTAAAGGCCCGGTCACACCTTGACGTTTTAGCCAACGTATGCCGATTTTTGAATTTTTTTTCTAAAACGCTGGCACACGTTGAATACGTTATGGGTAAGTTTTGATAACATTGAGAGCACGCTGAAAAACACTGCCATACGTCGTTGTACGCTGGCTTTAAACGTTGTACTTTTTGGTTGTCCTCAAATTTTTTCATGCTTGAAATTTCACGACGTATGCCGGAGTATGACTCACACGTTCCGCTACACTGGCCACAAGTTGTATGCATGGTCTGCGATCGTTGACAGACGTCAACACATGCTACTTGTAAGTTAATCATAAGTTGAGACATGCCGAGGTAATGTTTAGCGTACCCGAAACTTATTTCTAACCTATGATTAACGTGTTGTTGGCACGTTACGCGATCGTTGCCACACATCGACAGACGTTACTTTTAAGTTACTCATAGGCTGAAAGACGTCGGTATAATGGATCGTCCTTGCGTCAGTGTCCACGGCCACGGCCAGGACACTTATTTGCAGCATTCTTCAAACTTTTCTTCGGCATGACGAGGATGTTCACACTTCGATGTCTAGCTTGGCTATGATTCCAATTGTCCATTCGCAGCATCTATTTAAAATAGTCGAGGTTGAGCGTTTTAACACGTTCAGAAGAAACGCTTCAAATTTCAAAACCCCAGCGTCAAAAAACAAAGGCGAGTGACAGCAATTTAAATCGTTCATTGTAAACAATGAAAATAGGTGAGTGGTACCGTTTAAAGGTCGTTGAGTGTAAAAAAATCGAATTGTTGAGCGCAAGCGTCTACTTTCAATAGTGGGGTTTGAGCGATTTAGCATGTTCAATAGAAACGATTAAAATTTCCGAGCGCCAGCATCAAAAAACAAAGGCGAGTGACAGCAATTTAAATCGTTCATTGTAAACAATGAAAATAGCTGAGTGGTACCGTTTAAAAGTCGTTGAGTGTAAAAAAAATCCAATTGTTGAGCGCAAGCGTCTACTTTCAATGGTGGAGATGCAGCCATTTAAATCATTGAGTGGCAGCCTATGAATAGCAAACCCTACATCACCGGCAAAGATAAACTGCCACACGATATGGATAAGTTAGGCTATCGTTGGGCATAGTTTGTGAATGCCGGCTTCACGATAATTATTCGTTGGTATATCGTATCTATAAGTAATCGAAGTGCTCTATGCACATTATTAGTTCATTGTGCATTTGTCCAACCCGTGGACATGATTTGTCCAACCCGTGATAGGATGGGGATATATATATATATCCCCATCATATCACATCGCCACTGCGTGTCTTCACCATCCATGTCCTTCCGCATTATCTTGTGTATTTGGGCTGTGTGAGGTGAGGGAGAAAAGAAAAGACCTCTTTTAATTTCTCCATACTTTACTTTTATTTTCTTTTCAAGTCGTTCTTGTTTTAGTCTTCTACCATAAGTAAATGATGGCCAAGTCTATTGGGTAAATGATGTTGAATGAGAAGAAAATGTGATATGGTTAAATCTGCTCATATATGCCTTTTTGCTTTCTTGCTTGGAGATACTTGCTTTTGAATGATTGCTTGTTTGTGTGTTTGTAATAAAAAAAATTTGTTCTTTTTTCCAATCTCTCTTGGATGTCTTTTCCTTGATGGATCCAATGCAGTGCACAAGTACAGTTAGACGGGAGGTTCTACCCCAATAACTTGCTTTGTTAGCCAAGGCACACTCACTGTAATGCACGGCAATAATCCGAGTGTGCGCTGAGTGCACGAGACCCGATCTGACCGGCTGTCCACATGTTCGGTATCACACGAAGTAGTGTAACCCTGCCCAGATTGGCTATGCCAATCGGCGTTCGTGGTTGCCTAGCGTGGAGTTACTTGTGCCTGCCAGCCTTAGGACCAGGCATTTGGGATGGACCCGGGTGCTTCCCCTCGTGGCAATCCTCTATAACCCCGGATCCATTACAATGTATAAATGTGTACATATATATATATATATATATATATATATATATATATATATATATATATATATATATATATATATATATATATATATATATATATATATATATATATATATATATATGTATATATGTATATATATATATATATATATATATATATATGTATATATATATATATATATATATATATATATATATATATATATATATATATATATATATATATATATATATATATATATATATATATATATATATATATATATATATATATATATATATATATATATATATATATATATATATATATATATATATATATATATATATATATATATATATATATATATATATATATATATATATATATATATATATATATATATATATATATATATATATATATATATATATATATATATATATATATATATATATATATATATTCCTGGCTGCTTCCTTCATTTGGGAACAAAAACTTTGACAACATGGTTTAAAATATACAAAATTTCTCTGAAAAATTTCAAACAATACCAAATGCGAACGATGTATCCTCCATCTGATGAGTGTCCATTAATTTTTTTTGTTAATGGAGCCGAAACAATGTCAACCTCTTTCATCTCTCCATTATAATCTCATTATAACCTCATTAGCCCATTTTTTGGCTCGAGGTCGATCTCATTAACAATAAAGTTACTTTTTCCCAGTTTTTTTGTTTGTTTGTTTATCATCTGTAACCAGACTTTCTCATCACCATTCGGAATTGTTCCATAATTCACATTTGAATTAACATTTTATTCATTATAAGCAAGGAATTTTGCCTGCTTGAGTTGATACATTTTGCCAGCTGGAGTTGATAAATTTTTCCTGCTTGAATCGATATTCTCCTCTGCTCAAGTCAATAAATTCCAGACTTGTTACTGAATGTCTGTGCCAGCAACCCAGCTTCCTGATCAAGGTTTACACTGGGTGGTTTGCCATCTCCTTCCCAGCAATAGCTTGGGCAGGAACGCATACATTTATGATGCGCCGTACCTGCGAAACATCAGGATGACAGTTTATAGCTGGGTTTAATACCACACACACACACACACACACACACACACACACACACACACACACACACACACACACACACACACACACACACACACACACACACACACACACACACACACACACACACACACACACACACACACACTTGAGAGATGTGAGGTTTCTATGATGACGGTGCTTGGTTTACAGATCGAAGCCTCGTGTTCACTCCACAAGGAGAATGTGGAACTCCTTGTGGAGGGCAAACTACTGAAGGAAAATGAACCTCATTTGGGGCAGGGGGCATTACTCCCACCCCGTAAACCCACATATGAATTGAATGGAGGGTTTCAGTACCCATAAATCTCTTTTCGCTGTACGAACAGCTGCTTTTAAAACAGGAACATTATGGAGAGAGGAGCAATTTTTAAACATGTATGTTTCAAGGAGGCTGGTCTTAAAACATATTGAGAGTAAAACACCTCAGCTTGCTGGGCTAAGCAATTGGAGGCAATTTCCCACTTTTCATCATTTTAAAATCATTATAAATGACATTTCTACATTTCGATCACATTTCAAATACAATGATTACTAGTCAAATCAAAATTTGGAAATGCAGTGTATCTCAAGTCACTGAGCATGGCAAGCATACATTCCAACACAATGACGCCCACTCTCAACTGTGTCACATTCATCCACAGTTGGAAGGAGAGGCAAAACTCATGAAACATTCAGTGTTGTCAAAGGAAGTTCCCACATTGCAACAAGTTCACATTTTATTTCCCTTCCTTGTCTCTACATAATCATTTGAATGATGGAGAGAATATGCAAGCATGCACTTCATCATTTACAGCTCTTGAGTCATGAACAAAGTGCTATTCAATTAATTTTTCTCATAATGTCAGTGATGGCTAGCCTTCCCTGAGTGAAGGATACTGTGGGATCTTTAATGTTCACAAACTAATTTCAGCCTTCCCAACTAGACACCATCTCGAATATATTTTACATTTACAATTGTCATTTCCCAATTTCTATCTCACAAACTAAGACTCTGGTGTTTCGAAGATCAATCGAATTGACTGACTCCCAGTGGCTAATCCACTTAACATGAGCACATATAACTCCACATGAAGGTCACAGATGCTTGACATCAAGACATATAACTCCAACGAAAGCAGGCATTCAAATCATGCTCTGGTTGTGCAAAAATCCACGAAATATTATCCCACAATTTCCAATATGATTTTTTCAAAATTTTATTTAAAATAAATAACTCTTTCCCCACTCAACAGCATGTCTGAGTGCATGAACCTTGGTCCTTCTCAAACATTAACCCTCGATTCTCACGCATGGGACACATCCTTCAACATCTATCCGAGGGATTGCACACACATTGATGCCCTGCCCTACCTACAAAACACATGTATTCCAGTTTATAGCTAAGTTGAGATTTGAACACAGGCTCAGTGGAGAGTGTGCATACCTCTAGACTTAACATGTTACCCCAAGACTATAATGTATGCATTAATTATTATTATTTTATAACAGGCATTCAAATTATGCTCCTAGGAGACCATCCATTTATTATGTATGCAACGTACAGTGTTAAAAACCAAAATAGCATGCAAAGTTATCAAACAGTGAGAAAGCCCGAGCTTTAATCCATTCTGACTCTCATGGCCGAACCACATCACAAGTGAGGAATTCTCACATGGACATCATCAATCCCTCCCCACACACATTCCATTCATGCATCATTTGGAGCAATGCACCGAGATACATGTGCACATAACTGAGGGATATTTAAGTGTCGAACATGATATGTATTCATGCTTCAACAGCAGACAGAAAGGATCAAGAACACACACAACAACCAACCTTCTGCTCGTTGTCATGAGCCAGCCATCTAACCAACAACAGAAAAGCTTAAAGAGCCTGCTTTAACTCTCTGCCTGAAGTTTACATTAATTTGATTTGCAAAAGCATCCCAAGCACAAATTTGGCTATTCATGTGAGAAATCTGTTCTCAAACTGCATTTTCCTGAGGTAGTTTTATACATTTAATATATTTTATTTCATGAATGGCCATTTTGCTTCATGCTTTAGTTGTTGCAATATAATTTCTAACTTGTCATCATTTTCCAACTTTTTTCTCTTGCCTTTCGGCGTCTTTTGGTCATTAGATGCACTGTGCAACAATCCATGAAATGACGTTCAAAATGCCTCTCATTCCATGAAGCATATCTTAAATACTTTCATTTCATTAACTGTGATCCATTCCCTTGCTTGCATCCACCGACTGCACCACAGTCTCATTGTTAGTGCACTGCCATTTTGCCCTATATTAAATCGCTCCGATATTTTGTACATAAAAAAACATCTAAGGTGTGTCAATTTATGATATGACTCTAAAAAGCATGACTTAATGGCCCACGCTATTCTAAGCGAGCTTGTGAAGATGGTCAACTCAAGACATTTCATGACTGATGGTGAGGTCCTCCAACTCCTCAAACAACATTTGGTTGAGAGTTTGAGCATGGAAAAGAATAGGATAGACAGTATAATTATGTCAGAATGCTTGATGTGAAGGTCATGTTTTATATTATTTACCAGTTTTTGATACTTCAAGTTTGGTAAAATTGGATGCAACAGTTGCTTGCCTGGTACATGTAGGAAAGTTTTGTTGGAATGTTAAGTCGAAGAATAAGCCAAAGCAATGTCTAATTTCACATCCAACCCTCACCATGGAAGTGAGATTACAAGGCATGCTTTGTTAGTTGTGATTTAAAAGTTGTGTTTTTGTACAATGCCATACTGAAGGTCAAAAATGAGCCTTTGGTGGTAAAGCAGTGATGTCATTTCCATATAACCTCAACAGCTGCCATTTTGCGAGAAAGTACAGCAAGGGTAATTTTTGTATTGTGGCAGTATAAGGACATTATACCATTTGGTGAGCTTTTTCGAAAACACAATATCACAGACAAAACATGGATGGGATACATTGCTTCACAATCAATAAAGATTCCTAAATATTCACATATTTATCAAGGATCTTTTGGATTTGAGATGCGCACAGGCTATATACCAGGTCTAAATTCATTTTTACAAAGCATTATTCCGAATTGCACAAAGACTGCCAATGGAGGAATGAAATGGGTGCAAAATATACTTCCTTGCAAAATGAAAAAAGTGAAAATGAATGATGTATTATTAAATGTTCAAAACAACAGCACTTTGATTGAAAAGATTTGCACTCACAATATGTTGGCTGAAAATATTTCAATTCAATTTTACAACAAAGGAAGGCAACATGCTGCAGTGACCAAAAATAAAAATAAAAATTTCATAATTCAGCATGGACTAAAGTCAACAATAAGTAATTGGAATGCAAGCATTAAAACAACTTTTAGAAATGTTCTCGAAGATGATAATTGTCATTTCCTTGAAAGCGCCACCAACAAATTTCATCACACTCGAGGAAACTGCAATATGCTGAATGAAAAAAACCCTCAAAACTTCTTCCATTCAAATGAAGCAACAGACCCTATACACTCTCCACAAAATTATAATGAAATGCAGCCAACGATGTGTAATTTTATGGAAAATATTTGGAGGATGACTTTCAACTGTAGCGTTTGCAATGGTTTGCAAAATTGTATCGTTTCCAAAAATCTGAAAGAAACTGAAGCACTGTATACAGATGTTTCGGAAAACAGATATGGCTACAATGTATATGTTGCCACATATGCCATTGCACATGCACTCCATGACCTCACCGTTTGTACGCCTAGTCATGGACCGTTCATCAATCATACATGTGCCTCCCAATATAACATCAAACCATGGAAAGTGAGTTTCTTTGATTTGAGAAAACAACACGTCTTTAAAAGGCTGGAGGTTATCCAACACAATTTGAATCGACAAATGAATGGACATTTATTGTCTGTGCTTCTCCTTTTGTTTGATTCCTATATTATTCCATATTCCTGGGCCAATCTCCATCAAATTTTGTCGACATCCTCGGGATCTATTATTGGGCAAATGTCCCCTCCTCCCCCACAAGGAAATTTTGTATGTATGTGCCTGTATGTCTGGAAATTGTAAAAAAAAAGAATATCAACAACATGAGATTGAGGACAAACTGACCTCAGACAAGGAAATAGGGCACTTGGCCTAACATTGTAATCGTTCACTCCTGGGTAAATATTTGCTGCAGCTTTAAACATCAATCTTCTTGATGGTTTCCTAAAGTCTAAATAACCTGATCTTGATTGGCAGTGTTGTAATGATCCACAATATATTCCCAAACATTATAGATCGAGAGACTTATGTTTCAGTTATACCTCAGTCACATTTTCTCCACGGTGAGGATACGGCGGCCGTATCCCCCCTGAATTGACAGAAACGTGCGGCGGCCGCAGAGTTTCTGAGGTTGCCCGAGGGCGTATGGCTATCTTTTACAGGTCATTGGGGTCTCCGTGGAATTATAGCGTGGAGTTATAATTTTTTCATTTATAGGTTGGCCGTAGCAATTTGACAAGCCGTAGCCATGACGTAGATGTGTTCCACGTCGACCATACGTAGGGCGTACGTTGCGCTTGCGTTATTCATGCGGCTGCCGGAGGCTCTTATCAATGAAAAATGAATTTTGCCAACCCCCAAAAAATTACGGCGGCCGCACTATTTCCACGGTCGCCGTAGGGTAGTCCTAAGGCCTAAGTCACATTTGCTCTACGGCGAGGATATGGCAGCCATACGCCCTCTGAATTTACAGAAATGTGCGGTGGCTTCAGGGTGGCCCTACGCCATTTGGCTATATTTTACAGGCCGTACGGGTCGCCGTAGAATTATAACGCGGAGTTATAACTTTTTTCATTTCTATGTTCACCATAGCAATTCGACATACCAAAACAAAAGAACTGATAAAAAAATAACCCACTCATTACCGTCCGTCTGGCCGCATGTTCGCTTTAGGGCCCCCTGCGGTCGCCTTGCGTCTGTCTTGAAAATGCGATGGCCGCCGCAGGAACGCCCTAAGGTCACTGTGCGACATCAAATCAAAGACCGTATGGCACCCCCACGTTTTCGGTGTCCACAATTTATAAATACGCCGTGCAACTCCTAGATAAATAAAAACATATGTGACTGCTACATTGTGTGACCATGGAAATACTGCGGCCACCCTATAATTGCTGGTGGCCGTAGATTTTGTAGACCCCACGGCCGCCGTGGCAAATGTGACTTCGGCCTAAGGCGTTCCTGTGTTCACCGTACGGTGGCCTTGCGGTCTGTGTGACCACCTGCAGGCAACGCAGGGTTGACACACGGTTCCCCTATGCCCGCCGTGCGTCCTATGTACAGCCTCCGTGGCAGTCTGCGTCGACCGTGTGTCCGCCGTGGGCTTCCGCTAGAGAACGGAGTATAGGTGTTTGCCACACACATCATCACATTTCACCAGCAGCTCAGACCAGACACATCACCATGCCTCCAAAGAAGCGATCAAGCGCCATCTGTATATAACCTGGTCCACAATCTATACGACAGATATGAGATATATCCATATGAAAAATAACTGGTATATATACCCACTCGTTACCATCCGTCTGGCCGCACGTTCGCCTTAGGGCCCCCCTGCGGTCGCCTTGCGGGCACCTTGAGGCTACCTTGCCATCATTCATTATCTGTGTGCCAAGCTTAAACTAGAAAGGAAGGTGCACATCCTAGAAATGGTTGAGGACCTGTTTGACACCGGGTTTTTTTAGATCCTCGTGGAGGATCTCTAAGTCTTACTCACGTTGTTGTTTTTCATCTTCTTCTTGTGGACTTTTTTGTTTCACAGCCTACAGTTTTCATCGAAACTTCCTGAAACTTGGCAAATATATGTAAAAATACCATGTGCAGACAGTAATCATCTCCAATTTTGAAAATTCCTCCTAGAAAAAAGTTATGACGTCAAAATATCTCCGCTAATGGAAATCGCCTAAAAAAATATCTCCGAAACTAGGCAAGCTTTTTGAATTTTGTTTGCAGGAATCGAACAGGACATTAGCAGAGATGAATTACCGCACATATGATACATCACTATGACGTCACATCAATTTTTATGACGTCATTCCTATTTTTTGACATTTTTGTTTCACAACCCAGAGTTTTCATCAGATCTTCATGAAACTTGCCGTGTATATGCAGAAAGTCCACGCGCAGGCAGTAACCACCTGCAATTGTGGTAATTGTGTGGCAAAAAAGTTGACGTCATAATATCGCCGCTAATGGAAATCGCCTATACCATTATCTCCGAAACTAGGCAAGCTGTTTGAATTTTGTTTGCGGGAATCAAGCCGGGCATTAGCACAGATAATTTATCGCAGACCTGATACATCGCAATGACGCCATATTCGTTTTTATGACGTCATCATTAAGAGGACGAGGATCTTAGCTCATTTGAGCCTGTTTCAACTAATATGGCCACCTGTTGGCCATCTTGGATTTGATGTCGAAAATAATGACGTGCATATGGAAGCCAACATTTAAACTCTGTGTGCCAAGTTTGAACAACACTGGAAATGAATGTCCGAGAAATGGTGGATGTCCGAGAAAAAGTGTTTGACACTTGTGAGTGAGTTTTCTTCCATACTCATAGAATGACACTTGACATAAAGGAAAAGCAGTCAATAGAGCACATACCTCCAACAGACAACAGTTTATATGTTGTATACAACTGATAGGCAGGATCTGGATTGGTATCTGAACTAAAATTTAATCGGCTTGTTCTTGTCAACTGACGAACTCATCCACAAAGTTTCGTTCAAATCTTCCACCATTTTTTGATATATCCTGCTATATATCATTTTAGCCTGATTACACAATGGTGAAAAATCACTTTAGAAATTATAGGATCCAGATTCCGATTTGGATCTTCACCAAAATCTAAGCATTTTGTCGATCTCCCGTACCCAATCTCTCCACCAAATTTCGTCCAAATTGATCCACAACTTTTTGAGATATTTTAACAAGCAATAGCAAGAAAGATGTCATGTATAGAATGATCCTTGTGAAATACATAAAACAAATTTGACCTCAAAATAATTGGTGGTTTGTTTGAATGACCAAACACACAACTCCTCTTTAAATTTCAAGTCAATTGGATTGAAATTGACTATATGAGAAATTTGGCCTGTGTGACCTCAAAAATAATTGGATGGTTGAATTCAGTGACCTGAAATATAAATCCTCTTCAAATTTCAAGTCAATGGGATGAAAATTGAGGATTTTAGAAATTCCAGCTTAGTTGTTGACCTTTCACCTGTGTTGTGACCTTTTGGTCAATGTTGACCGCCAAAATAATTGGCACGTTGAATTCAGTGACATGAAACATAAGTCCTCTTCAAATTTCATGCCAATCGAATGAAAATTTAGGATTTTCGAAATGTCACCGAAGTTTTTTTGATTTTTTTTCGATTTTTGTATCCACTGTCGAGGTTCGTATGAGAGCGAACAAATAGAACGTACAACAAGAGGAGCAGAAGAAAAGAGGGGTGGGAGAGGGAAGGGAAAAACAGTAGGGAACAGTGACATGAGAAGAACTGTGGAAGGGAGAGGGATAGGGTAGGGCACACAGGGTAAGCAAGATGAATACTACAGGGACTTTCAGGTCCTAACATGACGGAGACTTTCAGGAAGGAAAGCAGGGAATTTGAAGGAGGTGGGTTTGGGGTGGATTATCGGGGGTAGAAAAGATCGTGGTTTGGGATGGGGGAAGATAAGAGATGCTGGTGAACACCTGTTTTGAAGAACTGGAGGTAAGAGTAGGATTGAAGAGAGTGTGGGATTTTGTTCAAAAGGTGCAGAAAAAGAGGAATAAAAGAGTGGAGGTGAACAGTGATTCGTGATTTGAGAGTTTTACCAGAAGGGGTTGATTGCTGACCTTAAGCGCCCTGCAGAAATATGGTGGGGATATATTGCAGACAGATTCGGGGGGGGCGAGACCGAAGAGGAGACTGTGGAAGACAGAAAAACTACCGACCTGCCTGTGGTGGGAGAGTGAGAGGCCCAAAGACTCAGCTTCATCGCGGGAGATACCACTGATCCTTAATGCCTTGGGTTCCACAGCGTGAAGCCAAGAAAGGTGAGTGAGAGGCAGGAGCACCAGCCAAGAGGGCAGAGAAGTTCTCCATCAGGCTGCAGACAACAACTTTGGTATGTGGTCAGGAGCTCAGGTGGGCTGAGGAATGACTTTTCACGGTGGAGGATTCCCAGTCGGCGAATGGCTTTGGAGGCCATTTGGAAATGTGGCTTTCCCAACAAAAATCATGGCAGATAGTGAGACCCAGAAGCTTATTTGAAAGGGCTTCTTCCAGAGGATTGTTCAGAAAGTAGATGGGGGGGGGGGCTTCTAAACGGTCCTTTCGGAGAGACATATTGAGAGTGATATTTGTCAGGATTGAGACATGTTCCATGTGTTGGACCAGTTTGTGATTTTATCCAGAACTGCAAAGTGCGAAGAAGCTGCGGCTTGCCAGTCTGAGGGTTATCATATGGTATCACAGAGGGTGGAGTCATCAGCAAAGAGAAAACGGGGGTTTTCCAGAAAGTCGGAGAGATCATTGATGACAAACATAACAAGAACAGGGCACAGAATGCTGCCTTGAGGAACTCCAGCCTGGACAAGAAGAGGGGATGAGAGAACTCCTTTTAGCGCCTCAAATTGACTGCGACAGGAGACGTCTGCGAGCCATGTGTGGAGATGGCCTTGGATACCATCGGATGAGAGTTTAGTGAGCAGGTCAGGGTGCCAGACCGTGTCAAAGGCACGCAATATGTCTAGGGATAAGGCTCTGATTTCATGTCTGGCATTGAGTACCTCCATCCATTGTTGGTAAAGCAGAAGCAACATATCCAGGGTAGAGTGACCTGGTCTGAAACCAAATTGATGATCGGAAATCAAGCCATTAGAGAAGAGGAAGTTTTTAATGTCTGAAGCAATGATGGATTCCATAACCTCGCTGATAATTGGGAGAAGGCTGATTGGTCTGCAGTTCCAGGGATCTGTTTTTGCACCTTTTATGCAGGGCAATAATAATTGCTGATTTGCAAGCAGATGCCAGATGACCTTGAGCAAAGGAGAGTGTGAATAGAACAGAGAGAGGGTGAGCAAGAACAGAGGAGCAGGTTTTTAGGACATGTGGGCTGATGCCATCTGGACCGGTTCCAGAATCTGAGTCGAGGTTTGACAGCAAACTCTTCACTTTGTCAGAAGAAAAGGACCCAGAGTCCAGGGACAGTTTGGTGTAACTGGATACGGTGGGTACAGAAAGCAAATGGTTTTGACCACAAGATTTAGATGCAAACACCGAGTATAGGCATTCAGCCTTTTCATGTGCGGTATCAGCAGTGCAGCCATTTGGGGAAGGTAAGGGATGGAGGAGGAGCATACATAAGAAACAGATTTGATTAGATGCCTCCAGGATTTGGAAGAGGGAGGGAGGTTTGAGAGTTCAGACTTGAGATTAGAAAGATGTTGTTTTCTGGCTCTCTTAAAGGTAGACACACACTTGTTCTAAGCTTTGTGGAAGGAACTGAGTTTACCCTCAGTTGGGTTTGCTTTCCATGAGGCAAAGGTAAGTTGTTTCAGGACAACTGCCTCGCAACAATTTTCATTGAAGCATGGGCAGTAGGAAGGTTAGGACAACTGAAGATGAGAGGGGATAAATCTGTGCATGAGAGAGAGCAAGTTTCTTTGAAAAAAATTCCAGGATGAGGTGATGTTGGATAAAGTAGTGATGCGAGACGTGTCTAGAAGCTTGATCGCTGCTTGGAAACCCTGCCCATCAGTTTGAGTGAAATGCCAGACTCGACAGTGCTGAGGTGGTTCTCTGATATCAGCCAGAGAGATGTCCACTTTGACAAGGATGTAGTCAGAAGAACCGATTGGAGTGGAGGAAGAACAGCAGATATTTTCAGGGAAATTTGTCAAAATCAGATCCAGAAGAGATAGAGTACCATTGGTTGAGATCCGGGTCGGGAAATTGACCGATTGAGTCAGTCCCAATGAGTCACAGAAAGCTTTTGCTGAAGTGCCATGACAGGTGAGCGAGGTACCCACAAGCAGCCAACTGGCGTGATGACAAGTGAAGTCACCACATGTGAGAAAGAGACAGTTTGGATGAGTGGATAGAAGAAGGTCCATGATTTCGGAAAGTGAGGTGTAAATCGAGTCATCACTGTTTGCTGGATGGTACAGCACAAATATAAATATACATGAGGTGGGAGTGGAGGGGAAGCCGTAGCCAGAGGTATTTCTGGGGGTGTGGGGGAGTGAGGGCAGTGCATGGAGAGTGATTTTAGCCTTCTCTGTCATGAAAAGCATATCGACATCACCAATTAATACTAATGGTTGTTTTGTCATTTTATTTCGCATTCCAAGCTCATCCCAGGGCTGTATAAAAGTGAGTACGGTCGACTCCATGGGAATTTTTATTATGTCTTATTGTTCAAAAGTCTCAAATACATCAGTAGAGGAATAATGGTGGCTTCTGAGGCATCCATGCAAATGATGGGGAAAATGGGGAAAACTCTCTGAATCAACCCCAAAAAAGCCTACAACAGGAGAGTGATCCCCCCCCTCCCATACAAATGAATGGGGAAACCTTTCTGACTCAAGGCCCATCATGTCAAAAGAGGAGAATGATTTTCTCTCCCCCCTCTGACTCTCTGACTCTCGGTCCATGGGGTCAGAAGAAGAGATTGATCTCTGCCCCATTGAGCACATGTTAAACTGAGGCTTACTGATTTACTTTTATATTTTCACTCCACTCAAAGAGTGATCCAATAAATATTTGTCCATGTTCTATTTGAGGTAATAAATTAATTTTCTGATTACATTCATCACCATCGAGTATATTCACAAATATTGTTTTTGAACTTAGTTCTTGGTATAAGTGTCTTTGTTGAGCAGAAATGAAATGATAAACTTCTCTTAATGCTCTTATTTGACCACCTCCTGAGCCACATATTTTGAGATTGTAGTAAATTGTTTTTCCATTGTTCAATTGATAACCACCAAAGTTTTCAGTCCATTCAAGGATATTTATTTTTTCCTTTGCATCCTCCAACTTATTTGTAATCAAATTTATCTGCTTATTTGTTGTATTTCCTTTTACCCCGGTTATTTCTTCAATAAGACTTATTTGATATTTCTTGCATTCGTTATGTTTCCCATTTAAATACCAAGGCTGATTACATCTCCACTCTTTGGTTTGGTTATTGCTTGGTTCTATATTTTATAAATCAGGAAAAAGATGCCCCTTAACACTTATACTTATAACCATAAGGGATACTATTGATTCCTTTCACTAAAATATATATTTTATCATCAAAAGCTCCTAATGCTTTCTTATTTATCTCTTCTGTATATAATTGATGTTTATAACTTCTTATTGTATTCATTTTTCTGTACTCTTCCTTCTTTAAGGTTAAACAGTTGTAATAATGTTTAAAGTTTATTGTTTCCTCGATTATATTTTTCTTTATTCCCTTTAGCTTCTTATCACATGTTTCAATGTTATTATTATCAATATACGTAAAAGCATAAGACTTTGATCTCAAACCCACAAATTCACTCATGAACTTTCCACCCAACTCATCCTTAAACTTACCAAAAATCGTTTTATTCTTTAACGAAAACAACATACTATCAGACTTATAATTACTTGTATCATACATGTCAATATTATCGATTATATACACATATACATTACTTGTCTTAATTTCTAATATAAAACTATCTGTATCCATATATAGCAATGACACATTATCCTTATACTTTAATTTTAAATTATTATAGTAATAGTCATACATTAACGACTTTGAAAAGTCAAGAATTGATGTTCCGATATAAATAACTTCATCCATTTCAATACTCTGTTTTTTCAAATGAATACCACAAAAGTTCTCTGAAAACACCTCTGCTCGTTCAAAACTTGGTCTATTAAGTAACTTTGAAGCCTGTTTCCAAGATGTAGAAAGTCTAATGTTTTATCGATTCCCAACATTTTCAATAGTCTTTCCTAATACAGCATTATTCATTAATTTATAAAAGTCTTTCTCAAAATCTGTTTTTGCTTCTTTTCTTCTTTTTGAGTTAAAATCAATATATTTCTTTAACCAATGACTTTAAATTTCAAAATTCGATGAATTTTTCTCACTCTCAACCCAGCAGATAAATATTGTCTCAAGTTCCTTTGATGTAAAACATAACTTTCTTTATCATTTAATGTTATAAGTAGTTTTTCTGTAGATTTAACTTTCATATTAAATGACTGTTGGCAATCACTGAACCATTCTTTTCTTGACTTTCTTTATGAGTGGCATAAGGTAGGTCTTCATGATTGTTATGAAGTTCTTCTGGATATTTTAAATCAACCTCAAAATAATATCCAACTTCAGGTTCATCCAATTCTTTTTGAGAGATTACAATGTCAAGTAAAACTTTTTCATAATGTTTTTCTTTAACCCATTTAAGTTTTCCTAAGGTAAAGATTGAAACATAGCCCATCCATAAAATTGTTAGCATCATAATACATCAGGTAAGAGTTGTCCTCATTCTTAATATAATCAGGAAGAGATTTGTTATTTGCTTTAGCATATCTCTTGGAACATACTTGAGATTTTCCTCCTCTTTTAGCCTTCTCTATCATTAAAACATATCTATATCAATGATTAATTCCAAATTTTGTTTTGTCATTTTTAACATGGAACTCCCAGACAAGCCTGGGGCTGTGTAATAGTGAAGGGGTCGAATCCGTAAGAATTTTTATGATGACAGACTGTTCTAAAAGTTTTAAACACATCAACCATAAATAATACCTCAGTTTTAAGATACAAATAATGATATTCTCCAAGATTCTTTATATTAAGCTTCTCCCAAACATTTTTAGCTTGTGTATAATCTCTCTTGGAAATATGAGTTTTATTTAACTTTCCATAGAAACTTTCCCTTGAAGGAAGTTGTGTTTCTTTAAACTTCTCAAATGAAGCCATATAGTCATACAGATATATTCCCTTTTGTGAGAAGAGATCAATCTCTTCTTGATTTGAGAAATATGATTTAAGACTCGGAAGTTTTTAATGTTTGATACGAAGTTAGATAATGGATTTGACATAAACTTGGATGTGTCAAGAAATCTGATATGGGTTATGGGGGATGTATGAATTGTTTTTGTGAATGAGATGTATTTTTGTTCTGTGTTAGGAATGGCAGAAATATCTCCAGATGTCTTTGAAAGTTCATTTATAAATAGATGTGTGTCATAGTGAGTGTTGTTGTGAAAAAAGACAGGAATAAAGTTTGGGGACTTGTAATTAAGATTACATGGGAATGAGCTGGTCCTCTATATTTTCCAGTAAGATAACAATGATCCCTCACCTTGACGTCTCCCTCAATTATCTCCTCACCAATATGAGAGATACAGTTCTTTCTAAATTCCTTTTTCTCTCTCATTGTTAACGACATTGGTTTATAGGTTTTCACCATTATTTCTCTTCGTCTTATATAGTCTTTTCCAATCGTCTTACAAACTCCTCTGAGGCATATTCTCCTCTATAAAGTTCTGACTTGTATTCATCACCAACAACTGATTTGATATAATAACAGAAACCACAAGGAGTATGTTTTTGATATTTATTTGTGTATGATGTATTTGGATTTGGAGAAACAGTATCTATCTTTTCAAGGATACTTTCAAATCAGCATATATCACAAACGGATGTTTTATAGATTTGTTAAAATCTTTGAATGATATGTTTGAACCTGCTTTTGGTAAATTGATTATGGTTGATTTAAGATTCCTACAATATTTCGAATGTTGATTTCATCGTTCTTTTGTGTGAAAGGAGTTGAGACATCTCTTACAAGGATACGTTTTATATTTTCTCTTATATTGTTGTGATTTGGATAATCTTGAGAAATTTTTGATGAAAGCATAATGGGATTTTTCCTTTGAAGTGAACTGGAGAAGGTCAATGTGTGTTTCATAATTTTAAGAGTTGTTTTAAATTTTTAATAACTGAACTTTGTTGTATCTGTTAATCAATGTACATTAACAGATAGATTATTCATTTTCTTAAATTTAAGAATATCTCTCAATGACATTGGAAACTTTAAATCTTTAACATTTAATGTATTCTCGTATTTCTTATAATGTTCAACCCTTTCAGGATTCCATTGTGGAGGATGTAAGTGAGCAAGAACAGACCATTGAAAATATTTATTTTTCTTTGTTTTGAATATTAACAACTGCTTTCTTAAGTTTTATCTCTTTTGGTAAATCAATATAAGATGAAGCTTGAAGATGATCTGATTTTAAGATGTGTATATCTTAAAAGATTATTTTTGTGATAGTAAATGCACTACCAACTACAGTGTTATCAACATCTTGTTCGGGAGTTATACAGGGAGTTGTTTCATCGTCTTGTCTTACCATTTTCAATTTTACTCCCATATAAAACTTTAAAGTTTTCATTTCACTTAATGTGTTTTTAATTATAGCTTCAATACTTTGTTTAACCATATCAACAACTTCCATGATTGAAAATGATCCAGGGTCTGGAAAACGAAACAATCTTATTTTAATATGCCCCTTAAATGCCCCATCAGTGTTTTCAATGGAGAATTTCGCTTCCCCTTCTTCGTTGTTTTTGTGTTTGCGTGATTGAAAGAGTTAATTATAAAAAAAATTAAGAATATCATTATCACTTCTATCACAACGTTTTGTTTCTTGGTCACGTGGAGATATTTGTTGAAAAGATTGAATGTGTGTTTGTTGGTTTGAAGGTGTTTTTTTATCATATTTATATTCGTGATTACAAACATCACAGTACTTTGTATTTACAATATTTATATAATAAAACTGTGCTTAAAATAAATTGTTCTTGATGAAAATTTAGTTTAATTTATAGATGATTCTGTGCTTAAAACCATTTTATCCTCCAACTTTTTTCACTTAATAAATACAATGTATCATGACACAAAAGACAAGTTTCAATCAATCCCTTCATTTGTAAAAGCTACTGAGAAATATGTCAAGGATGTAAAATTGAACAAAGATAAATATAACAACTATTGGATAAAAACACTTATGGTGAATAATATGAGTTCTTCAATTTCTTTAAGTGGAGGGGCTCTTAGTATATCTGGAAGAACAATTAAAGTATCTCTTACAAAAGTTTCTCCTCTCCTACTGGTAATATATTCAAAACTAGAAAAAGCAATGAAACAATAAAAAGTATCAAAAAACAAAAACCTTATGGATTAAGCTTTAGAAAGAAAAGATAAGACCATCTGTTATATGCAAGGAGAAATTTATATTTTTTCAACAAAGCGAAAGATATAAATCCTGATGAAATAAAGGATGTTAATATATCAGGTGAAATCACATTTCGTTCAACAGTAGTTAAGGATAATTTTTAAATTACCTTTCATATAAAAAAATGTAGTAGTTGAAACTTTTAATGAAAAAAATATATAGATATCGATGGTAATGTTTTTTCTCCTAATTAAATGAGTCATTATTCAACTGAAGATTTTGAAGGTTATGAGAGTGATTATGAAATCGAGAGTTTGTGTGCAAACGATAGTTATGAAAGTAGTTTTATAGATGATTGTGAAAGTACCGAAGATGATACCAAAGATGAATTTTAGTGAAAGTAAAGTTTTACTTTATGAATATGCTAAATTTTGAGCCTCTTGAATTCCCTGATTCTCCATGTGACAAATTTGAGAATTGTCCTGCATGTGATAGAGTGGGATTAAACACAGAGTCAAAAGCCTATAAACAATGTATATTCTGTGATTATCTTCTAATTAATGACAAGAAAAAATATAAAAACGGAAAATAATTCTTTTAGATTTACACGAAAAATGAATTACTTTGCAAGATTGATTACAGAAATGAATGTAAACTATGAGGGTGAAAACACACCTTTCCTGACCAGGGAAGAAACTGAACGTCTTGCAGAAATTGTCAAAGGATTGTTGTTGCATATTGTTCAAGATTGTCATTTTCAGGGGGATATCAACACAAGATATTGCATAAATAAAATAATGGATTATCTTGAATTTAAACCTGAACTTAGGAAAAAATAGAGTTTCTAAAAAAAGCCAATAATAAATTAAATAACCTGTTTTCCAAAAATATAAATGAATGATTTTTTTACCCATTTGGGAAAATAAGATAAAATTTAACAACCATAAAAATCTTCCAAATTCATTAACATGTCTCATAGTTGGTTCAGGAGGATGTGGAAAAACCTGCTTACTTTTAAGATGCTCCTATCTCCCAACGTTTTAGTTTATGATAATTTAATAATTTTCACAAAGTCGAGTTTTCAACCTGAGTATCAACTACACTCACAAGGTTTTAACGCTGGTCTTCAAAAATAAGATATAATCGGTTTATTTAAACTTCAAAGCAATCTAAATGATAACAACATTGAGGAGATAACACAACTATTTTGTGATACACAGAGATACAAAAAGAAATCAAAACCGATAACTTCTATTCTTAGTGATAAGACGAATGATATACCATCTCCCCAAGATTTGGATAAATCATAAAAGAACCTCGTTATTTTTGATGATTATGTTAATGAGAGAAACCAAATGGTAATGGACAGCGACTACACAAGAGGGAGACATTCTTCTTGTAATTGTATTTATCTTAGTCAATCATACTTTCAACTTCCCCATCGTTCCATTTAAAACAATGCTAATACTTTTATTTTATTCAAGTTACATTCAATAGATATAAACAATTTTTGGAGAGATAATTGTTCTATATTTTGTCGTAAAAAGGAATTTAGGGATTACATGAAGCACATGACGGAAAAATATAAATATATTGTTGTGAAACAAGATGAGATATTAAGGGATATATTTTTTGTTTTATAAACAATTTCATATATAAATGACAACTGTTATTATAAATCTTGTGGGTAAATCTGCTTCTGGAAAAAAACTTTCATAAATCAAGGCTCTTGTATATTACAAATGATAATCTTGTAAATTTACTTAAAAAAACACCCCGTGATACGCATTGTATCAACAACAACGAGAGCAATAAGACCTGGAGAAGTAAAAGGTGAAGATTATCACTATATTTCAGTGGAGGAACATATGCGATTGAGGAATGAAGGTCAAATATTTGAGGAGGTTTCTCTTGGTACAACAAAATATTCACATTGTAAGAGTGAGTTAAAGAAACTAAAATCTGGTGGTGTTGGGATATTAGAAACTAATCCAGAAGGAATGAGATAAATTATAAAACATCTGAGCGGGGTTAAGATTTTATCATTCAGTTTTGATCTTCATAAAGAAATTCAACGCAAACGTATGAAAAGCAGAGAAGCAAGTATTAGTGAAGAAGAAATCACAACTCGTATTAATGCGAATAAAGAATTTGATGAATTATCTAAAGAAAAGGATTTATTTGAACACATCTACATGGATGATGAAGAAAAGGAAAATTTCCCTGTTGATCTTTGCAATTCATTAAATGATATTTTCCAATAAATAAATGGATGCGAAAGAAAGAGCAAGAAGATTTAAGGAGCATCAAGAGATGGTTTGAAAAGTTGTAAAATAACAGGAAGACATAAAGAATAAACGCAGACAGAAACTGGTGAAGAAGCATTTGAAAGAAAACAAGAGAAATTTTATAAACCTTCTAGTCTTGATACACTTCTAGTCTTGGGGGATTTCAATGCATCAACTGGAACTGATAGGGATGGTTATGAGGTGTGTGTTGGTCCCCATGGGTCAGGAACTATGAACCAGAATAGCACTAAGTTCCTTGACTTTGCAAGAAGTCATGGACTTAGGGTGGCTGGTTCATGGGTTCAGTGCCCACAAGCTCATCGCTGGACTTGGTATTCCAACGCTGGCGGTGTGGCAAAGGAGATTGACCATGTCCTCATTGACGGTCGTTGGAGGATGATCCAGAACTGCAGGGTCGACCGGAGTGCTCAGTTCCTCAATACTGACCACAGGCTTGTTGTAGCAACTCTAAAGCTGCACCTTAAATCCTGGAGAATGGTACCATCCCAGCCTAGGCTGGATGTTGGCAAGCTCAGGGATGTGAGAGTAACTGAGGAGTTTGCCAACAGGCTGAGTGGACACTTGGGGGGTGTGGGTGCTTTGGGGGGTCCTGAAGAGTTGTGGAGTGCCTTCAAGACCACCGTCCTTGATGTTGCCGGTGGATGTCTTGGAGCTCACCGCAGGGCAAAGAAGAATTTTGTCTCTCAAGGGACACTGGATACCATTGACCAGAGTCGCAGGGCCAGGCTGAATGGCAGAGCGAAGCTGTTCAGGGAGCTGAGGCGTAAAACTGTACGTGCACTGAGGGTGGACAAGGAGGCCTATGTGCGAAGAATCTGTGAGGGGGTAGAGCATCACCTGTGGACAGGTGATTCTCGTCCCGCTTACAGGGGAATTCGTGCATTGCGTTCATCCAAGCCCATTCCTCGGAGCACTGCAGTTCGAGCGGAGAGTGGTAGGCTCTTGACAGAGGAGTCTGAAGTGAAGGCCCGCTGGGCCGGTTACTTTGAGCGGTTGTACCATGCTGATCCCCCAGCTGTCGAGTTGGATGTCAAGGGTGTTACAATCCCTGTTGCTGACCCTCAAATCCACTGTGGTCCACCTTCGCTTGTGGAAACACGGGCTGCTGTGAACCAGGTGAAACGGGGCAAGGCTGCAGGGATCTGTGGCATCCATGCTGAACTTCTCAAGGCTGGTGGAAATGCTGCACTCGTGTCGTTGCATGCCGTTTTGTGCTCTGCCTGGAACACAGGCATCATCCCAACTGACTGGAAGAGGGGTCTTGTTGTCCCTCTCTGGAAAGGGAAGGGTGATCGCCAAGACTGCAACAACTACCGAGGGGTGACGCTGCTCTCAGTGCCGGGAAAGGTCTTTGCTCGGATAATTCTTGATAGGGTTCGCCACCATCTGCTTGAGCACCAGCGTCCAGAGCAGTCAGGCTTTACACCAAAGAGGTCAACGATTGACCGTATCCTTGCCCTTCGTGTCCTCACCGAACGCAGAAAAGAGTTTCGGCAGGGGCTGCTTGCAGCCTACATTGATCTCTTTAAAGCGTTCGATTCAGTGAATCGGGATGTCCTCTGGAGGATTCTTGGTCTTCGTGGGGTGCCACCAAAACTGATCGATCTGATGTCTGAACTCTACTCTGGTACTGAGAGTGCTGTGAAGTGTGGTGGTACCATCTCTGGCTTATTTCCAGTTGTTACTGGAGTTCGTCAGGGGTGTGTGCTGGCCCCCACACTTTTCAGCACTTGTATGGACTGGATTTTAGGGAGGATGTCAGAGAGATCTAGCTGCGGTGCATCGTTTGGGAATGTCAAGATCTCGGACCTTGATTTTGCAGATGATGCAGTCATCTTTGCAGAGACTTTAGATACATCCTTTTGGCGGCCCTCGAGATGCTGAATGTGGAGTCGGAGCCGCTAGGATTACGGGTTTCTTGGGTCAAAACTAAGATCCAGGCTTTCGTTGACATCTTGGATGCTGCTGTCCTGTCTGTGTCTGTTTGTGGTGAGGATGTTGAGGTCGTGGAGAGATTCACTTACCTTGGCAGTGATATTCATGTCTCTGCTGGCTGCGAGTCAGAGGTCAATAGACGTCTGGGTTGGGCTTGGGGAGTCATGGATTCACTGGATCATGGGGTGTGGCGCTGCGGGTACCTGTGCAGGAGGACGAAAGTCCGAGTCTTCAGGTCCTTGGTACTTCCAGTCTTGCTCTATGGATACGAGACTTGGACTCTGACCAAGGATCTAGACGGAGACTTAATTCCTTTGGTACCAGGTCTCTTCGGAGAATCCATGGCTATCGCTGGTCGGATTTTGTGTCCAACGAGCAGTTGCTGAGAGAAACTCGGATGAGATTTGTTACCTGCATAGTCCGTGAGCATCAGTTGCGGCTGTATGGACATGTGTCTCGTTTTCCTGACGCTGATCCTGCTCACCAGATTCTCTCAGTGAGGGAGTCTCATGAGTGGAGGAGGCCAGTGGGCCGACCACATGCCTCGTGGTTGCAGCAGGTTGACCATCATCTCAAGGAGATGGGGATGGGCCTGGCATCTGCCTGGGGGATGGCCAGACGGAGGCCCCTGGAGTACCGGCGGAAAGTGGATGAAGCGACGCGCTGTTCTGGCACATGCTCCCATACCTGACCTGAGAGTTATTGGGTTTGTCCTCAAAAAAATTGAAACCAATGGGATGTTTTACAGTGATAATGTCATTTAAATATCCTCAGGAATAAATTCGGTATTAATTCACTGTGATTTGATTGAGGGTGCTTATAATGATGGAATAAGAACAAATAAATATTTTCATTCAGTGCATACTCAACCCCAATTGGGTATAAATTCAATATGGATCCCAAAAATCTGGTTTATCTCCCTGTGTCAGGAAAAACCATACACAGAGTAAATTTTAGGATAACTGACCAAGATCATCGTACGATTTCTTTTAATGGAGAAGTTATATCCATCAGAATTCACCTATGTGAAGTTTTCGAATAAATAAATACGATGGTTATTGTGAGGAAACACGACTTGGGAAAATATAAAATAATTACAGGGGATGGGAGGTTCCTTTCCGCATACTACAAGAGCGAAGGTATGTATCTTGGTAGAGGATACTATAAACCTAAGAGACAAAGGGGTGTCGCACATCAATTTCAAGGAGATGGGATAATTGATACTCTAATGTGTATTGGTTCAACTATTCTTAAACATAAAGACCTAAATGGTTGAACTGCTTCTGCTGTAGGAAATGTAGCATTTGCTATAAAGTGGATAAATGATGGTCAAAAGGAATCTCATCAATTACAAGTAATAAAATAAATTAAGAAAGGCAAAACTCAGTTGTCTCCCCAAGAACGACAGAAAATGATTCAAATACTTGGGTCAGGGTTTTAAAAGATTTAACATCTTTTTTCCTCAATAAATACAAGTATGGAAGCAATTGATAGTATCTATGATTTGGATGATACCATTGTCATCTAAAACTCCACTAAAAAAGAGGATTACTTCAAGGTAAATGCAATAACTGGAACAGACTGGAATGCAAGTGGTACAAAAAGTTTTGAAATAAATATTCAACAAACTTATTTGAATCTATCCGAAAGTTTCTTGTTGTGTAAATTTACATTCACTGAGGCTGGGAATAACACAAACGCTACACTCGTAAATGATTTCTTCTGGAAAATGTTTGATAGTGTTCGTTTGTACATTGGAACACAAGAAGTTGAAGCGGTTGATTATGTCTCTGCTGTATCTGAAATGATGAAATTTGCACTAGATTCATTCAGTGATAGAATGGGAAAGGGGCCTGTCGAAGGTTTTATTCCTGATTTGTCAATGGGAACAAACACAGACCCTGAATATAGTCAAAGGAAAGGAATGTATAATGATGATGCAAAAGCAGTTAATAGTTTTACTGTTGCAGTTCCTCTTAAAGGTATATTTGGATTTTGTGATCATTAAAAAGTTCTGTATGGTCTTTAAATTAGATTTCAACTACAAAGGAATGATAATGAAAAAAGATTACTTTTTGGTGTTGGTCGTGCTTTTGGTGATCAGAATAAATTTGTAATTAATAAAATGAGTTGGTACGTCAGTGAATATACTCCTAATCTTAAAACAGAGAGATGTTGAATAGAAGACTTAACTCAAATAAACCACTCAATGTAGCATACCAAAAATGAAGATGTCAACACGTAAATCTGAACCAAACCACTTACAGGTGGAATTTGCGTGTTCTGCAAGGAAAGCCACGATATCTGTGGATCATTTTAAAAAATTTGATGGTGATACTGCTACTGATAAGAATAATGCATTGAGTGCTAATGCTAAGGTGAAACAATTTCGTGTTTATCGAGATGGAACATTTTATCCACGAGATATATTGGAAATTAATTGGGAAAAAAATGATTATGCTGAAGCATATAAGCCTTCCCATAAGGTTTGTGAAAGTAATGGAAATAAAGAACCTATTTTGGATATGACAGCATTTAAAAGTTTGCATACAATCTGTGCGTTTGATCTGAGTGCTCAAAAGCAAACTATAAAGTCTAATCGATAGGATATTCCCTATACATTGAAAGAGGAGAGACTGACGAAGTTGATATATATTGTTTGCTTTTGGAATAAACAGAATTACAAATTAATATAGTTAATGGTGTTATGATTAGTCTCACGTAATTTTTTGTTAAATAAATGCGTGGCAAAGTACCAAGTGGGGTATATGTTAATCAAATCAATCTTCATAAACTTTCATCTTGTGTTCAAAATCAAAACACTTGTGTGATTAACGTTAATACAATTCAGTGAAAAGGAGCAGTAAGAATTGAAGTTTTGCTCACAAGAGAACAGGTTAAAATCTTGAACAATACTGGCTCACTGATGATTAAAATGTCAAAACCAATGTTGAAAGAATATTCAGTAAGAGTGACGAGTGGAGGAATTCTCCCATTCCTAATTCCTTTATTTGCTGGTTTAATTGCAGCTGGAGCATTGACGGGTGGTATTTCAACAGCGGTGAAAGCTCAACTCCGGGCTCAAAAAGAATTGGAAAGACATAACAAAAAGTATGAGAAACAAATTAGTGGAAGTCGTGTAATTGTAGATTTTGCTGAAAAACTTGAAAGTCTGCCTGATAAAGCGAGATTGTTTGTTGGAGATATGCTTTTATCTATCGCACAAGCAGGTGTAAAATTTACTAAAAGGGGTAATGGATTATGTCTTTCGAATATATAAATGAGCATTGATGAGTGGTTTAAAGAATTTAGAAAGAATACAACATCAAATTTACAACTTATCAAATATTGTAAGAAATAAAAAATTCATAATGTGGTTATTTGTATGAGAGATGAATTAACAAACGTGCCTAAACATACAAAGCATATTATTATGACCTTAGAAGACAATAATGGGAAAGGTTCTCATTGGGTTTGTATTTTCAATAGTCAAGATAAATATTATTTTGATAGTTTTGTTCTTCCACCACTTGTTGAAGTCATAAAATTCTAACAGAATGGTGTTTATCAAACATTTCATGTCCAGTAATTAAATTCCAAGTTTTGTGGTCAATTATGTCCATATGTGTTATTTCAACTCAAAAAAAAATGAAAATTAATGACTAATGTTGGTAAAGATGGTTCCATCTTTGGTTTATTCCAAGAACTGGATATTGATTCATCAAATTATTACACAAAGGCACAGGCTGACCGACAGAAATAGAGTATAACAAAAAATATTACCATGAAAAATGCTTATAACTTAATAAATTATCCAAGCTCGACTGACGCGAATGACTTGGTGAGATTAAGCGATTTATCACAATATATATCCTTCAATAAAACAGCCGTGTCTTCCAAATACACAGAAGTGTTGATTTTATCTCCAGGTCATACAGAATTCACAGTTCCAATTGAAATAATTTTTATTAAGAAGGTCGTATCGTTTTTATGAGAATAGAAAAATGGGGGTATGATATGAAAGATTTAGGGTATAATTGGTCATTTAAAATTGACCTTGAAGACCTGCAACAATTAAATCAGTCTCATAAGGAAGAATATTATCCACTTGGTATTGAGAATGAGTTTTGTGGAAGCACGAATAGTAAACAACAAATAAAATAATTTAATAAGGGTAAATGTAATAATGGTTTTGCCCTAGTTTATATCATGAATACAGAAAAAACAGTATTTTCCATAATAAGTAAGGAAATACAAAATGATTTAACTCTGGGAAGATGGGGATGTGTTCCGTGCCATCATATTATTCTAACATATACTTCTAATACATAAATGACAGCAAGAAGGCTTTAATAAAATTATCATTTCTGTGTCCATGCATTCCTTCAAGAAAAGGGTATTCGGAATTTTAATAAATATGATCTCCAATATAAGAATGAGGTATTTTCAATAAAATATTGGCTTATTCTGATGTTGATAAACCAACAACTTTGGATTTCATTAAAATGTTAAACAATGAAAAAATTTATTAAGTTAAGAAAACGTAAGGTTCTTATAGAAATTCAAAAGAAATTTTTTTGGTTTCTGTTGTAAAAAAAATTATTTTGGATACAGGAATAACAAGAAATCCTGACGAATATATGTATGATATTCTACGGGGTGTAAGTGATTCAAGGATAGTAAGGGACGAGGAAGGAGTTGAAGAAACTGAGACAGAAGAAGAGAGAGAAGAGGAGGAAAAGGAGAAAAGAGAGAAGGAGGAGAAGGAGAAGAGAGAGGAGGAAAGAGAGAAGAGAGAGAAGGAGGAGAGGGAGAAGAGAGAAGAGTGAGAGAAGGAGGAAAGAGAGAAGAGTGAGGAAAGAGAGATAATAAATAAATTTTAAAATATGGAAACCAGTGAGATTAAAAAAAGATTGGGGGTATTACAGAAAATAAATAAATCTCAACATACCCATGAGGAAAAACAAAGAATTGACATCTATTAGAAATATTTTCGACAAGACTATTGACATCCTTTTCAAGGGAAAGATATTGACTTCAATTAAAGTTTTTCATTTTTTTCTTAAATAAATGGAGGAGAGAGTAAAGACATTTCTGAGGATTCTTTATGTTTTAAAAATTAAGATTCAAATGTGCATGTTGGAAACTAATAAGGTTTTTGCACTCTGCAGGAATTTTTCTCATAAATAAATGAGTTATTTTCTCAAATGTAAAGAGAAAACTAATACTAAAAAATCTCTTATTTTAAAAGTAAAACTAACAGGGTTATACAAAAAGGCATATGTTCGGTGTGTGGTTCAATAGAGTCACTTTATCTCCAAACACAAACGTGGAGGAGATATACAAAAGTTTTTATCAGGAAGTAAATTTACAACTACTGGAACACCAGGGGAATTACATATACCAGGGTATTCTTTCTGTGGTCCAGGCACAAACTTGGATAAAAGATTAGATGAGGCAAACAATCCTATACCATGAAGTGTGCACGAGGCACGATATTGATTATGGGAATACCACAACTTTGGAAGAAAAGCATGAAGCTGATAGAGAAATGTTGTATAATTTGTCTCTGATACAAAATCCAACCTTGAGAGAAAAAGTTGATAGGTTCATCATGAAGAAGATGATCAATAAATTGAAACTTGGTTTTGGAAATTCCAAAAACTTTAGGCTCTAATGATGTCATGAAGACTGAAGAACAATTAGCTTATGAATTACATAAACCAATATTCACAAAGTTTCATAGAAGGAAGGTTTATTCCAAGGAAGTTGATTATATCTGGTCTGCTGATTTGATTGAACTCAATAATGATAAGGGGTACAAGTATGCTTTAACCGTTATTGATTTGAGGAGTAGATATGCGTGGGTTGTCCCTTTTAAAAACAAAGCAGGTAATACTCTTATGTTAGCCTTTCAACACATATTTAATAAACGTAAGAGAAAACCTAAAAAATTGTGGACTGATTCGGCTAGAGGGTTTTATAACAAGACATTTATGAATTTTCAAAAAAATAACAGCATTACATTATACAGTACCTTTTATGAAGGAAAAGTGGTTGTTATTGAGCACTTTAATCGCACTTTAAAAGAGAGACTATATAAAAAATTCACACAACTCGGTTCTCAACCATGGTCATCTTTTATTCAGGATATTGTAGATAAGAAGAATAACATGATTCACACGTCAATGAATACAAAACCATCAGAAGCATTTACAAAATTAGATTATGGAAAAGAGATTAATGTCAGAAAACCGAAGTTCAAAGTTGGTGATATCGTAAGAATATATAGGTGGAAATCTCATTTTGAAAAAGGTTATACAAAGCGATGGACAAATGAACTTTTTAAAATTGTTGATGTAATAGATACAGTTCCTTGGACTTATAAGGTATATGATTTAGAAGGGGAAGAGATTTTAGGTTCACTTTATTCACAGGAATTACAAAAGACAAAACTAAGGAGATAATACTCATGGGAACAATAGGTTGGTGCTTCACTCCCCTCTACTATACAACTTTATGGACACTCGAGGACCAAGTCCGAGGTGTATAACAGGTGACATCTGCCAAGGGTTAAATAAAAAAAAAAAATTATATATATATATATATATATATATATATATATATATATATATATATATATATATATATATATATATATATATATATATATATATATATATATTGTGTGTCAAGGGGGACATTCTTCTATCTGTGAACACCAAACACAAAATCCTCAACTGAATAGTCAGTCAAGGCTTAACTTTTGTTTGTTGGTGTGTGTGCAATGGGGGATGTCCTTAGATCTGTGAACCCCAAACACAGAATCCTCAACTGAATAGTCAGTCAAGGCTTGACTTTTGTTTGTTGGTGTGTGTGTGTGCAATCGGGGACATTCTTAGATCTGTGAATCCCAAACACAGAATCCTCAACTACATAGTCTTTGCTTAACGTGTGTGTGTGTGTGTGTGTGTGTGTGTGTGTGTGTGTGTGTGTGTGTGTGTGTGTGTGTGTGTGTGTGTGTGTGTGAGATAATATAACAGGGAGAATAATCAACCCCAACCCATCCCAAAAACATCCTAACCCTCACATTCAAAATCTCAACCCCAACCCAAACCTCGCCCAACACAATATCTTTTTTTAAACACGTATTTCAACAATATATTTTTTGTTTTTTTCTCTTCTTCCAATTCTGTCTTTTAAGGCTTTCAGGTTTAATGAAGTAGAAAGGGGGAGTAAGAACCTTCCTGCATCTTCTTCCCAGAACTAACAATATATATATTTTTATGTATTTTTTTCTCTTCCTCCAATTCTGTCTTTTAACGCATTCAAGTTTGATGAAGTAGAAAGGGGGAGTAAGAACTTTCCTGAATCTTCTTCCCAGAACTAAGAATGTATATATTTTTAATGTTTTTTTTTTCTCTTCTTCCAATTCTGTCTTTTAAGGCTTTCAGGTTTTATGAAGTAGAAAGGGGGAGTAAGAACTTTCCTGCGCTTTCTTCCCAGAACTTTCTTGATATTGCTCTCATCAAGCACCATCCAACAAAGAACTACATCGATAGGTTTAGATCCCCAAGAGTCTTCTTGGTAGAAACCACATTTCAAGTCTCCAAAATAAACTCAACTTTCCAAGTCTCCAAGGTATAATCACATTCCTGTTGAGTTTCCAAGATATGTATCACATTGTGAGTTATCAAGCCAGAACCCACATTTCAAGTCTCCAAAAATATAACCATCTATCCAAGACTCCAAGGTAGAACCACAATTTCCAGAAATATTGTGGGTTTCTGCAATAAGTCTCACATCGTATAACTGTGGATCATCAGGGTTAACTTCATTTTTCCAATTTTTGGGGGTTTCAGTGATATATCTCACATAGTATAACTGTGGATCATCGAGGAAAACTCCATTTTTCCAATTTTTATGGGTTTCCATGATAGATCTCACATAGTATAACTGTGGATCATCAAGGAAAACTCCATTTTTTCAATTTTTATGGGTTTCAGTGATAGATCTCACATAGTATAACTGTGGATCATCAAGGAAAACTCCATTTTTCAAAATTTCTGAAATTTGTGAGTCTTCTTGGTAAAACTTGTATTGTGGCTCCTCAAGGTATAACTTGTTAAGTGGGTATTGTCTTGATAACTCACAATGAGTACCATTGATGTAAAACTCTTTTTCAGGATTTTGCGGGTCTCCAAGGTATAACTCTTTGGTTGAGTCATCAAGGTCGAGCTCGTTCTGTGGGTCTTGGTCGCTCATAAGGTCTTCAACCTAACCAACAATTTCGCCCCAAGTTGTGTAAAAAGCAGTATTTTCATTTTGTATTTCTGATACAATTTCCTGTGAGAGAAAATATTAATGTACTAATTAAGTGATTTAATTATTAAATTATTATTTGCTTAAATCAAACTCTGTAAATAGGAAAAGAAAATCTTGCCTCAATAGATAAGAGGTTTGAATCCAGTTCATCAACTTGAAGGTTTAGTTCCATACAAGTAGTTGAACTCCAAGGAACTCCAATGGTATCCCACCCAAGCTCAGCACAGCAGTCAATTCTCACTAAAAGTAAAAATATGTTAAAATTCAGTCTGGGTTTCAAGCCTTTATATAGAAAGAATGGTGGGTGTGGTTTCCTTTTGATATTCCCTGGTCAATTCCAGGAAAGCCTTGTGAGTCAGAGATTAACTGGAAATGATGTAAGAGTAGGTGGTCCTCACAAAAGTGGGTGGGGCTTAGTAAAATTGGGCAGGGCTTAGGAAAAGTGGGCGGAGCTTATGGAAAGTGATGTGGTTTATGAAAATTGGGCGTCTTATATGGAAAAGTGGGCGTAACATATGGAAAAGTGGGCGTGGCTTATGAAAAATAATGTGTGGCTCAGGAGGTGGTCAACTAAGACCATTAAGAGAAGTTTATCATTTCATTTCTGCTCAACAAAGATACTTGTACCAAGAACTAAGTTCCAAAATAATATTTGTGAATATACTCGATGGTGATGAATGTCATCGGAAAATTAATTTATTACCTCGAATAGAACATGGACAAATATTTATTGGATCACTCTTTGGGTGGAGTGAAATATAAAAGGAAATCAGTAAGCCTCAGTTTAACATGTGCTCAATGGGGCAGAGATCAATCTCTTCTTTTGACCCCATGGACTGAGAGTCAGAGAGTCAGAGGGGGGAGAGAAAATCATTCTCCTCTTTTGACCTGATGGGCCTTGAGTCAGAAAGGTTTCCCCATTCATTTGTATGGGAGGGGGAGGAATCAGTCTCCTGTTTTAGGCTTTTTCGGGGTTGATTCAGAGAGTTTTCCCCATTCATTTGCATGGATGCCTCAGAAGCCCCACTATTACTCTACTTACATCAGCCAATCAAAGAACATCAGTCTTAAGATACAAATCGTGATATTCTCCAAGGTTCTTCACATTAAACTTCTTCCAAACAATTTGTACTTGAGTGTAATCTTTATCAGTTATATGACTTTTATTTAATTCATTACAAAATCTTTCTTTTTCGATGTTGTTTATTTAAACCTCTCAAATTTGTTCATATAATCATAAGGATATTGTTTGTGATAGGAGTTTAATCTCTTCTTGATTTTAGAAATGTGATTTAACATTTGGAAAGTTTTAAGTATTTGACACCAAGTAAGATAATGGACTTGACATAAACTACAATGCGTCAAGAAATCTAATATGAGTTATTGGAGATGTAGGAATTGTTTTTGTGAATGAGATGTAATTCTGGTTTGTGTTTGGAATAGCTGATATGTCTCCAATGGTTTTGCTAAATTAATTTATAAAAAGATGCATATCATCGTGAGTGTTTTTCTGAAGAAAGACTGGAATGAAAGAGGGAAATTGAGATTACAACTCTGATGAGCTGGACCTCTATATTTACCAGTGAGACGACAATGGTCTCATATTTTTGGACCTCGACTAATTTCCTCCTCACAAATATAACAGACAGCCTGTGGTTGCCTAAATTTCCTTTTCTCTTTTTTCTTAAGGACATTGATTTTTACGGTTTCCCCATTACCTTAGTTAATCAAACAGTCTTCTTCCAGTCGTTTCACAAACTCTTGGGCAGCATCTTCTCCTCTGTAAAATTCTAACTTGTATTTTTTTTCTAAATAAAAATTATATTCAATTTCTTGGTTGATGATTTGATGTAATAACAGAAACCACAAGGAGTATTTGTTTGATACTTATTTGTGTGTGATTGATCTGGATTTGGATGATCAGTATTTACCTTTTCAAGGATACTTTCAAAATCAGCATATATCACAAATGGATGTTTTATAGATTTGGTAAAATCTTTAAATGATACATTTGAACCTACTTTTGGCACATTAATTATGCTTCATTTATGATTACTGCAATATTTTGAATGTTGGTTTAATAATTCTTTCATAAGAATGAAGTTGTCATTGCTTACAGGGATATGATTGGCATTTTTTATTGACTAGTTGTGAATCTTCCAAATTAAGTAAGATGCCTTATAGTTGGTTCAAGCAGATGTGGAAAAACCTGCTTGCTTTTAAAGATGCTCCTGACTCCCAACTTTTTAGATTCTGATAACTTAATAATTTTCAGAAAGTCAAGTTTTCAACCGGAGTATCAACTACTCTGCGAAGGTTTTAACATGTGTCTTCAAAAAAAGGCATCATTGGTTTATATAAACTTCAAAACAAACTAAATTATGACAACATTGAAGATATAAAAGAACTATTTTGTAATTCACAGAAATGTAAAAACAAATCAAAGCCTATAACTTGTATTCTTAGTGATAATATGGATGAACAATAAAAAAGAACCTCGTCATCTTTGATGATTGTGTTAATGAGAGAAACTAAAGGTTATGGAAGGCTAATACACAAGAAGGAGTATTCTTCTTCTAATTGTATTTACCTTAGTCAATTATACTTTCAACTCCCTTGTCACTCAATAAGAAACAATGCCAAATGTTTTATTTTATTCAAGTTAAATTCAATGGATATAAATTTTTTTTGGAGACACAATTGTTTACATTATGTTATAATGTGAAGGAACTAGCAAGAAGGTTTCAGGAGCATCAGGAGTTGGTTTCAAAATTTGTAAAGCAACAGGAAAATGTAAAGAAGAAACAGAAACAGAGACAGAAAATAACTGGTGAAGAATCATTTCAAAGAAAACAAGAAATATTTTAAACCACGTTTAAAAACTCCTCAACAAAAAATTGTGATTGTTTCTACAGTTTCTGTGATATAATATACTCCAAAAGACTTCAAATGCTAAAATATATTTAATCAAATTATGGAGCAAGAACTTGGAGATTTAGGAGAATTAGAATATGATGATGAAGGATTATTTCAACACCTGGAAGAGGTAAATCAAACTCCTGATTATGTTGCGAAGGCTCTTCAAAACAATGAATATTCAGCAGATTCAAAAACAATAGCAGGCCTCATTCCAACTGATGTACCAGCAATGTTCTATCTTGTTAAAGAAAAGGTGTTGATATTTAATGATGAATTGAGGTTCTTGAGTTCTACTTGACCAAATCTTAAATTAACCCCCTGATTAATGTTTCTTCTTACAAAAGATGAAAAACAAGGTTCAAGTTATTTTGATGTGCTGATGAACACAGGAAATAAGGATGATAGAGAATCTATTGATTTACTAGATTCAGTTGACAATGGAATTTCGATTGCTGGTAAAAGTAAAAGATCGAGAAGGAGAAACGTATTATATATGCTTTACATAAGCTTGGTTCAGGTGTTACTTTTCTTCCAAATGACCCATCACAATTAGTAAATCGGCTGTTATTGCTGTTAGCTAGTAAGAAAGCTGGAAACAATAATTGTTTGCATGAGGTATCAGCCATTTAAGAACAGTTAATGAATATGAAAACAATTAATAAATGTCAATATAAACATATTTTATGCCGTGTTAAATGAGATTAATTCTCTCTCGAAATGAAAAAAATATCATCCATTGTAAATGCTAATGAGAATTTTTTGTTGTTGTTGAAAGATGATAAAGAAGTATTTATGTTTATAGTTAAGATAATGGTTCAATTAAAACCACTGAATGTTGGAAGAAAAATCATTTGTATTATCTTCTCTTCAAGATTATTTAACAAGTGTGGTGTTTCAGAAAATAAAAATGAGATTTATAATAATGTTCAGACTTTTTTAAACCTATAAATGAGAAGCACAATCTTTAGTTTTAATTTCACGATGATTGATCACATGGTTTAATTCCCAGACCCACTCCAACTTGACCCCACAAAAGAATATGAAGCATCTACGTTGTCTATGGAAACTTAAAGTTCCTTGTTTCATATCACAGAGAAAAACAACAAGTTTTAGTTATAATTTGGGAAGCAGATACAAGACTATAACACTTTCATCCGGAGGATATGAGATTTCCCAAATATCTTCCGAAATTGCTTGCCTTATGAAGGGACAAGGTCATGAACCAAAAATATTGCTATATAGATTCAAAAACATACTTCAAAATCAACTATTAAACTTAAAAATAATTACAAGGCTGATTTCACAATTGATAATTCATTTGGAGAGTTATTGGGTTTCTCCTCAAAAAAGATTGAAACGAATGGACTTTTTTTTTACAGTGATAATGTCATTCAAATATACTCAGGTATAAATTCAGTGTTAATTCACTGTGATTTGATTGATGGTGATGGAATCAGTACACATACAATATTTTCATTCAGCACATACTCAACCCCAATTGGTTATAAATTCAATATGGAACCCAAAAATCAGGTTTATCGACCTGTGTCAGGAAAAACAATAAACAGAGTAAATTTTTGGATAAATGCTGAGGATAATAATATGATTTCCTTCAATGGAGAGATTATATCCATCAGAATTCACCAACATGAACTTTTCGAAGAAATAAATATGGTTATTGTGAGGAAACATGAGTTGGGAAAATATAAAATAATTACAAAAATGGGGATGGGATGTTCCTTTCAGCATATTATAAAGGTGAGGGAATTTATCTTGGGATAGGATAATATAAACCTAAGAGACAATGGGGTGTATTACATCAATTTAGAGGAGTTGAAGTTGAAGTGGTTGATTATGTCTCTGCTACATCTGAAATGATGAAATTTATGCTGTATTCATTTTGTGATAGAATGGGAATGGGAGCTTTTCAAGATTTTATGTCTGATATGGCAACGGGAACAAACACACACCCTGGTTATAGTCAAAGAAAGGCAATGTATAATGATGGTACAAAAGCAAAAATAGTTTTACTGTAGCAGTTCCCTTGAAAGGTATATTTGGATTTTTTGATTACGATAACGTTTTGAATGGACTTCAAATTAGATTTCAACTCCAACAGAATGATAAGGAAAATAGATTGTTTTTTGGTGTTCCTAATGTTTTAGGCACTAAATAAATTTGTTATGGATGAAATGAGTTGATATATTAGTGAATATATTCATAATCTTAAAACAGAAGAGATGTTGAATAATAGACAACTCAAAAAACCACAAAATGTATCATACCTTAAAAGATGTCAACATCTTAAACTGAACCAAACCATTTACAAGTGGCATTTGGGTGTTTTTTTTCAACACGTGGAAAGAATACATCAAATATAGAACTTTCCAAATATTGTAAAAAATTGATAATGTGGTTATTTGTATGAGAAGAATTGAGAAAGTTGTCTAGAAATACAAAGAATATTCTTATGAATTTAGAAGATAAAAATGGAAATGGTTCTCATTGGGTTTGTATTTAAAATAATAAGATAAATATTATTTTGATAGTTATGGTCTTCCATCACCTGTTGAATTAATGAAATTCTTACAGAATGGTGTTCATCAAACAATTCATGTCCAAGAATTAAACTCTAGGTGGCATGGTCAATTGTGTCTATATGTGTTATTTCAACTCAACAATAATAATAAAAATTATGGAGACATTTTTATTTTAATATAAATGACATGTTGGAAAAGATTGTTCTACCTTTTGTCCAACCCAAGAGTTAGAAATTGATTTGTCAAATCATTATGCAAAGGTACAGGCTGAATGACAGAAATATAGCACAACAAAATATATGTATGATAAATGCTTATAAATTAAAAAATTATCCAAGCCCTACAGATGTGAATGACTTGGTGAGATTAAATGATTTATCACAAAATATATCCTTAAACTTTGTTGTTATTGTTTTATATAATTCATCAGCGAAAACTTTATTAGATAAATACGAATCAATCTTAATGACATCATTTGAGATTAAAAGTTTTTTGAATTTCCAAGTCAAAGTCTCAATTTAGCACTTATCATCATCTTCACGATGAACCTATCAATTTTTTCTCTCAACGTTAGATTTTGTATTAAAGACAAATTATACAACATTTCTCTCTCAGCTTTGTGTTTTTTTTTTCCAATGTTGCGCTATTTCCATAATCAATATCATGCTTCATACACACTTCATCAACCAGATTTAGAGGTCGAGACCAAGGTTTGGGATTGTTAGCCACATCTAATCTTTGATACAATTTTGTACCCAGACCACAGAAAGAATACCCAGGTAGATGTAATTATAAGTTAATAAATTATCCAAGCCCTACAGATGTGAGTAGGTTGAATATACTGATTCTGGCTCACTTTTCCCCATGTAAATGAATCAGGGATTTTCAGCGATTCATTTTTTTTTCCCCGAAAAAGTAAACCCACTTTTTATCCCAAGGTATATTTATTTGTCTCCCCTTTTAACCTGGGGACACTTTTTTCAAATAACCAATGCAATAAGATAAAGATTTGTTCAAGTAGTAAAGTAGTAATGTGATTTGTTAAAGGTGATTCTTAAGAAATATCTGAAACTTGTAAGCCTCAGAACACTCTTTTTCAAACAACGAATGCATATTGTTTAGCTCACTCATTGAACCTATAAAGATTTGTTAATTCTCAAATTCCTTCAATAGTATAATTTTCTTTTCACAATAATCCCCATCTAAAATATTAAAAAAACAAAACATTTGAATCTTTATATTTTTTAAGATTCCCCTTTTGTGCCATTACGAAATGATAAACTTCTCTTTATGCTCTTGTTTGACCACCTCCTGAGCCACATATCATTTTGAGATTATAGTAAATTGTTTTTTTATATTTTTATTTAATTGATAACCATGAAAGTTTTCAGTCCATTCAAGGATATTTATTTTTTTCTTTACATCCTCCAACTTACTAGTTTTTAAATTGATTTGCTTATTTGTTTTATTTACCTTTGTTTTAGTTATTTTTTCAAGAAGACTTATTTGATATTTTTCACATTCATGATGTTTTCCATTTATATACCAAGACTGAGATTTTCTCCACTCTTTAGTTTGATTAATACTTGGTTTGACCATTTATATATTGTGAAAAAACATGGTGGTATCCCTTAAAAAACCCTAACCCATCTTCCCATCGTTAAAACACAATCTATTTTATACAGTCTATCATACAATATCCATATGGAACACAATCTATTCCATTATCTAAAATAAATCTCTTATCATCAAAGGCTCCTCATGCCTTTTTATTTACTTCTTCACTATATATGTTATGTTTATAATTTCTTCTTGTATTCGTTTTCCTATATTCTTCTTTCTTATTCATCAAACAATTATAATAATTTCTAAAAGTCATTGATTTCTTTATTACATATTTCTTTATTCCCTTTAACCTTTTATCAATCTGATCACCATACTTATAAGCATATGCCTTTGCTCTCAATCCAATAAACTCACTCATTACTTTTCCACCCAACTCATCCTTAAACTTACCAATAACCTTTTCATTCTTTTTGGAAAATAACTCACTCTTCTTCTGAAAATTACTTGTATCATATACTCCAATATTTTTCTTCATATCTTTATAAACATCATCAGTTTTTATATCGAGGATAAAACTATCAGTGTCCATATACAACAATGAAACATTTTCACCAGACTCTTTCTTTAAGCCATTATACAAATAATCATACATCAATATCTTTGATAAATCAAGAACTGCTGTTCCAATATAAATGAGTTTATCCATGACAATACTTTCCTTTTCCATATGAATAGCAGAAAAGTTCTCTGAAAAAACCTCTTCTCTCTTAAAACTTGGTTTATTTATTCATCTAGAAGCTTCTTTCCAAGATGTTGCTAATCTAATGTTTTGCCTGTTTCTAATATTCTCCATTGTCTTTCCAAAGACAGTATTATTCATCAATTTATAGAATTCCTCTTCAAATTTTACTTTTGTATTTGTTCTCATATCTGTATTGAATTTAATATACTTTTTCATCTAAGGACTTTATTTAAATTTTAAAACTCTATGAATTTTAGCGACTCTCAATCCTTCTCTCACAAACTGTTTCAAACTTCTCTGATGCAAAACATATCCCTCTTTCTCATAGAATGTTGTTAATAACTTTTCTGTTGATTTGCCTTTAATATTAAAACTTTTATGATAATCACTAAACCATTGTTTCTTTGGGGTTTCTTTCTCACATGCAAAAGGAAGGTCTTTATGCTTATTATGAAGATCACTCAGGAACCTCAAATCAACTTCAAAATAATAACCTTCTTCTTCCTCATTCAATTCCTCTTGAGAAGAAATAACAATATTCATCAAAGCCTTTTCATAATCCCTTTCTTCCACCCACTCTAATTTACCATAAGTCAGAGATTGAGACATTGCCCATCCATACAAATTATTAGCATCAAAATACATCAAATAATTACTATCTTTTTCACTATCATAATTTGGAAGATATTTATTATTTGCTTTTGCATATTTTTTGAACATACTTGTGATATTCCACCTCTCTTTGACTTCTCAATCATCAAAAGCATATCCACATCACTGATTAAATCTATATCTTGTTTTGTCATTTTTAACATTGCACTCCAAGCAAAACCAGGAGCTGTGAAATAGTGGGCAGGATCTAATCCATAACAATTTTTATTCTGACAGAGTGATCCAAAAGCTTCAAACACATCAGCTGAAAATAAAACATCTGTTTTTAGATACAAATCATGATATTCTCCAAGGTTCTTTATCTTAAATATTTTCCAAATTTCTTGTGCGTGTTTATATTCCGTATCACTTAGCTCTTCTTCATAAAGGTTATTATAGAAACTTTCTTTTGAAGGAAGTTGTGTTTCTTTAAATATCATCAATGAATCCATATAATCATAAGGATAAATTCCCTTGTTTGTAAGAATTTTCTCTTTACTTTGAATTTCATTCCTTGTTTGAATTTCCTCTCCAGTTAGAATTCACTCTTTAATCAGAATTTCATCTTCAATCAGAATTTCCTCTTCAGTTAGAATTTCATTCATTGTTTGAATTTTCTTTATAATTAGAATTTCATCTTCAGTTAGAATTTCTTCATTGGTTTCCTCATTAATTAGAATTTCCTATTTACTTTGAATTCTCTCTTTAATCTGAATTTCCTCTTTAGTTGGAATTTATTCTTTTGGAAAGAATGAATTAAGTTTTGGAAAAGACCCCGTTGAGCTTAGATTTGATGTTAGGTGGGCTAGTGGTGTTCCCATAAACTTGTAAGAATCTAGAAACAGAATACGAGTTAAAGGTTTTGTGAATATGATTTTTGTAAATGAAATATACTTTTGACTTGTGTTTGTTCTGGCAGAAATATTCCCTGGTGTTTTTGAAAGTTCATTTATAAATAGATGTGTATCATAGTTGGCGCTGTTGTGAAGAAAGACTGGAATAAAAGATGGAAATTTATAATTAAGATTACAACAGGAATGAGCAGGACCTCTATATTTACCAGTAAGATGACAATGATCCCTAATTTTAGACTCCTCAATTTCCTCCTCACAAATATGACAGATATTGTTCTTTCTAAATTCTAATTTTTCTTCTTCGGTTAATTTCATCGGTTCATTTGTTTCTTTCATTAATTTAGTTAGTCTTATACAAGCCTTTTCTAATCGTTTTACAAACTCTTGCGAAGCTTTTTTTCCACTATAATGTTCAAGTTTATTAAACTTTTCTCCAACAGATGATTTGATATAATAACAGAAACCACAAGGAATATGTTTCGCAGATTTATTTGGATGTGATTCTTTTGGATTCGGAGAAGCAGTATTTATCTTTTTTAGGATACATTCAAAATCAGCGTATATCACAAATGGGTGCATGATAGATTTATTATAATCTTCAAAATAATCTTTTCACCAGGTTTAGGCATTGTAATTACAGCTGATTTATGATTACTACAATATTTTGAATGTTGTTCTAATCGTTCTTTTGTATGAAATGAATTAAGACATCGCTTACAAGGATATATTTTGTTTGCTGTTTTGAATACCTGAGAAGAGATTAATCTTGATATGTTATTGATGTATGTATAATGTGAATTCTTTCCAACACTAAAATATAAAAGATCAATGTGTGCTTCTTAATTTTTATAGTTGTTTGAAATTTTGAAAATTTGAACTTTGCTTGTATCCGATAATCCATATACATTAAAAGAAAGATTAGTCTTTTTCTCAAAGTTAGGAATATCTGTTAGTGGCATTGGGAATTTAAAATCCTTAATGTCCAAGGTATTCTCATATTTCATATATTGTTTTACTCTTTCTGAATTACAATTTGGTGGATGTAAGTGAGCAAGAACAGACCAGAGAAAACATTTATTATCATTGTTCTTAATATTAACAACTGCCTCCTTTAATTTTATTTCTTTTGGTAATTCAATATAAGAAGAAGCTTTAAGAGGGTTTGATTTTAGAATGTATATCTAAAATGCTGATTTTTTAAAATATGAAATCCACTTCCTACCACTGAATTATCAACATCCTCCTCTTGTCTTGATAGTTCTTCATTAACCCCATGATTTAAAAATTTTTGAAATGATGTTATAAAATGAAGATCTGCTCTTATAAAAGGAGTTTGTTCTTCATCTTGTCTTTTCATATTCATTTTCACTCCCATATAAAACTTTAAAGTTTTAATTTCTTTTAATGTCTTTCTAATAACTTTTTCAACATCAGGTTTCATTATTTCAATTGATTCAGTTATTGATGATGGACCGGGTTCTCCAAATTGAAAAATCCTTATTTTTATATGCCCTTCAAATGCCCCATCAGTGTTTTCAATATAATAGTCTCGCTTTACTTTAAACTCATTTTTCTTGTGTTTTTGTGATTGAAGATGTCTATTATAACTACTCTATAAAACACCCTTTGAGCAGATATCACAATGTTTTCTTTCCAACTCAAGAGGAGATATTTGAAGAAATAGATTAAAAGTATGTTTGTTGGTTTGAGGGTGTTTTTTATAATATTTATATTCGTGATTGCAAACATCGCAGTGCGTTGTATTCACAATATTTATGCAATAAAACTTTGCTTAAACGAAAATTTTCCTGATTAAAATTTCGTTTAATTTATAGGTGAATCTGTGCTTAAAACCATTTTATCCTCCAACTTTTTTCACTTCATAAATACAATGTTTCAAGACACAAAAGACAAGTTTCAATCAATCTCTTCATTTCTAAAAGACACTGAGAAATATGTCAAGGATGTAAAATTGAACAAAGATAAATATAACAACTATTGGATAAAAACAATAACGGTGGATAAGATGAGTTCTTCAATTTCCTTCAGTGGAAGGGCTTTTAGTATACCTGGTAGAACATCAATGAAAGTATCTCCAACAAACGTTTCTCCTCTCCTTCTGGTAATATATTCAAAACCAGAAAAAGCAATGAAACAAGAAAAAGTATCAAAAAACAAAAACCTTATGGATGAAGCTTTAGAAAGAAAAGATAAGACCATCTGTAATATGCAAGGAGAAATTTGTATTTTTTTCTACAACCCTAAAGATGTAAATCCTGATGAAATAAAGGATGTTAATATATCAGGTGAAATGACATTTCATTCAATAGTAGTTAAGGATCATTTTAAAATTAGCTTTAATATAAAAAATGTTGTTGTTGAATCTGGTAATGAAAAAAAGTATATAGACATCGATGGTAATATTTTTAAATATGAGTCAATATGCAATATAAGGTATAGATGAATTTCAGTTTAAGTAAATTTTACTGTATAAATATGCGAGACTTCCCTGATTCTCCATATGACAAATTTTAGAATTGTCCTGCGTTTGTAAGACTGGGATTAAACACAGAGTCAAAAGCCTTTCAACTCTATATATTCTGTGATTATCTTCGAATTTATGATAATAAAAAATTTAAAAAGGAAAATAATTCTTTTAGATTTACACCAAAAATGAATTACTTCACAAGATTGATTAGAGAAATGAATGCAAAGTATGATGGTGATAACACACCTTTCCTTACAAGGGAAGAAACTGAACGTATTAGAGAAATGTTCCAAGGATTGTTGTTAGATATTATTCAGGGATTTGATTTTCAGGGAAATATCAACACAAGATATTGCATAAATAAAATAATGGATTATCTTGAAATTAAACCTGAACTTTGGATAAAATATAGAGATTCGAAAAAAGCCAATAATAAATTAAATAACCTGTTTTCCAAAGATATAAATGAATGATTTTTTACCCATTTGGGAAAATAAGATGAAATTTCACAATCATAAAAATCTTCCAAATTCATTAAGATGTCTCATAGTTGGTTCAAGCGGATGTGGAAAAACCTGCTTACTTTTGAAGATGCTCCTGACTCCCAACTTTTTAGATTATGACAATTTAATAATTTTACCAAAGTACTTTGGTACTTTTAATCGTACTTTCACTTCCTCATTGTTCCATCAGAAACAATGCTAATACTTTAATTTTATTCAAGTTAAATTCAATAGATAGAAATAATTTTTGGAGAGATAATTGTTCTACATGATGTAGTAAAAAGGAATTTGGGGATTACATGAAGCACACGACTGAAAAATATAAATATATTGTTGTGAAACAAGATGAGATGAGATATTAAGGGCTATATTCTTTGTTTTATAAACAATTACATATATAAATGACAACAATTATTATAAATCTTGTGGGTAAATCTGCTTTTGGAAAAAACTTTCAGAAATCAAGGTTCTTGTTTAGTACAAATGAGAATATTGTAAATTTACTTAAAAAAAACACCCCATGATACGCATTGTATCAACAACAACTAGAGCAATAAGACCTGGAGAAGTAAAAGGTGAAGATTATCACTATATTTCAGTGGAGGAACCTTTGCAATTGAGGAATGAAGGTCAAATATTTGAGGAGGTTTCTCTTGGTACAACAAAATATTCACATTGTAAGAGTGAGTTAAAGAAACTAAAATCTGGTGGTGTTGGGATATTAGAAACGAATCCAGAAGGAATGAGACAAATTATTAAACATCTGAGCGGAGTGAAGATTTTATCATTCGGTTTTGATGTTGATGAAGAAACTCAATGCAAATCTATGAAAAGCAGAGATACAAGTATTAGTGAAGAAGAAATTACAACTCGTATTAATGTTAATAAAGTATTTGATGAAATATTTAAAGAAAAGGATTTATTTGAATACGTCTGCTTGGATGATGAAGAAAAGGAAAATTTCCCTGTTGATCTTTACAATTTATTAAATGATATTTTCCAATAAATAAATGGATGCGAAAGAAAGAGCAAGAAGATTTAAGGAACATCAAGAGTTGGTTTCAAAAGTTGTAAAACAACAGGAAGACAAAAAGAAGAAACGCAGACAGAAACTAACGGGTGAAGAAGCATTTGAACGAAAACAAGAGAAAATGTTTAAACCACTTTTAAAAACTTCCCAAGAAAAAATTATGGATGTTTCCACACTTCCCACAGTAGAATATACTCTTAAAAAACTTCAAATGTTAAAAGATTTTGATCAAATGACAGAGGAAGAATTAGAGCATTTAGGAGAATTAGAATATGATGATGAAGGTTTATTTCAACAACTGGAAGAGATTAATCGACCCCCTGATTATATTGTGAATGCTCTTCAAAACAATGAAAATTCAGCGGATTCAAAAACCAAAGCAGGACTCATTCCAACAGAACAACCAGCAATATTTCATCTTGTTCAAGAAAAGGTATTGATATTTCATGATGAATTAAAGTTCTTGGGTTCTGCTCAACCCCCTGCTAAACTATCTCCGAGATTAATGTTTCTTCTCACAAAAGATGGAAGACAAGGTTCAACTGTGAGGGATGAATCAAAGTATATTGATAAACCATTGGATATGAAAAATAATGATGATAGAGTATATATTGATCTGCTGAACACTCTAAATTATAGGGTTCGTACTTCTGGTAAAAGTTGCAAAAATGAGAAGGAGAAACACGTTATTCAGGCTTTAAGTATCCTTGGTTCAGGTATTAGTTTTCTTCCAAATGACCCATCACAATTAGTTAATAGACTGTTATTGTTGTTAGGTAGAAAGAAGGCTGGAAATAACAATTGTTTCAATGAAGCATCCGCCATTTTAGACCAGTTGATGAACATGAAAATAATTAAGAAATATCAATATAAAGACAGTTTATCTCATATTAAATAATATGAGAAGCACAATCCTTCGTTTCAATTTCACAACAAGCGACCACACATCTTCATTCCCATACCCACTACAACTTGACACAACAAAAGAAAATGAGGCATCTTTATTGTCCATGGAAACTTATAATACCTTATTTAATATAACTGATAAAAATAACATGTTTAGTTATAATCCTGGAAGTGGATACAGACCGATAACAGTCTCACCCGGAGCATATGAGATTTCTCAAATATCTTCCGAAATTGCTCGTCTTATGAAAGAACAGGGTGAAGAAGCAAAAAATATTGATATAGACATTCAAAAATATACTTCAAAATCAACAATTAAAGATAAAAATAACTACAAGGTTAATTTCACAATTGATAATTCATTTAGAGAGTTATTGGGTTTCTTCTCCAAAAAGATGTTTTACAGTGATAATGTCATTCAAATATCCTCAGGAATAAATTCGGTGTTAATTCACTGTGATTTGATTGATGGTGCTTATAATGATGGAAAAAAAACAAATGCAATATTTTCATTCAGCGCATACTCAACCCCAATTGGTTATAAATTCAATATGGAACCCAAAATTTGGTTTATCTCCCTGTGTCAGGAAAAACCATACACAGAGTAAATTTTAGGATAACCGACCAAGATAATCGTATGATTTCTTTTAATGGAGAAGTTATATTCATCAGAATTCACCTACGTGAAGTTTTCCAATAAATAAATACGATGGTTATTGTGAGGAAACACGAGTTGGGAAAATATAAAATAATTACAGGGGATGGGATGTTCCTTTCCCCATACTACAAGGGTGAAGGTATGTATCTTGGTAGAGGATACTATAAACCTAAGAGACAAAGGGGTGTTGGACATCAATTTAGAGGAGATGGGATAATTGATACTCTAATGGGTATTGGTTCAACTATTCTTAAACATAAAGATCTAATTGGTTCAACTGCTTCTGCTGTGGGAAATGTAGCAGGTGCTGTAAAGTGCATAAAAGATGCCCAGAAGGAATCTCATAAATTACAAGCAATAAAAGAAATTAAGAAAGGCAAAACTCAGTTGTCCCTCCAAGAACGACAGAAAATAATTCAAATACTTGGATCAGGGTTTCAAAAATTTTTAACATCTTTTTTTCCTAAATAAATACAAGTATGGAAGCAATTGATTGATTGTCGGTATTGGTGTTGATTGATTGTCGGTATTGTGGGGGTGATGGTTGCTGGAGGATTGTTGAGGGGGCAGTGGTGCTGAGGCAGAGCGGTGGAGGGGGGAGGTGGCGCTGAAAGTTTTTGTTGCCTCCATCAAATTATCTCAGAGGAGTAGATGATACATATGTACTGTACCTACTTTCTCTGACTATAAATTGATGGTGGTTCATTTGATTTTCAGAGAATGAATAGATAATTATTTTCAGGTGCTCTTATGGTAACTGCTGGGAAATATCAACAGAAAGAGAAAGTATCTGCTGCCATGAAATTTACCAATGGGTCGCTGGCAAGCCAGTACAAGTGCTCGAATCACCGCTGAAATTGCCCGTGTACATGTGCTGGAGGCTGGGTAGAGATGGCCTTTCAATTTTGAGTGACGGCTGTTTCTTGTGCTTAATTATGGGTATGGCATCCTCTCTCAACCATGGTGGATAATCACAAGATCTAGCCATCTGTGTTGTTTCATAACAGTTCTCTGTAAAATGTTCCGAATACAAAAGCAAACATTTTCTAGGTCCAATCCACACTCGGGTATTTCGGGCAAATTTTGTCCAATTTCTGTCAACCCTTGGATCTTTCGGCTATTGGTGTAGCCTGAAACCATCTCGCTATTTATTATTTCAACCACCAAGGATGCATTGACTGAAATTGTGGAAAATCGAAAATTATTTGCCGTTTGAATTAAGTCATACCACGATGTATCCCGGAGAGAAAATGAATCTGTCGGTCGACTTCCAGTTGTGGCATCACGGCTAAGCTTAAAGAAAAAGAATATTTCGACGTTTATTCACAAAATTACCAACTTTATAAATAGGAAATCAGAAAAATTCACATCATGACTATTTTGTAGGGTATCAAGGGATAGATTTGCATCAAGGGGGTTTGAGCATTTGTGTTCCCCTTTGAGGTAGTTCATCATTCAATGCAGCATGTGTTGGTGATGATGGCGAATACTCTTCAGCGTGTTCATGTATTTGAATCATGAGCGATTCTGTGTATAATAACCAATACTGCAAATGCCACCACTCTGCTAGACAGTTATATGGTCGCCAGACATTTTTGTAGACATTTGTAGGATCCAGACTGAGAACCAATCCATACCACACAAGACCACAATAAATATTTACCCACTACACCTCCATACTGCTTAACATACTGTGCCCAACCATGAAATGAATTCTTCATTTTGTATCTCGATTTAATAATCCATATTTGGTTGAAAAAAATATTCTGGTTCATGATAATTTCAATGCTAATTCCAATCCATGTAATTTTTACTTTTTGAATATTAGATTCTTTATTATCTCCGAAGGGTTAACTTTGTGATGAACTTTGGTGAAGTTGTCCATTTTGACAAAAATGGAGATCCACCCTCACGATATGACCTTGTGAATACTCAATTGAGTCCTGAAGGAGATGTTAATCTCAAAGTTGTTGGAGTTTTTGATGCTGTGAAAGAAAGTGGATTAACCATTCATGAACATGAAATTTGGTGGAATGATGTTAAAAAGAAGGTGAGAGAATTAATTCTCTTTCACCACACTTGGTGATTTTAGGTCTTACTCTTCAAAAATGTACATGTTAACACACCTGTAATATTGTAACATTTTGGGAAGCCAATTGGAAGTATATTTGTGTACCAGTTGATAGCACGTTTATTGCTGGATTGGAAAACTAGTTTAGTCGGGAAAGATTTTCTGCTTCACTTTACTTGTGTGTATTCAATTCGAGACAAGTACAGAAACATGGCAGAAGTAAATTGACACCATGATTTTAAAAGAGTTTGTTTATTGCACATTTGAAGAACATTTGATCCATTTTAAGACATACACTTGTATTTGGTAGAAGTGCCATTTGCAGATTTCAATGCTTTTACTCATTCAGGCATAGAACTAACGAGTTCTGAAATTTTCTCTTGTGGAATTTCTGCTCAGGCTTTCTCGCAAACGGGTTCGCAATTCTGCCCATGATGTTGGATTCCTGGACATTTTCCTCACAGTTCAATTCAATATGGCCCAGAGGTGTTCAATGGGATTCATGTCAGGAGACTGACTTGACCATGGAAGTCGCTTGATCCCATTTCTGTCCTGCAATTCTTTGGTCTTTTTTGCAGTGTGGCATGGAGCTCCATCTCCTAAGAACAGAGTGTTGTTTTTGACCGTCTGACCAGTGTAGAAGACAGGGAGATGTTCATCCTCAAGGATAGAAATGTGTGTCATAGTGTTGATGTTGCCAACATACTCCACAAGCTCTGACTGACCAGCGCTCCAGATTGCTTCCCACACTATCACTGAACCCCCTCCCCGTGTTTGCCAGTTGGCTGCAATCAGTTCAAATAAAACTCTTGACTGGGAAGTCTCCAGACCATACACATCCACTGTCAGAAAATTGAACAAATTGGGACTCATCTGAAAAAATGAAAGTTTGCTAAAACTGCAAGGGTCTGTTGGCCATCATGTCAGTTCACATCTTTCTCCTTTGAATGTTGGCTGGTCTAAGAAGAGGTTTTCTCCTAGCTGCGCTCCCATAGTAGCTCAGTTGATGTGGGTACCGCACGGCAATTCTTGAGCTAACCTGGACCTCCTCTGTAACATCTGCTGCCTTGCAACGGGGAGTTTTCTCAATGGACTGCTTGACGGCTCGAAGACACCACTCTGAGGGCCCAGATCGACCAGAATGGGAAGCAGTGGATTCCATGCCTTCACTGGTGAATGGCAAAATCATCTGATTGACCATAGAAAGCGAAATGCCAAGATTCTGAGCTATCTGATGCTAACTGACTCCACTTTCTTAATGGCCAACAATGCGTCCTCTTTGAAAATCGGAAAGTTTGTGTACTCCCTGGGTTTGAGGCATAGTTAATTGTCACACAAGACCCAGCAACAACTCGTTTCTGAAAAGAAATAGTCGAATATTAGTACAAATCACTGAGTAAAACTGCGTTATACAGATGAAATGAAGAAATTTAAGGTGTCTATTTACTTCTGTTATTTCTCTGTCCATGTTATTTTCAACGCAAAACACCTGGAAAAATGAGACAACCACAGCTACCATAAATATGCTGTCGTTCTTTTCTTCTGTCACCGAGAGGACCACACTGATAACAATGCTGTCCTTCATCATAGGCAGGAAGACTTTTGCAAAGGATTGGCAAAGCCTGTTTTCTTAGTTCACATCACATATTTGTCATGTTTATGAGAAAAGTTTGAAAAAATATATACCCACCCTTATGCTGGTATAGGTAATTGTTTTGCTGGAGGTTTTATATTCAACTGTGGAAATGTTTCGAAGTTTTATGTAAAATATTTCATGGGAAAAAGTAGATTATCTTGTTGTCTGGCAAGTTTGTAAATGCTTCCATGTTCTCAATTTTTGTTTCCAGGTTCCAATATCTGTATGTAATGGACCATGCTTGCCAGGAACTCGTAAGTTAGCGAAGAAAGGTGAACCTATTTGTTGCTTTAATTGCATTCCATGCACTGCTGGAGAATACTCAAATAAAACAGGTTTGTATCACAAATCTTGTTATATTATAGCACATGCACTATGGGCTAAATGGCCTCCATCTGCATAATATTCTTTTTAATTCCTTGTACAAATACAGAATAATACATGCTTATTATGGCATTTTAGAATCAATTCAGTAATGTAGACTTCTTATGAAGGGATGGCCTGGACACTCCATTAACTCAATACAATATATATATATATATCCTCAAAAAAAATCTACCTAGATCGAACTTATAAACCTATAAGTTACATACCAGTCATCTGTGGAGAATTCCCCATCCAAAAACACTCATTAAGCTTTGGGATATCATCATTGAACAAGAAAAATGAGAGACCCAAAAGTGCCCGTTTGCCATTCTTATTCTTATCTGATGGCCAAACTCAAAATTTTTTAAGCTACGAACCTGTTTTCAGCACGAATCGACTGCATTTTATAGTGGGAAGGTGCAAACTGATCGAAACTTTAATATCTTGAAAGGATTCCACGAAAAGTATGCAAAACTGCATTCCTTTGTGAAGGAACAGGAAGGGATCAGAGTGGTGGGTGGGACTGCGACTGTCAATCAGCCTCATGGGGGTGAGCTCGCCAGACACATTTGTAGGACGGCCAATCAGACCGACATGGCTGTGGTTAAGGTGGAATATTATCAGCCTTGTCCATGCAGGACAGTCACGGTGCCAATCGACAGCAACAACACACACATAATTATATAAAGTATGTTCCACTTATAATGTTACATCATCGATAAAGTATATACAGTACCAATACAATGTGAGCACGCCGATAAAGATTGTACTACAACATTTGTACATCAGTAGTAAAACGTCTTCATATATAGATAAAGCCTAGTTCAAGTCTGCGAGTCACAAGATCTCTTTTAATTACGTTCTATTTGAACATCAGTTGCAGGCTGACTGCATGTACATCTATTAATTACATACGATTGGAATGTACCTTTTAAACCTATGGAATCCCATTAGACTGCTGAGACCCCTTCGACCTTCAAATAATTTTTAAGGTGCCAAAGACTCTTAAGACCCCAAAAGACCCTTAAGACGGCAAAACCCCCAAAGATACTTCAAAACCCTGAAGACCCCAAAGACCGTTTAGACCCTGAAGATGCTAAGGTCCTTAAGACACTTACGATTCATAAAACACGTCAGAACCAAAAGACCCTTAATACCCCTCAGATCAATGAAAACCGTTAAGATTTGGAAGACCCTTAAGATCATAAACACCCTTAAGACCCTTGATACCCCTAAGAGTCTTGAAAAACCTTAAGACCCAGAAGATCCTTGAAGACACCCAATACCCTGAAAGACTCTTAAGACCCCCAAAACCATTTAGACCCCAAAGACACTTTAGAACCCAAAGACCCATGAGATACTTAATACCCCAAAGACCCTTGAAAACTCAAAAGACCCTTTAAGACCCCAAAGACCCTTAATGCTCCAATATCCTTGAAGATGCCTTAAAGCCCTTAAGACCCTGAATACCCAAAGACCCCTAATCCCCTTAATACTACCAAGACCCCTGAGACGCTTTCAAATCTCCAAGACCTTAAAACCCACAAGACCAAAGGGCGGAAGAGCTCCTTGTGAGCCAACGGCCATCCATATCTAGTGCCCAACTGTGTCTGCAGTCGTCCTCCTGCAGTTGGGTTACTTCTTATTAGGAGGTTGGTGGCAGGATTTGCACTCCGGCCACCGTAAAACCCTTCATTCCGCAAAACGCAAAAACGCAAAAAAATCTGAAAACCCACTCCGTGGGAGTACTTCCTGTGCAGCTTCCCTTCGCAGGGCAGCTCACCGGATGACGGGATTGGGGCAAAGCCTTCGGGACCCCCAATCTTTGATAGGAGGGAAACCACAGGGTAACATCCCTGGGTCAGATTGCGGGAGAGTGTGTCGGAGTGGTGCTGAGGTGTCGTCCACCAGACGGCGGTCTCCTTGGGTTAACCTGAGGCGGTCCCTTCGGGTGGGTGCCTGGAATGTCCTATCCCTAAGAGAGGATGATCACCTGTCTCTGTTATCATCTGAGCTCAAGCGTTTGGACATCGGGATTGCAGCTCTCTCTGAGGTTCGGAGACCGGATTGCGGCGAGATAATGGTGGGTGGTTACACCTACTATTGGTCTGGTCGCTTTGATGGTTACCATACCCAAGGAGTTTCTGTAGCTTTGTCCAATAAGCTGACCCCAATGATAATTGAGGTAACACCGGTCAACGAGCGTATTATGAGATTAAGGATTCGTCACTCCTTAGGTGTCATTTCCGTGGTCTCTGTTTATGCTCCGACTGAGGCGAGTGATCTCACCGTGAAGGATGCATTCTACGCCACGCTCGAGTCTGTGGTTGATCAGTGCCCCAGACGAGATACACTTCTAGTCTTGGGGGATTTCAATGCATCGACTGGAACTGATAGGGATGGTTATGAGGTGTGTGTTGGTCCCCATGGGTCAGGAACTATGAACCAGAATAGCACTAAGTTCCTTGACTTTGCAAGAAGTCATGGACTTAGGGTGGCTGGTTCATGGTTTCAGCGCCCACAAGCTCATCGCTGGACTTGGTATTCCAACGCTGGCGGTGTGGCAAAGGAGATTGATCATGTCCTCATTGACGGTCGTTGGAGGATGATCCAGAACTGCAGGGTCTACCGGAGTGCTCAGTTCCTCAATACTGACCACAGGCTTGTTGTAGCAACTCTAAAGCTGCACCTTAAATCCTGGAGAATGGTACCATCCCAGCCTAGGCTGGATGTTGCCAAGCTCAGGTTTAAGAGAGTAGCTGAGGAGTTTGTGAACAGGCTGAGTGGACACTTGGGGGTCTGGGTGCTTTGGGGGGTCCTGAAGAGTTGTGGAGCGCCTTTAAGACCACCGTCCTTGATGTTGCCGGTGGATGTCTTGGAACTCACCTCAGGGCAAAGAAGAATTTTGTCTCTCAAGGGACACTAGATACCATTGACCAGAGTCGCAGGGCCAGGCTGAATGGCAGAGCTGAGCTGTTCAGGAAGCTGAGGCGTAAAACTGTACGTGCACTGAGGGTGGACAAGGAGGCCTATGTGCGAGGAATCTGTGAGAGGGTAGAGCATCACCTGTGGACAGGTGATTCTCGTCCCGCTTACAGGGGAATTCGCGCATTACGTTCATCCAAGCCCATCCCTCGGAGCACTGCAGTTCGAGCAGAGAGTGGTAGGCTCTTGACAGAGGAGTCTGAAGTGAAGGCCCGCTGGGCCGGTTACTTTGAGCGGTTGTACCAGGCTGATCCCCCAGCTGTCGAGTTGGACGTCAAGGGTGTTACAATCCCTGTTGCTGACCCACGAATCAACTGTGGTCCACCTTCGCTTGTGGAAACACAGGCTGCGGTGAACCAGTTGAAACGGGGCAAAGCTCCAGGGATCTGTGGCATCCATGCCGAACTTCTCAAGGCTGGTGGAAATGCTGCACTCGTGTCGTTGCGTGCAGTTTTGTGCTCTGCCTGGAACACAGGCATCATCCCAACTGACTGGAAGAGGGGCCTTGTTGTCCCTCTCTGGAAAGGGAAGGGTGATCGCCAAGACTGCAACAACTACCGAGGGGTGACGCTGCTCTCAGTGCCGGGCAAGGTCTTTGCTCGGATAATTCTTGATAGGGCTCGCCACCATCTGCTTGAGCACCAGCATCCAGAGCAGTCAGGCTTTACACCAAAGAGGTCAACGATTGACCGTATCCTTGCCCTTCGTGTCCTCACTGAACGAGGGGCTGCTTGCAGCCTATGTTGATCTCTGTAAAGCGTTCGATTCAGTGAATCGGGATGTCCTCTGGAGGATTCTTGGTCTTCGTGGGGTGCCACCAAAACTGATCGATCTGATGTCTGAACTCTACTCTGGTTCTGAGAGTGCTGTGAAGTGTGGTGGTACCACCTCTGACTTATTTCCAGTTGTTACTGGAGTTCCTCAGGGATGTGTACTTGCCCCCACACTTTTCAGCACTTGTATGGACTGGATTTTAGGGAGGATGTCGGAGAGATCAAGTTGCGGTGCATCGTTTGGGAATGTCAAGATCTCGGACCTTGATTTTGCAGACGATGCAGTCATCTTTGTGGAGACTTTAGACATCCTTTTGGGGGCCCTCGAGGTGCTGAATCAAGAGTCGGAGCCGCTAGGATTACGGGTTTCTTGGGTCAAAACTAAGATCCAGGCTTTTGGTGACATCTTGGATGCTGCTGTCCTGTCTGTGTCTGTTTGTGGTGAGGATGTTGAGGTCGTGGAGAGATTCACTTACCTTGGCAGTGATATTCATGTCTCTGCTGGCTGCGAGTCAGAGGTCAATAGACGTCTGGGTCGGGCCTGGGGAGTCATGGATTCACTGGATCATGGGGTGTGGCGCTGCCGGTACCTGTGCGGGAGGACGAAAGTCCGAGTCCTCAGGTCCTTGGTACTTCCAGTCTTGCTCTATGGGTGCGAGACTTGGACTCTGACCAAGGATCTGAGATGGAGACTTAATTCCTTTGGTACCAGGTGTCTTCGGAGAATCCTTGGCTATCGCTGGTCAGATTTTGTGTCCAACGAGCGGTTGCTGAGAGAGACTCGGATGAGATTTGTTACCTGCATAGTCCGTGAGCGTCAGTTGCGGCTGTATGGACATGTGGCTCGTTTTCCTGATGCTGATCCTGCTCACCAGATTCTCTCAGCGAGGGAGTCTCATGAGTGGAGGAGGCCAGTGGGCCGACCACGTGCCTCATGGTTGCAGCAGGTTGACCACCATCTCAAGGAGATGGGGATGGGCCTGGCATATGCCTGGGGGATGGCCAGACGGAGGCCCCTGGAGTACCGACGGAAAGTGGACGCAGCGACGCGCTGTTCTGGCACATGCTCCCATACCTGACCTGACCTGACATTAAGATCCTTGAAGCCGCCAAATATCCTTAATTTCAATAAGAGCCTTAAGACCATTTTGACCTCATATTTCAAAAAAAAAAGAAGTAAAGAAACAAGGAATATAAACATTTTCAACAAATGCAAAAGGTTGTAGGGATATTACTCCAAAAATTATGTAAACAACGTGGGGACGGTCACAATAAATTATCAAGCAAAACCATCCCTACTTTGAATAATGGTTGTCCATACACAAGACACAAACTGTGTTTGTGTGTGTGTGTGTGTGTGTTTTTGTGTGTGTGTGTGTGTGTGTGTTTTTGTGTGTGATGTCAAGTCACTTTATTGTCATGTGTTTAAAAACTAAGGTTAGAAACAATGAAATCCGAATTCACAAACAGCCTTCTTGCTCTATACATGCATCCATACAACAATATTTATAACAAACAACAGTATCACAAATTTGCAACAGTATTGAGAAATTTACAATATTTTACAATTTTACAATTTACAAATAACACAGAGCATCACATCAGCATAGACCAATTTAGTTGCAATTTACGATTTGGACAGCCTTGGGGGGGGGGGGGGAACTATCACGAAACTTGGTGGTTTGAGTCTGGAAGCAGAGGTGAGATCATTCAGTGTAAAGAATGAGTGACCTCTTTTATGATGTAGAGCGCCTTTCTGTGGCAGCAGTTGGTGTGGATATCCTCAAAGGATGAAAGATCTGTACTTGTGATTTTTTTGTGTAGTCCGAACAATCTTTTGTATGGCCATGCAGTCCTATGTGGTGGAATGGCCATACCAGGCTGTGATGCAAACTGTCAATATGGTTTAAATGGTGCAGCGATAGCAGTTCACAAGTGTGGAAGTTTGCAGTTCAAATTTCCTCAGCCGTCTGAGAAAGTAGAGGTGCTGTTGTGCTATTGACGTAATGGATCCGGTGTTATGGGACCATGTCATATCATCGGAGATTTGAACGGCCAGAAATCTGAAGCTGTTCACAATCTGCACAGCTGCCCCATCGATGGTGATAGGAAAATGCCCTGTGCTATTCTTCCTAAAGTCAACAATGAGTTCTTTATTCTTGCTAACATTTCGGACCAAATTATTGTTTTGGCACCGCACTGCCAAATCATGCACCTCCCACCTATAAACACTCTCATCATTGTCAGTTATTAAACCAAACACAGTGGTATCATCAGCAAATTTAATTATACAGTTGGTGTTATACTTTGGTATGCAACCATGAGTATACAAAGATTAGACTAGTAGACTGAGTACACAGCTTTGTGGGGCACCAGTGATAACTATGAGTAAGGATTAAATCGCATGAACAACTTTCACAACCTGTAGCCTTCCTGTTAGAAAATCAAGGATCCAGTGACAGAGTAACAAAGACCCAGGGCCTGTATGTAGTTTCATGACAAGTTTGGAAGGAACAATGGTGTTCAATGCAGAGGTATAATTAATCAATAAATAGCATTCTGACATGTGCTCTGCTTGTCAAGATATTCAAGGGCAGTATGCAAAGCTAAAGATATAGCATCATCAACAGATCCATTCAGTTTGTCAGCAAACTGCATTGGATAAAGGGACGTGGGGATGTTGCAGTTTATGAAAGACATAACCAATCTTTCGAGACACTTCGTGACTACAATGGTGAGCACCACCTGTGCAGTAATCAAGTACTCCATGTCTATATGAATGTGTGTTTGTGTGTGTGTGTGTGTTTTGCATGCCATCTGGAGTGCAAGAATGTGTGTGTGTGTGTGTGTGTGTGTGTGTGTGTGTGTGTGTGTGTGTGTGTGTGTGTGTGTGTGTGTGTGTGTGTGTGTGTGTGTGTGTGTGTGTGTGTGTGTGTGCAATGTTGAGTGGATGAGTGTGTGGATGTGTATGAACGTGTGTGTTTGTGCATGTATGTGTGTGAGTGCATGGATGTGTGTATGTGCGTGAATGCATGAATGTGTGTACCTGCGTGAATGCATGAATATGTGTATGTGTATGTGTGTGAGTACATGAATGTGTGTATGTGCGTGAATGTGTTTGTGTGCGTGAGTGTGTGCATGTGTGTGAGTGCATGAATGTGTGTATGTGCGTAAATGTGTGTGTGCAGAGTTGCAAAATCGAAGATTTTTCAAGTCTATTGGTTAGTCGATTTTGTTATTCTGTCTGTTTGTCTGTCCGACTGTTTGTTGCCTACAGGTCACAATTTCAAACCGATCATACAAAAATTCATCATATGGTAGAGATTATCATAAGGAAGACGCCTGTTGCTTTTTATGGTCAAAAGGTCAACATAGGCCAAATGTCAACAACTTCGGTGAGATTTCTAAAATCCTCAGTTTTCATTGATTGATTTGAAATTTGAAGCAGATTTTCACATCAGGTCACTGAATTCAATCACCAATTATTTTTGAGGTCCACATATGCCAAATGGTCAATATGGGCCAAAGATCAACAACTTAGGTGAGATTTCTAAAATCCTCAATTTTCATCAGATTGACTTGAAATTTGAAGAGGATTTATATTTCAGGTCATTGATTTCAACCAGCCAATTATATTTTTGGTCAACATAGGCCAAATGTCAACAACTAATGAGGTATTTTAAAATCCTCAATTTTCGTCTCATTGACTTGAAATTTGAAGAGGATTTGCAAATCAGGTCACTGAATTCAACCACCAATTCTTTTCGAGATCAGCATTGGGCAAAAGGACAACATTGGCCGAATTTCTAAAATTGTCAATTCTCATCTGATTGACTTGATATTTGAAGAGGAGTTGCATATTTAGCCATTTAATTCAACCAACAATTATTATTGATGTCAAATTTGTTTTATTTGTTCTGCAAGTGTCGTGTGCTCTGCGTGACGTCTTCTTGTTAATTGCAATATTGAAGACTTTTCAAGTATATTGCTCAGACGATTTTGTGATTTGGTCCGTCTGTCAATTGCCTTTAGGTCACTATTTAATAACGATCTTCATGAAACTTCACCACATGGTAGAGTTTGACATTAGCAAGATGTCTATTTCTTTTTAGGTCAAAAGTTCAAAAGCCAACATCAGGCAAAGGTTATCAAATTAGGCAAGTTTCTAAAATGCTAATTTTTCATCCGATGGACTTTAAATTTGAAGGAGTTGCATATTTGGCCATTTAATTCAACCAACAATTATTTTTGAGCTCAAATTTGTTTGAGGAATTTTCAAGTATCGTGCTCTGCACAACTTCTTGTTACTTGCAAAATTGAAGATTCTTCAAGTTTATTGGTCAGACAATTTTGTTCTTCTGTCTGTCTGTGAATCGCCTTTAGGTCACAATTTAAAACTGATCTTCATGAAGCTTCACCACATGGTAGAGTTTGACATGTACAAGGAGCCTATTGCTTTTGAGGTCAAATGGTCAAAAGGTCAACATAAGGCAAAGTTCAACAAATTTGACAAATTTCAAAAATCCTCAATTTTCATCTGTTTGACTTGAACTTTGAAAAGTATTTATTTCACTGAATTCAGGTCACTGAATTTCAGGTCACTTAATTCAACCAACCAATTATTTTTGAGGTCAATATGCACCAAAAGTTCAACACAGGCCAAAGGTAAACAATTAAGGTGGTATTTCTAAAATCCTCAAATTTCATCCTATTGAGTTGAAATTTGAAGAGGACTTATATTTCAGGTCACTGAATTCAACCATCCAATTATTTTTGAGGTTAACATATCCAAAAGGTCCAAATATGCTCAAGGTTAACAACTAAGTTGATATTTCTACAATCCTCAATTTTCATCCCATTGCCTTGAAATTTGAAGAGGATTTGCAAGAACAGGTCACTGAATTCAACCAGCCAATTATTTTTGAGTTCAACATTGAAAAAAAGGTCAAAATAGGCCCAAGGTTAACAACTAAGATGGTATTTCTAAAATCCTCAATTTTCATCCGATTGAATTGAAATTTGAAGAGGTCTTATATTTCACGTCACTGAATTCAACCAACCAATTATTTTTGAGGTCAACATGCAACAAATGGTCAACATAGGCCAAAGGTCAATAACAAAGTTGGTATTTCTAAAATCCTCAATTTTCATCCCATTGACTTGAAATTTTAAGAGGATTTGCATTATTTTTTTTTGAGGTCAACATAGGCCAAAAGGTCAACATAGGCCAAATTTCGAAAATTGTCAATTTCCTTCGATTGACTTGAAATTTGAAGACGAGTTGCATATTTAGTCATTGAATTCAACAACCAATTATTGTTGAGTTCAAATTTGTTTTATGGATTTTGGAAGTATCGTGCTATGCACGATGTCTTTTTCTTATTTGTTTGTGTGTTTGTTTGTGTTTGTTTGTTTGTGTTTGTCTGCTCGCCTCCAAGCCAAACTGCTCTAACGATTGTGCTGAAATTTCCAGAGAATAATGTCACCGACTCTGCGATCGTCCAGCATTGAAGTTTCATAAAATTTGGTGGAACAAAAAGGTCAAAATAGGTCATTGGCCAATATGATGCAAAAAATTCCTAAAATCCTCAAATTTCATCTGATTGACTTGAAACTTGAACTAAATTCACATATCTCATCAGTGAAGTCAACCTCCAATTTCGTTTGAGGTTATCATCGGTCCAAATGTCAACATCAGACATAAGGTCAACCCAAAATATGCCAAATTTTTATATTGCCTCTAAAATTGTCAATTTATATCCGAATGACTTGAAATTCAAAGACCATTTGCATATCTCCTGGATAAATTCAACAACCTTTTAATTTTGAGATCAAGCTTAGATAAAGGCCAAATTGGGCCAAATTTAAAAAACCCTCAATTTTCATCTGATTGACTTGAAATTTGAAGTGCGTTTGCATATCTGGTCACGAAATTCAACCACCTATTAATTTTGAGGTAAACTTAGGTCAAAAGGTCAACATAGGCCAAATTTCTAAAATCTCAATTTTAATCCAATTAACTTGAAATTTGAAGAGCATTTGGATATCAGTTCACTGAATTCAACTACCTACTAATTTTGTGGTAAACATAGGCCAAAAGTCCAATTTTGGCCAACTTTTCTGAAATCCTCAATTTTCATCTGATTGACTTGAAATTTGAATAGCATTTTCATTTCTGGTCGTGTAATTCAACTTGCGATTAATTTAAAGATCAAAAAGTCAACACAAGCCTAATTTCTAAAACTGGTAGGTAGGGCCAAAAACTAAATATATCACTGTATCTCCAAAAGTTGTGTACGAGTTATGATAATAGAAGGTGGACGAGTTGAATAGGTGAGAAGAATAAGTGGATTGGATTTTGGTTAAGATCCAGTCCATCAGTGGGATAAAAAACTTGAACTGTTCCACGTGGCAGAGGCATGCGCTCTTCTGAGAGCCATTCAACTTTGTGCTGTTTTGCCAAGTTGTCACTCTATGAGTGATTTTTCTTTTGTCTGTCTCTGTTTGTTTGGCTGCACAGAACTTTTGTGTTTTTCTCTGAAACCACTTGTTGAATTTAGACGAAATTTTGATCATAGATGCGACTAGGCATGTAGAATGTTGCAATGATAATAATGGCATCATCGGTGATGTGCTGTGGCAGCTATGTTGGAAAATTAGAAAATCTTTGGAGCTCTGTATGTCTGAAACTGCACAAAGGAGAAAATTGAAACTTGGCACATGGAAAGTACTATGCATGTGGAATTAGACTATTTTTTTTTTAAAATGATGTCATAGTTGCCTTCATTGTGATGTCATAATATAATATGTAAAACGCTACATATGATCACTATGAAAATTTTTCAGGGTCATCTAGGGCTAAAATTGTCGACACAAAAAAAGTTGTTGATGTCCTTGGTCATGTGAATCGGCAGCCATGTTGTTAAACAACCTTAAAAAATCTTCTTCTCTGAAGTGGCTGCACAGATTGAGGTGAAACTTTATACATATGACCGCATGTCCATGATGAACAAAATATTCACACATATGATGTCATTGGTAAGATGGTTTGGCAGCCATATTGGATTTACCCTAAAACCTATTAAAAAATCTTCTTCACCAGAACGGCTGGACAAATCGAGGGGAAACTTCACACAAATACTCCACAAGCCATGTGCATACAATTTTGTCAAGGAATAATTGATAGATCACATGGGTAGAGGATAAATGGGCCTTCTAAGGCATCCATGCAAATGAATGGGGAAAAGGGGGAAAACTCTCTGAATAAACCACAGAAAACCCCAAAACAGGAAACTGATTCCTCCCCCTCCCATACAAATGTATCTGGGAACCTTTCTGACACGAGGTCCATCAAGTCAAAACAGGCGAATGATTTTCTCCCTGTCCTATACAAGCTCATGTTAAATTGAGACTGTCTCAAAATCCCAAAAACCCAAAATAGGAGAATGATTTTCTCCACCCCCCCCTTCCACCCCCCACTCCTGCCCCCTCTGACTCTCGGCCTATCAGGTCAAAAGAGGAGACCGATCTCTGCCCCATTGAGCACATGTTAAACTGAGACTTACTGATTTCCTTTTATATTTTCATTCCACTCAAAGAGTGATCCAATTAATGGGAAAGTTTTTTTTTTTAAGTATTTTCAGTTCGTGCCGTGAAAATGAGGAAGTATTCTGTGAGAGACAAGGCCTCGTGGTTATATTTTAAATCAGAACACTAACAGGTTTTTAAATGATAGGTTTTATCAAAATCATTCAAAGCATTTTCATTTTCGTGTTAAAATGAATCAGATTGCTTGAGAACATATCGCCCATGTCATTTCCAATCTGCCTCGCCCGAACCGTCATTTCCAATCTGTTACACACCCTGGGAAATCCATTGTTTTCTAATATCCCATGACGTCATGAATCACGGTTCATATAAACAAGCTGTGTGCCGAGTGCGTTGCATTCACAGAATGGAGCATTCAGATTCTCATGACAACCTTACAGATCACTCGTTTTCACAAGATGACAGGTGAGATTTCACAACCCAATTTATTATTTATTGTTTCAAACAGAATAAAATCACTGTACGACCAATAATTATTGTATGTGTTTTTCTCACAGGTTCTCCCCATCGTTCATTACAGCTGTGGAGAAAGAATTATCTGATTTACTTCTTGAATGGATACAAATGAACGACTTTCTTGAAGAGATTCAGATTTTCAGAAGAGAAATGAAGGAATTAATATCATGCCCCTTGACCCCAAGTCTAAGGTGAGAAATTATCACATTGTCTCTCTCTATCTGTCTGTCTATATGTCTCTCTGTCTATCTATCTGTCTCTCTGCTTGTTTCTGTCTGCCTCTCTATCCCTCTCTTTTGATATCTCCCTTGAGTTTTGACTCATTATTTATTTTTATTTTTCAGTTTAAACACCTATCTGGTTGAACCAAGCACACAAGTTAATCATATGCAGGAATCTGGCATGAAGCTCAAGACATCTGAAGCAGACTGCTTGGAAATATCATCTATTTTTACAACTGAATGTTCAATATTTTTAATGTTGATAAATTATATTTGCTTTGCTTTTAATTATCTGATTTTGAATTACAAGAAAAGAATAAAGGAGATGTAAAGGAGGGGTAGGGGGAAGGTGCGTTCCCCCAACAACCCATCACCCCCTCATCCCACCCCTCTCCTCCCCCTGTGTGTGAGTGTGTGTGTGTGTGTGTGTGTGTGTGTGTGTGTGTGTGTGTGTGTGTGTGTGTGTGTGTGTGTGTGTGTGTGTGTGTGTGTGTGTGTGGGGAAGGATGGGGGTGGGATGAGGGGGGTGGTGGGTCAAAGGTGGGGGCGCACAGGGGGGATGAGGGAGGTGGGTGGGGCTTGTGTTGGCGGGGATTATGTGGGCGGGGCTTGTGTGGGTGTGGCTTGTGTTGGCAGGGCTTGTGTGAGCGTGGTTTGGGTGGGGGGGGTTTGTGTAGGTGGGGTTTATGTAGGTGGGGGCTTGTGTGGGTGGGCTCTCTGTGTGGGGGGCTCCTGTGGGTGGGGCTTCTGTGGGTGGGGTTTGTGTGGGTGGGGTTTATGTGGGTGGGTGGATGGGTGGATGTGTGGATGGAGTTTGTGTGGATGGGTGGATATGCAGGTGGAGCTTATATGAATATGATGAATATGATGAAAACTAATTATATGAATATGATGAAAACGAATTATATGAATATGATGAATGTGGTTTTTGTGGGTGGAGCTTGTGTTGGGTGGGGTTTGTGTGGGTGGAGCTTGTGTGGGGTGGGGTTTATGTGTGGAGCTTGTGTGGGGTGGGGTTTGCGTGTGGATGGGTGGGGATTGTGTGGGTGGGGTTTGTGTGGGCGGAGTCAAAAATGGGTGGAGTAAAAAAGGGGCGGAGTCAAAAAAATTTCAATTTATATTTGTCTTTTGTAATTACTGTGAAGAAAATGAACCTAAAATCTCTTCCCCCTTTAAATCATATACCTTATAAGTCCAAGGAACTGTATCTATCACATCAATGATTTTAAAAAGTTCATTTGTCCACCGCTTTATATATCCTTTTTCAAAATGAGATTTCCACCTATATATTCTTATTATATCACCAACTTTGAACTTCGGCTTTCTGACATTAATCTCTTTTTCATATTCTAATTTTGTAAATGTTTCTGATGGTTTGGTATTCGTTGAGGTGTGAATCGTATCGTTATACTTATCTACAATATCCTGAATAAAAGATGACCATTGTTGAGAACCGAGATGGGTGAATTTTTTGATAGAGTCTCTCTTTTAAAGTGTGATTGAAGTGCTCAATAACAACCGCTTTTCATTCATTAAAGGTACTGTATAATGTAATGCTGTTATTTTTGAGAAAATTCATAAATGTCTTGTTATGGAACTCTCTACCCTCATCAGTCCATGATTTTTGAGGTTTTCTCTTACTTCTATTAAATATCTGTTGAAAGGCCAACATAAGAGTATTACCTGTTTTGTTTTTTAAATGGACAACCCATGCATATATACTCCTCAAATCAATAACGGTTAAAGCATACTTGTACCCCTTATCATTATTGAGTTCAATCAAATCAGCGGACCAGATATGATCAACTTCCTTGGAATAAACCTTCCTTCTATGAAACTTTGTGAATATTGATTTATGTAATTAATGAGCGAATAGTTCTTCAGTCTTAATGACATCATTGGAGCATATACGTTTTTTGAATTTCCAAGCCAAAGTTTCAATTTAGTACTGATCATCTTCTTCACAATGAACCTATCAACTTTTTATCTCAAGGTTGGATTTTGTATCAGAGACAAATTATACAACATTTATCTATTGGCTTCATGCTTTTCTTCCAAAGTTGTGGAATTCCCATAATCAATATCGTACCTCATGCACCCTTCATCAACCCTATTGATGGGTTTACTCCATGGTTTAGGATTGTCTGCCTCATCTAATCTTTTATCCAAGTTTGTTCCTGGACTACAGAAAGAATACCCTGGTAGATGTAATTCCCTTGGTATTCCAGTAGTTGTAAATGTACTTCCTGATAAAAACTTATGTATATCTCCTCCATGTTTGCGTTTGGAGATGAATTGACTCTTTTTGAGACAACACCGAACATGCACCTTTTTGTATAACCCTATTATTTTTACTTAAAAATATGAGATATTTTTAGTATTAGTTTTCTTTGTACATTTGAGACAATAACTCATTTAGTTATGAGAAAAATTCCGAAGAGTGCGAAAACCTTTTTAGTTTCCAACATGCACATTTGAATCTTAATTTTTAAAACATAAAGAATCCTCAGAAATATCTTCACCCTCTCCTCCATTTAATTAAGAAAAAAAAATGGAAATCTTCAAGCAAAGGCAATCACACCAACATCATCAATAATATAATCTTTATCTCCACTTTCTCGTTTATATCTCCTTCATGAAAACGATGTTAATAGTCTTGTCGAAAATATTTTGAAGAGACTTGTCAAATCTTTGTTTTCCTCCTCGGTACGTTGAGATTTATTTATTTTCTGTAATACCCCCGATCTTTTTTTTAATCTCACTGGTTTCCATATTTTTATATTTATCTATTCTCTCTTTTCTCCCTCTCCTTCTCCTCCTCTCTATTCTCTCTTTCCTCCTTGTCTCTCTTCTCTCTTTCCTCCTTCTCTCTCTGCTCTCTTTCCTCCTTCTCTCTTCTCTCTTTCCACCTTCTCTCTTTCCTCCTTCTCTCTCTTCTCCCTCTTCTATTTCTCTCTCTTCTCCTTTTCCTCCTCCTCTCTCTTATCCTTTTCCTCCTTTGTCTCAGTTTCTTCAACTTCTTCCTCGTCTATTACTATCCTTGAATCACTTAAATATCATACATATATTCCATATCATACATAGAATATCATACATATATTCATCAGGATTTCCTGTTATTCCTGTATCCAAAATATTTTTTTTTACAACAGGAAAGCAAAAAAATTTCTTCTGAATTTCGAAAAGAGCCTTGCGTTTTCTTAACTTTAAATTTTTATCATTATTTAACATTTTAATAAAATCTTAAATTGTTGGTTTATTAACATCGGTATAAAACCAATCTTTTATTGAAACTACCTCATTCTTATGTTGTAGAACATGTTTATTAAAATACCGAATACCCTTTTCTTGAAGGTATGCTTGGACACAAATGATAATTTTCTTGAAGCCCTCTGGCTGTCATTTATGTATTAGAAATATATGACAGATTAATATTATGACATGAAACACCCCCTCCCCCCCAATCTTCCCAGAGTTAAATCATTTTGCATTCCCTTACTTATTATATATAATCCTATTTTTTTTTCTGTTTTCATGATATAAACTCGGGCAAAACCATTATTAAATTTACACTTATTAAATTCTTTTATTTGTTGTTAACTAATCGTGCTTACACAAAGCTCATTCTCAACACCAACTGGATAATATTCTTCCTTACGAGACTGATTTAATTGTTCCAGGTATTCCACGTTAATTTTAAATGACCAATTATACCCTAAATCATTCATACCATGCCACCATTGTTCTATTCTCATACAAACGATACGCCCTTCTTTACAAAAAAATTATATAAATTGGAACTGTGAATTCTGTATGACTGAAAGATAAAATCAACACTTCTGTATATTTGGAATACACAGCCGTTTTATTTAAGGATATATACATATATATATATATATATATATATATATATATATATATATATATATATATATATATATATATATATATATATATATATATATATATATATATATATATATATATATATATATATATATATATATATATTGTGATAAATCACTTAATCTCACCAAGTCATTCGCGTCAGTCAGGCTTGGATAATATTTTAATTTACAAGCATTTTTCATATTAATATTTTTTGTAATACTATATTTCTGTCGTTCAGCCTGTGCCTTTGTGTACTAATTTGATAAATCAATATCCAGTTCTTGGGATACACCAAAGATAGAACCATCTTTACCAACATAAGCCATTTATATTAGATTAAAAATAATGTCATTAAAAATTTTATTTTTGTTGAGTTGAAATAACACATATCGACATAATTGACCACAACACTTGGAAATTAATTCTTGGACTTGAAATGTTTGATAAACACCATTCTGTAAGAATTTTATGACTTCAACAGGTGGTGCAAGACCAAATCTATCAAAATAATATTTGTCTTGATCATTAAAAATTCAAACCCAATGAGATCCGTTCCCATTATTACCTTCTAAGTTCATAATAATATTCTTTGTATGTTTAGACACTTTGCTAATTCATCTCTCATACAAATAACCACATTATGAATTATACAATATTTGACAAGTTCTAAATTTGATGTTGGTGTTGTTGTTCGTCTTTCGGCTGCTCCCGTTAGGGGTCGCCACAGCGGATCATCCATTATGATCCGCATACTGATTTGGCATAGGTTTTACGCCGGATGCCCTCCTGACGCAACCCTGGTCGCCTCTTACGACACAGGGATAAGGATTTGGTTTCGCCATGATTCCGGGTTGCCCTCCACCCTCTCATAGCGCGGCCCAGCGCAGAGCTCCCGTCTTCAAGCGATCCTCCAACCCAAGCCTCCGAGAAGCCGGATTACAGGCGCACGCCACTACGCCCGGTCTAAATTTTATGTTGTATTCTTTCCAAATTCTTTAAACCACTCATCAATGCTCATTTATTTATTGGAAAGATATAATCCATTATCCCTTTTAGTTAATTTTACACCTGCTTGTGCGATAGAAGAAAGCATATCTCTGAACAATCTCACTTTTACAGGCAGAATTTCAATTTCTTCAGCAAAATCTACACTTACACCACTTGCACTAATTTGTTTGTCCCACTCTTTGTTATGTCTTTCCAATTCTTGTTGAGGCCAGAGTTTGGCCTTCCTTTCGTTGGAAGCTTTCACCGCTGCTGAAAAACCAGCCGTCAATGCTCCAGCCGCTCTTAAACCAGCAAATAAAGGAATTAGAAATGGGAGAATTCCTCCACTCACCTCTCTTATTGAATATTTTTTCAACATTGGTTTTGACATTTTAGTTTCAAGTGAGCCAGTATGTTTCAAGATTTTCACCTGTTCTCTTGTTAGCAAAACATCAATTCTTACTGCTCCTTTTCTCTGAATTGTATTCACATTAATCCTGCAAGGCTTTTGATTTTGAACAAAAATGATAGTTTATGAAGATTGATTTGATTAACATATACCCCAGTTGGTACTTTACCACTCATTTATTGAACCAAAAAATTATGTGAGACTAATCATAACACCATTATCTGTATTAACCTGTAATTCTGTTTCTTCCAAAATGAAACAATATGTGTCAACTTCCTCATTCTCTCCTCTTTCAATGTATAGGGAAGTATCCACTCGATTCGACTTTATAGTTTCCTTTTGAGCACTCAGGTCAAGCGCATAGATTGCATACAATCTTTTAAAAGCTGTCATATCCAAAATAGGTTGTTTATTTCCATTACCTTCACACACCTTTTGGGAAGACTTGTATGCTTCAGCATAATCATTTTTTTCCCAATTAATTTCCAATCGATCTCGTGGATAAAATATTCCATCTAGAGAAACACTAAGTTGTTTCACCTGAGCATTATCACTCAATGCATTATTCTTATCAGTAGCAGTATCACCATCTGGTTTAAAAAAAGATTATCCACAGATATCGTGCCTTTCCTTCCAGAACACCCAAATTCCACGTGGAAGAGGTATGGTTCAATTTAACGTATTGACATCTTATTTTAAGGTATGATACATTGAGTGGTTTCTTTGAGTTAAGTCTTATCTTCATCGTCTCTTCTGTTTTAAGATTGGGAGTACATTCACTAATATTCCAACTCATTTCATCAATTACATATTTATTCTGATCACCAAAAGCATTACCAACACCAAAAAGTAATCTATTTTCATTATCATTCCCTTGCAGTTGAAATCTAATTTTAAGACCATACAGAACTTTATCATGATCACAAAATCCAAATATACATTTAAGAGGAACTGCCACAGTGAAACTATTATCTGCTTTTGCATCATCATTATACATTCCTTTTCTTTGACTATATCCAGGGTCTGTGTTTGTTCCCTTTGGCATATCAGGAATAAAACCTTCGACAGCCCCCTTTCCCATTCTATCAGCAAATGAATATAGTGTAAATGTCATCATTTCAGATTCAGCAGAGACATAATCAACCGCTTCAGCTTCTTGTGTTCCAATGAACAAACGAACACTATCAAACATTTTCCAGAAGAAATCATTTACAAGTGTAGCGTTTGTGTTATTCCCAGCCTTAGTGAATGTAAATTTACACAACAAGAAACTTTCGGATAGATACAAATAAGTTTGTTGATTATTCATTTCAACACTTTTTGTTCCTTTTGCATTCCAGTCTGTTCCAGTTATTGCATCCACCTTGAAGTAATCTTCCTTTTTCGTGAAGATGGAGATGACAACAGTATCATCCAAAAAATAGATACTATCAATTGCTTCCATACTTGTATTTATTTTGGAAAAAATATGTTAAAACCTTTGAAACCCTGACCCAAGTATTTGAATTATTTTCTGTCTTTCTTGTGAGACAACTGAGTTTTGCCTTTCTTAATTTATTTTATTGCTTGTAATTGATGAGATTCCTTTTGGCCATCTTTTATCCTCTTTATAGCAACCGCTACATTTCCTACAGCAGAAGCAGTTCAACCATTTACGTCTTTATGTTTAAGAATAGTTGAACCGATACCCATTAGAGTATCTATTATCCCATCTCCTCTAAATTGATGGCCGACACCCCTTTTTCTCTTCGGTTTATAGTATCCTCTACCAAGATACAGTACATACCTTCACCCTTGTTGTATGGGGAAAGGAACATCCCATCCCCTGTAATTATTTTATATTTTCCCAACTCGTGTTTCCTCACAATAACCATCGCATTTATTTATTGGGAAAATTTACGTAGGTCAAAGCTGATGGAAATAATTTCTCCATTAAAAGAAATCATGTGATTATCTTGGTTGGTTATCCTAAAATTTACTCTGTATATGGTTTTGCCTGACACAGAAAGATAAACCAGATTTTTGGGTTCCATATTGAATTTATAACCAATTGGGGTTGAGTATGCGCTGAATGAAAATATTGCATTTGTTCTTATTCCATCATTAGAAGTACCAGTAATCAAATCACAATGAATTAATACGGAATTTATTCCAGAGGATATTTGAATGACATTATCACAGTAAAATGTCCCATTAGTTTCAATGCTTTTTTGAGGAGAGACCCAATAAATCTCTAAATGAATTATATCAATTGTGAAATCAACCTTGTAGTTATTTTTATGTTTAATCGTTGATTTTGAAGTATGTTTTTAAATATCTGTAACAATATTTTTCGTTCATCACCTTGTTCTTTCATAAGACGAACAATTTCGGAAGATATATGAGAAATCTCATATGCTCCGGGTGAAACTGTTATCGTTTTGTATCCACTTCCCGATTATTACAAACTTGTCATTTTTCTCAGTTTTATTATAGAAGGTATTATAACTTTCCATGGACAATAAAGACGCCTTATATTCTTTTATTGTGTCAAGTTGGAGCGGGTATGGGAATGAAGATGTGTGGTCGCTTGTTCTGAAATTAAAACTCAGGATCGTGCTTCTCATCTTATTTAATATGAGATAAAATGTCTTTGTATTGACATTTATTAATTATTTTCATGTTCATCAACTGGTCTAAAATGGCTGATGCTTCATTAAAACAATTGTTATTTCCAGCCTTCTTATGACCTTACAACAATAACAGTCCATTAACTAATTGTGATGGGTCATTTGTAAGAAAACTAACACCTGAACCAAGGATACTTAAAGCCTGAATAATGTGTTTCTCCTTCTCATTCTTCCTACTTTTCCTAGAAAGACTAACCCGAAAATTAAGAAAGTCCAGCAGATCAATATATTCTCCATCATCATTATTTTCCATGTCCAATGGTTGATCAAAATACTTTGATTCATCCCTCACAGTTCAACCTTGTCTTCCATCTTTTGTGAGAAGAAACATTAATCTCGGAGTTAGTTTAAAAGGGGGTTGAGCAGAACTCAAGAACCTTAATTCATCATTAAATATCAATCCCTTTTCTTGAACAAGATGAAATATTGCTGGTTGTTCTGTTGGAATGAGTTCTGATTTCGTTTTTGAATCCGCTGAATATTCATTGTTTTGAAGAGCATTCACGATATAATCAGGGGCTTGATTAATATCTTCCATTTGTTCAAATAATCCTTCATCATCAAAAGCTCCCATATGCCCTAATTCTTCCTCTGTCATTTGACTGATATCTTTCAACATTTGAAGTTTTTTCAGAGTATATTCTATTGTGAGAAAGTGCAAATATCTACAGTTTTTTTCTTGGGAAGTTTTAAGAGTGGTTTTTAAAAAATTCTCATGTTTTCGTTCAAATGCTTCTTCACCCGTTAGTTTCTGTCTGCGTTTCTTCTTTATGTCTTCCTGTTGTTTTACAACTTTTGAAACCAACTCTTGATGTTCCTTAAATCTTCGTGCTCATTCTTTCGCATCCATTTATTTATTGGAAAATATCATTTAATGAATTGTAAAGATCAACAGTGAAATTTTCCTTTTCTTCATCATTAAATTAGATGTATTCAAATAAATCCTTTTCTTTAAATATTCCATCAAATTCTTGATTAACATTAATACGAGTTGTAATTTCTTCTTCATTAATACCTGTATCTCTGCTTTTCATACGTTTGCGTTGAGTTTCTTCATCAACATCAAAACCGAATGTTAAATTCTAACCCCACTAAGATGTTTAATAAGTTGTCTCATTCCTTCTGGATTAGTTGATACAATCTGGATTAGTTGTTGATACAATGCCTATCACGCGGTGTCTTTTAAGCAGATTTAAAATATTCTCATTTGTACTATACAAGAACCTTGATTTATGAAAGTTTTTTTCCAGAAGCAGATTTACCCACAAGATTTATAATAATAGTTCTCATTTATATATGTAATTGTTTATAAAAAAATATATCCCTTAATATCTCATCTTGTTTCACAACAATATATTTAGATTTTTCAGTCGTGTGCTTCATGTAATCCCCAAATTCCTTTTTACTGCAAAATGTAGAACAATTGTCTCTCCAAAAATTGTTTATATCTATTGAATTTAACTTGAATAAAATAAAGGTATTAGCATTGTTTCTTGTGGAACGACGAGAGGACTTGAAAGTATCATTGACGAAGATAAATACAATTACAAGAAGAATCTCTCCCTCTTGTTTAGTCGCTGTCCATTACCGTTTGGTTTCTCTCATTAACACAATCATCAAAGATAACGAGGTTCTTTTTTGATTTATCCAAATCTTGGGGAGAAGGTATATCATCCGTATTATCACTAAGAATACAAGTTATCGGGTTTGATTTCTTTTTATATCTCTGTGTATCACAATATAGTGTATAATATCTTCAATGGTGTAATCATTTAGTTTGTTTTGAAGTTTAAATAAACCGATTATATCTTCTTTTTGAAGACCAGCAATAAAACCTTGTGAGAGTCGTTGATATTCAGGTTGAAAACTCAACTTTGTGAAAAGCATTAAATTATCGTAATCTAAAAAGTTGGGAGTAAGGAGCATCAGAAGGGTGAATATACTGATTCTTGCTCACTTTTCCCCATGTAAGTGAATGGGGGATTTTCAGCGATTCATATTTTTTTCCCTAAAAAATAAACCCCCTTTTATCCCAAGGTATATTTGTTTGTCTCCCCTTTTAACAGAGGGGCACTCTTTTCAAATAACCAATGCAATAAGATAAAGATTTCTTCAAGTAGTAAAGTGATTTGTTAAAGGTGATTCCAAAGAAATATCTGAAACATGTAAGCCGAGGGGCACTCTTTTTCATATAACCGATGCATATTGTTTATCTCACTCATTGAACCTACAAAGATTTGTTCATTCTCAAATTCCTTCAATAGATTAATTTTCTTTGCACAATAATCCCCATCTAAAACATTTAAAAATAAAACATTTGAATCTTTATATTTTTTTAAGATACCACTTTTGTGTTATTATGAAATGATAAACTTCTCTTAATGCTCTTGTTTGACCACCTCCTGAGCCACATATTATTTTGAAATGATAGTAAATTGTTCTTCCATTGTTCAAGTGATAACCATCAAAGTTTTCAGTCCATTGAAGGATATTTATTTTTTTTCTTTACATCCTCTAACTTACTAGTCTTTAAATTGATTCGTTTATTTGTTTTATTTGCCTTTGTTTCAGTTATTTTTTCAGTGTGACTTATTTCATATTTTTCACATTCATTATGTTTTCCATTTATATACCAAGACTGAGATTTTCTCCACTCTTTCATTTGATTAATACTTGGTTTGACCATTTATATATTGTGCAAAAACGTGGCGGTCGCCCTTAAAAAACCCGAACCCATCTTCCCAACGTGAAAGCATGTTGTGTAATATTCTATTATCTAAAATAAATCTCTTATCATCAAAGGCTCCTAATGCCTTTTTATTTACTTCTTCACTTTATATGTTATGTTTATAATTTTGTGTAACCTCTTATTGTATTCATTTTCCTATATTCTTCTTTCTTATTCATCAAACAATTATAATAATTTCTAAAAGTTATTGATTTCTTTATTCCCTTAAACCTCTTATCAATCTGATCACCATACTGAAAAGCATATGCCTTTGCTCTCAATCCAATAAACTCACTCATTAATTTTCCACCCAACTCATCCTTAAACTTACCAATAACCTTTTCATTCTTTTTTGAAAATAACTCATTCTTCTTTCTAAAATTACTTGTATCATATATTCCAATATTTTTCTTCATATCTTTTTAAACATCATCAGTTTTTATATCTAGGATAAAACTATCAGTGTCCATATCCAACAAGGAAACATTTTCACCATACTCTTTCTTTTAGCCATTATACAAATAATCATACATCAATATCTTTGATAAATCACGAACTGCTGTTCCAATATAAATTGATTTATCCATTACAATACTTTCCTTTTCCATATGAATAGCAGAAAAGTTCTCTGAAAAAACCTCTTCTCTCTTAAACTTGGTTTATTTATCAATCTGGAAGCCTCTTTCCAAGATGTTGCAAATCTAATGTTTTGCCTGTTTCTATTATTCTCCATTGTCTTTCCAAAGACAGCATTATTCATCAATTTATAGAATTCCCCTTCAAAATTTACTTTTGTATTTGCTCTCAGATCTGTATTGAATTTAATATACGTTTTCATCAAAGGACTTTGTTTAAATTTTAAAACTCTATGAATTTTAGCTACTCTCACTCCTCGCAAAAACTGTTTCAAGCTTCTCTAATGCAAAACATATCCCTCTTTATCATAAAATGTTGTTAATAACTTTTCTGTTGATTTGCCTTTAATATTAAAACTTTTATGATCATTACTTAACCATTCTTTCTTTGGTGTTTCTTTCTCACATGCAAAAGGAAGGTCTTTATGCATATTATGAAGATCACTCGGGTACCTCAAATCAACTTCAAAATAATAACCTTCTTCTTCCTCATTCAATTCCTCTTGAGAAGAAATAACAATATTCATCAAAGCCTTTTCATAATCCTTTTCTTCCACCCACTCAAATTTACCATAAGGCAGAGATTGAGACATTGCCCATCCATACAAATTATTAGCATCAAAATACATTAAATAATTACTATCTTTTTCATTATCATAATTTGTAAGATATTTATTATTTGCTTTTGCATATCCTTTTGAACATACTTGTGATATTCCACCTCTCTTAGACTTCTCAATCATCAAAAGCATATCTACATCACTGATTAAATCTATATCTTGTTTTGTCATTTTCAACATTGCACTCCAAGCTAAACCAGGAGCTGTGAAATTGTGGGCAGGATCTTATCCTTAACAATTTTTATTATGACAGAGTTATCTCAAAGCTTCAAACACACCAGCGAACAATAAAACATCTGTTTTTAGATACAAATCATGATATTCTCCAAGGTTCTTCATTTTAAATATTTTCCAAATTTCTTGTGCATGTTTATATTCCTTATCACTTATCTCTTCTTCATAAAGGTTATTATAGAAACTTTCTTTTGAAGGAACTTCTGTTTCTTCAAATCTCATAAATGAATTCATACAATCATAAGGATAAATTCCCTTACTTGTAAGAATTTTCTCTTTCCTTTGAATTATATTCCTTGTTTGAATTTCCTCTCTCGTTAGAATTCCCTCATTAATCAGAATTTAATCTTTAATCAGAATTTCCTCTTTCATTGGAATTTCATACATTGTTTGAATTTTCTTTATAATTAGAATTTCATCTTCAGTTAGAATTTCTTCATTAATTTCCTCATTAATTAGAATTTCCTCTTTACTTTGAATTCTCTCTTTATTCTTGATTTCCTCTTTAGTTGGAATTTCCTCTTTTGGAAAGAATGAATTAATATTTGGAAAAGACCCCGTGGAGCTTAGATTTGATGCTCTGTTGGCTGGTGGTGTTCCCATAAACTTGTAAGAATCTAGAAACCTAATACGAGTCAAAGGTTTTGTGAATATCATTTTTGTAAATTAAATATACTTTTGACTTGTGTTTGTTATGGCAGAAATATTCCCTGGTGTTTTTGAAAGTTCATTTATAAATAGGTGCGTATCATAGTTGGCACTCTTATGAAGAAAGACTGGAATAAAAGAAGGAAATTAATAATTAAGATTACAACAAGAATGAGCAGGACCTCTATATTTACCAGTAAGATGACAATGATCCCTAACTTTAGACTCCTCAATTTCCTCCTCACAAATATGACAGAGATTGTTCTTTCTAAATTCTAATTTTTCTTCTTTGGTTAATTTCATCGGTTCATTTGTTTCTTTCATTAATTTCGATAGTCTGACACAATCCTTTTCTAATCGTTTTCCAAACTCTTGTGAAGCTTTTTCCCACGATCATGTTCAAGTTTATTATACTTTTCTCCAACAGATGATTTGATATAATAACAGAAACCACAAGGAATATGTAATTGATATTTATTTGAATATGATTCTTTTGGATTTGGAGAAGCATTATTTATCTTTTTTATGATACATTCAAAATCAGCGTCTATCACAAATGGGTGCATGATAGATTTATTATAATCTTCAAAAGAAATCTTTTCACGAGGTTTCAGCATTGTAATTACAGCTGATTTATGATTGCTGCAATATTTTGAATGTTGTTCTCATCGTTCTTTTGCATGAAATGAATTAAGACATCGCTTACAAGGATATATTTTGTTTGCTGTTCTGAATATCTGAGAAGAGATCAATATTGATAAATTATTGATGTATGTACAATGTGAATTCTTTCCAACACTAAAATATAAAAGATCAATGTGTGTTTCTTCATTTTTATAGTTGTTTGAAATTTTTAATATTTGAACTTTGTTTGTATCTGTTAATCCATATACATTAATAGAAAGATTATCCTTTCTCTCAAATTTAGGAATATCTGTTAGTGGCATTGGGATTAATGTCAGGTCAGATTGGATCTGTGACCTGCTACAGGTACCATGTAAACCTGTACTAACCTGTTTCATGGTCAGGTTGGCGGCGACTAAACCGTCTCCCCCACCAGGTTTTTTGGTGAGGAGGGTGTTTGGATATGGACACCCAGCAGGATTAAAAACAAAACCTGTCAAAGGGCGGAGGAGCTCCTTGTGAGCCAACGGCCATCCATATCTGGTGCCCAACTGTGTCTGCGGACGTCCTCCTGCAGTTGGGTTACTTTTTTATGAGGTTGGTGGCAGGATTTGCACTCTGGCCAGTGTAAAACTCTTCATTCCGCAAAACACAAAAACGCAAAAAAATCTGAAAACCCTCTCCGTGGGAGTACCTCCTGTGCAACTTCCGTTCGCAGGGCAGCTCACCGGATGACGGGATTGGGGCAAAGCCTTCGGGATCCCCAATCTTTGATGATAGGAGGGAAACCACGGGGTAACATCCCTGGGTCAGATTGCGGGAGAGTGTGTCGGAGTGGAGCTGAGGTGTCGTCCACCAGACGGCGGTCTGCTTGGGTTAACCTGAGACGGTCACTTCGGTAGGTACCTGGAATGTCCTATCCCTAAGAGAGGATGATAACCTGTCTCTGTTATCATCTGAGCTCAAGTGTTTGGACATCGGGATTGCAGCTCTCTCTGAGGTTCGGAGACTGGATTGCGGCGAGATAATGGTGGGTGGTTACACCTACTATTGGTCTGGTCACTCTGATGGTTACCACACCTAAGGAGTTGCTGCAGCTGTGTCCAATAAGCTGACCCCAATGATAATTGAGGTAACACTGGTCAACGAGCGTATTATGAGATTAAGGATTCGTCACTCCTTAGGTGTCATTTCCCTGGTCTCTGTTTATGCTCCGAATGAGGCGAGTTACCTCACCGTGAAGGATGCATTCTAAGCCACACTCGAGTCTGTGGTTGATCAGTGCCCCAGACGAGATATATTTCTAGTCTTTGGGGATTTCAGTGCATCGACTGGAACTGATAGGGATGGTTATGAGGTGTGTGTTGGTCCCCATGGGTCAGGAACTATGAACCAGAATAGCACTAAGTTCCTTGACTTTGCAAGAAGTCATGGACTTCGGGTGGCTGGTTCATGGTTTCAGCGCCCACAAGCTCATCACTGGACTTGGTCTTCCAACGCTGGCGGTGTGGCAAAGGAGATTGACCATATCCTCATTGATGGTCGCTGGAGGATGATCCAGAACTGCAGGGCCTACCAGAGTGCTCAGTTCCTCAATACTGACCACAGGCTTGTTGCAGCAACTCTAAAGCTGCACCTTAAATCCTGGAGAATGGTACCATCCCGGCCGAGGCTGGATGTTGGCAAGCTCAAGGATGAGAGAGTAGCTGAGGAGTTTGCGAACAGGCTGAGTGGACACTTGGGGGGTCTGAGTGCTTTGGGGGGTCCTGAAGAGTTGTGGAGTGCCTTCAAGACCACCGTCCTTGATGTTGCCGGTGGATGTCTTGGAACTCACCGGAGGGCAAAGAAGAATTTTGTCTCTCAAGGGACACTGGATACCATTGACCAGAGTCGCAGAGCCAGGCCTCATGGCAGAGCTGAGCTGTTCAGGGAGCTGAGGCGAAAAACTGTACGTGCACTGAGGGTGGACAAGGAGGCCTATGTGCGAGGAATCTGTGAGGGGGTAGAGCATCACCTGTGGACAGGTGATTCTCGTCCCGCTTACAGGGGAATTCATGCATTGCGTTCATCCAAGCCCATCCCTCGGAGCACATCAGTTAGAGCAGAGAGTGGTAGGCTCTTGACAGAGGAGTCTGAAGTGAAGGCCCGCTGGGCCGGTTACTTTGAGCGGTTGTACAAGGCTGATCCCCCAGCTGTCGAGTTGGACGTCAAGGGTGTTACAATCCCTGTTGCTGACCCTCGAATCAACTGTGGTCCACCTTCGCTTGTGGAAACACGGGCTTCGGTGAACCAGTTGAAACGCGGCAAAGCTCCAGGGATCTGTGGCATCCATGCTGAACTTCTCAAGGCTGGTGGAAATGCTGCACTCGTGTCATTGCATGCAGTATTGTGCTCTGCCTGGAACACAAGCATCATCCCAACTGATTGGAAGAGGGGCCTTGTTGTTCCTCTCTGGAAAGGGAAGGGTGATCGCCAAGACTGCAACAACTACCGAGGGGTGATGCTGCTCTCAGTGCCGGGCAAGGTCTTTGCACGGATAATTCTTGATAGGGTTCGCCACCATCTGCTTGAGCACCAGCGTCCAGAGCAGTCAGGCTTTACACCAAAGAGGTCAACGATTGACCGTATCCTTGCCCTTCGTGTCCTCACCGAACGCAGAAAAGAGTTTCGGCAGGGGCTGCTTGCAGCCTATGTTGATCTCTTTAAAGCCTTTGATTCAGTGAATCGGGATGTCCTCTGGAGGGTTCTTGGTCTTCGTGGGGTGCCAGCAAAACTGATCGATCTGATGTCTGAACTCTACTCTGGTACTGAGAGTGTTGTGAAGTGTGGTGGTACCATCTCTGACTTATTTCCAGTTGTTACTGGAGTTCATCAAGTGTGTGTACTGGCCCCCACACTTTTCAGCACTTGTATGGACTGGGTTTTAGGGAGAATTTCGGAGAGATCAAGCTGCGGTGCATCGTTTGGGAATGTCAAGAACTCGGACCTTGATTTTGCAGATGCAGTCATCTTTGCGGTGACTTTAGATATCCTTTTGGGGGCCCTCGAGGTGCTGAATGAGGAGTCGGAGCCACTGGGATTACGGGTTTCTTGGGTCAAAACTAAGATCCAGGCTTTCCGTGACGTCTTGGATGCTGCTGTCCTGTCTGTGTCTGTTTGTGGTGAGGATGTTGCGGTCATGGAGAGATTCACTTACCTTGGCAGTGATATTCATGTCTCTGCTGCATTCGAGTCAGAGGTCAATAGACGTCTGGGTCGGGCCTGGGGAGTCATGGATTCACTGGATCATGGGGTGTGGCGCTGCCGGTACCTGTGCGGGAGTACGAAAGTCCGAGTCTTCAGGACCTTGGTACTTCCAGTCTTGCTCTATGGATGCGAGACTTGGACTCTGACCAAGGAGCTGAGACGGAGACTTAATTCCTTTGGTACCAGGTCTCTTCGTAGAATCCTTGGCTATCGCTGGTCGGATTTTGTGTCCAACGAGCGTTTGCTGAGAGAGACTCGGATGAGATTTGTTACCTGCATAGTCCGTGAGCATCAGTTGCGGCTGTATGGACATGTGGCTCGTTTTCCTGACGCTGATCCTGCTCATCAGATTCTCTCAGCGAGGGAGTCTCATGAGTGGAGGAGGCCAGTGGGCCGACCACGTGCCTCGTGGTTGCAGCAGCTTGACCATCATCTCAAAGAGATGGGGATAGACCTGGCATCTGCCTGGTGGATGGCCAGATGGAGGCCCCTGGAGTACCGGTGGAAAGTGCACGCAGCGACGCGCTGTTCTGGCACATGCTCCCATTCCTGACCTGCATTGGGAATTTAAAATCTTTAATGTCCAAGGTATTTTCGTATTTCATATATTGTTTTACTCTTTCTGAATTACATTTTGGTGGATGTAAGTGAGCAAGAACAGACCAGAGAAAACATTTATTATCATTGTTCTTGATATTAACAACTGCCTTCTTTCATTTTATTTATTTTGGTAATTCAATATCAGAAGAAGCTTTAAGAGGGTTTGATTTTAGAATGTGTATGTCTAAAAAGATGATTTTTTAAATATTAAATCCACTTCTTAGCAATGTATTATCAACATCCTCCTCTTGTCTTGATAGTTCCTCATAAACCCCACTCTTCAAAAAATCTGGAAATGATGTAAAAAAATAAGATCTATTTTCATATATGGAGTTTGTTCTTCATCTTGTCTTTTCATATTAATTTTCACTCCCATATAAAACTTTAAAGTTTGCATTTCTTTTAATGTCTTTTTAATAACTTCTTCAACATCAGGTTTCACTATTTCAATTGATTCAGCTATTGATGATGGACCGGGTTCTCCAAATTGAAAAATCCTCATTTTTTATATGCCCTTTAAATACCCCATCAGTGTTTTCAATATAATAGTCTCCCTTTACTTTAAACTCATTTTTCTTGTGTTTTTGTGATTTTAGATGATTCTTATAACTAATCTTCAAAACATCCTTTGAGCAGATATCACAATGTTTTCTTTCCAACTCAAAGGAGATATTTGATGAAATAGATTAAATGTGTGTTTGTTGGTTCGAAGATGTTTTTTATAATGTTTATATTCGTGATTGCAAACATCGCAGTACATTGTATTCATCATATTTATACAATAAAACTTTGTTTAAACTAAAATTTTCCTGATGAAAATTTCGTTTAATCTATAGGTGAATCTGTGCTTAAAACCATTTTATCCTCCAACTTTTTTCACTTAATAAATACAATGTTTCAAGACACAAAAGACAAGTTTCAATCAATCTTTTCATTTGTTAAATATACTGAAAAATATGTCAAGGATGTAAAATTGAACAAAGATAAATATAACAACTATTGGATAAAAACATTTATGGTGGATAAGATGATTTATTCAATTTCCTTCAGTGGAAGGGCTTTTAGTATACCTGGAAGGACATCAATTAAAGTATCTCCAACAAAAGTTTCTCCTCTCCTTCTGGCAATATATTCAAAACTCGAAAAAGCAATGAAACAAGAAAAAGTATCAAAAAATAAAAACCTTATGGATGAAGCTTTAGAAAGAAAAGAAAAGACCATCTGTCATTTGCAAGGAAAAATTTGTATTTTTTTCAACAACCCGAAAGATGTAAATCCTGATGAAATAAGGATGTTAATATATCAGGTGAAATGACATTTCCTTCAATAGTTGTTAGTTAACGATCATTTTAAAACTACCTTTAATATAAAAAATGTTGTCGTTGAATCTGGTAATGAAAAAAAGTATATCGATATTGATGGTAATATTATTAAATATGAGTCAATATACAACTGAAAGTATAGATGAATTTCACTTTAAGTAAAGTTTTACTTTATAAATATGCTAGACTTTCCTGATTCTCCATATGACAACTTTGAGAATTGTCTTGCGTGTGAAAGACGGGGATTAAACACAGAGTCAAAAGCCTATAAACAATGTATATTCTGTGATTATCTTCTAATTAATGATAATAAAAAAATATAAAAAGGAAAATAATTCTTTTAGATTTACACCAAAAATGAATTACTTTACAAGATTGATTAGAGAAATGAATGTAAAGTATGAGGGTGATAACACACCTTTCCTTACAAGGGAAGAAAATGAACGTATAAGAGAAATGTTCAAAGGATTGTTGTTATATATTATTCATGGATGTAATTTTCAGGGAAATATCAACACAAGATATTGTATAAATAAAATAATGGATTATCTTGAAATTAAACCTGAACTTAGGATAATATATAGAGTTTCTAAAAAAGCCAATAATAAATTAAAAACCTGTTTTCCCAATATATAAATGAATGATTTTTTTACCCATTAGGGAAAATAAGAAAAAATTTAAAACAACCATAAAAATCTCCCAAATTCATTAAGATGTCTCGTCGTTGGTTCAAACGGATGCGGAAAAACCTGCTTACTTTTGAAGATGCTCCTGACTCCCAACTTTTTAGATTATGATAATTTAATAATTTTACCAAAGTCGAGTTTTCAACCAGAGTATCAACTACTCTCACAAGGTTTTAATGCTTTTCTTCAAAACGAAGATATAATTGGTTCATTTAAACTTCAAAAAAACCTTAATGATTATAACATTGAAGATATAATACAACTATTTTGTGATACACAGAGATGTAAAAAGAAATCAAAACCGATAACTTGTATTCTTCGTGATAATACGGATGATTTGTCGTCTCCTCAAGATTTGGATAAATCAAAAAAGAACCTCGTTATCTTTGATGATTGTGTTAATGAGAGAAACCAAATGGTAATGGACAGCTACTACACAAGAGGGAGACATTCTTCTTGTAATTGTATTTATCTTAGTCAATCGTACTTTCAACTTCCTCGTCGTTCCATCAGAAACAATGCTAATACTTTTATTTTATTCAAGTTAAATTCAATAGATATAACCAATTTTTGGAGAGATAATTGTTCTACATTATGTAGTAAAAAGGAATTTGGGGATTACATGAAGCACATAACTGAAAAATGTAAATATATTGTTGTGAAACAAGATCAGATATTAAATGATATTTTCCAATAAATAAATGGATGCGAGAGAAAGAGCAAGAAGATTTAAGGAACATCAAGAGTTGGTTTCAAAAGTCGTAAAACAACAGGAAGACATGAAGAAAAAACGCAGAGAGAAACTAACGGGTGAAGAAGCATTTGAAAGAAAACAAGAGAATTTTTTTTAAACCACTTTTAAAAACTTCAAAAAAAAATTGGAGATGTTTCCACAGTTCCCACAATAGAATGTACTCCAAAAAACTTCAAATGATAAAAGATTTCAGTCAAATGATGGACGAAGAATTAGAGCATATAGGAGAATTAGAATATGATGATGAGTGATCATTTCAACAACTGGAAGAGAAAAATCAACCCCCTGAATATAATGTGAATGCTCTTCAAAACAATGAATATTCAACGGAATCAAAAACCAAAGCAGGACTCATTCCAACAGAACAACCAGCAATATTTCATCTTGTTCAAGAAAAGGTATTGATATTTAATGATGAATTAATTTTCTTGAGTTCTGTGCAACCCCCTGTTGAATTAACCCCCAGATTAATGTTTCTTCTTACAAAAGATAGAAGACAAGGTTCAACTGTGAGGGGTGAATCAAAGTATTTTAATAAACCATTGGATATGAAAAATAATGATTATAGAGTATATATTGATCTGCTGATCTCTGTTAATTATAGGGTTAGTCTTTCTGGTAAACGTAGAAAGAATGAGGAGAAACACATTACTCAGGCTTTAAGTATCCTTGGTTCAGGTGTTAGTTTTCTTCCAAATGACGCATCACAATTAGTTTATAGACTGTTATTGTTGTTTGGTAGTAAGAAGGTGGGAAATAACAATTGTTTTAATGAAGCATCAGCCATTTTAGATCAGTTGATGAACATGAAAATAATTAATGAATATCAATATAAAGACATTTTATCTCATGTGAAATAAGATGAGAAGCACAATCCTGAGTTTTAATTTCACAACAAGTGAACACACATCTTCATTCCCATACCCACTACAACTTGACCCATGAAAATAATATGAGGCATCCCTATTGTCCAGGGAAACTTATAATACCTTATTTAATATAACTGAGAAAAATGACAAGTTTCGTTATAATCCAGGAAGTGGATACAAAACGATAACAGTCTCACCCGGATCATATGAGATTTCTCAAATATCTTCCGAAATTGTTCGTCTTATGAAAGAACAGGGTGATGAAGCAAAAAATATTGTTCTAGATATTCAAAAACATGCTTCAAAATCAACGATTAAACTTAAAAATAACTACAAGGTTAATTTCACAATTGACATTTCATTAGGAGAGTTATTGGAGTTCTTAAAAAGAATTGAAACTAATGGAACGTTTTATAGTGATAATGTCATTCAAATATCCTCAGGAATAAATTCGGTATTAATTCACTGTGGTTTGATTGATGGTATTGCAAATGATGGAATAAAAACAAATACAATATTTTCATTCAGCGCATACTCAACCCCAATTGGTTATAAATTCAATATGGAACCCACAAATTTGGTTTATCGCCCTGTGTCAGGAAAAACCATACACAGAGTAAATTTTACGATAACTGACCAAGTTAATCGTATGATTTCTTTTAATGGAGAGGTTATACCCATCAGAATTCACCTTCGTGAAGTTTTCCAATAAATAAATACGATGGTTATTGTGAGGAAACACGAGTTGAGAAAATATATAATAATTACAGGGGATGGGATGTTCCTTTCTCCATACTACAAGGGTGAAGGTATGTATCTTGGTAGAGGATACTATAAACCGAAGAGAAAAAGGGGTGTCGGCCATCAATTTAGAGGAGATGGGATAATAGATACTCTAATGTGTATCGGTTCAACTATTCTTAAACATAAAGACCATTTGGTTCAACTGCTTCTGCTGTGGGAAATGTAGCAGGTGCTGTAAAGAGCATAAAAGATGCCCGAAAGGAATCTCATATATTACAAGCAATAAAAGAAATTAAGAAAGGCAAAACTCAGTTGTCTCCCCAAGAACGACATCAAATAATTCAAATACTTGGGTCAGGGTTTCCAAAGTTTTAACATCTTTTTTCCTAAATAAATACAAGTAAGGAAGCAATTGATAGTATCTATTATTTGGATGATACTATTCTCATCTCAGACTCCACTAAAAAATATTTCTTCAAGATAAATGCAATCACTGGAAAAAACTGGAATGCAAATGGTACAAAAAGTTTTGAAATAAATAATCAACAAACCTATTTGAATCTATCCGAAAGTTTCTATTTGTGTAAATTCAAATTCACTAAGGCTGGGAATAACACAAACACTACACTCGTAAATGATTTCTTCTGGAAAATGTTTGATAGTGTTCGTTTGTACATTGGAACACAAGAAGTTGAAGTGGTTGATTATGTCTCTGCTGTATCTGAAATGATGAAATTTACACTATATACATTAAGTGATAGAATGGGAAAGAGGGCTGTCGAAGGTTTTATTCCTGATATGTCAACAGGAACGACCACAGACCCTGGATATACTCAAAGGAAAGGAGCGTATAATGATGATACAAAAGCAGTTAATAGTTTTACTGTGGCAGTTACTCTTAAAGGTATATTTGGATTTTGTGATCATGATAATGTTCTGTATTGTCGTAAAATTAGATTTCAACTACAAAGGAATGATAATGAAAATAGATTACTTTTTGGAGTTGGTAGTGCTTTTGTTGATCAGAATAAATTTGTAGTTGATGAAATGAGTTGGTTTATTAGTGAATTTACTCCTAATCTTAAAATAGAAGAGATGTTGAATAAAAGACTTAACTCAAAGAAACCACTCAGTGTATCACACCTCAAAAGAAGATGTCAACACGGTAAACTAAACCAAACCACTTCCACGTGGAATTTGGATGTACTGGAAGGAAAGCCGCGATATCTGTGGATCATTTTTTAAAAACCAGATGGCGATACTGCTACTGATAAGAATAATGCATTGAGTGATAATGCTAAGGTGAAACAACTTCGTGTTTCTCTGGATGGAACATTTTACCCACGAGATAGATTGGAAATTAATTGGGGAAAAAATGATTATGCTGAAGCATACAAGTCTTACCAATAGGTGTGTGAAAGTAATGGAAATAAAGAACCTACTTTGGATATGACAGCATTTAAAAGTTTGTATACAATCTATGCGTTTGACCTGAGTGCTCAAAAGGAAACTAATAAAGTCTAATCGAGTGGATACTTCCCTATACCTTGAAAGAGGAGAGAGTGAAGAAGTTGATGCATATTGTTTGCTTTTGGAAGAAACAGAATTGCAGATTAATACAGATAATGGTGTTATGATTTGTCTCACAGAATTTTTTGTAAAATAAATGAGTGGCAAAGTTCCAACTGGGGTCTATGTTAATCAAATCAATCTTCATAAACTATCATCTTGTGTTCAAAATCAAAAGCCTTGTTTGATTATCCTTAATACAATTCAGAGAAAAGGAGCATTAAGAATTGATGTTTTGCTCACAAGAGAACAGGTTAAAATCTTGAACGATACTGGCTCACTTAAAATTAAAATGACAAAACCAATGTTAAAAAAAATATTCAAGAAGAGAGACGAGTGGAGGATTTCTCCCATTTCTAATTCCTTTATTTGCTGGTTTAAGTGCGGTTGGAGCATTGACGGGTGGTATTTCAACAGCAGTAAAAACTGTCAACAAAAGGAAGGCTCAACTCCGGGCTCAAAAATAATTGCAAAGACATAACAAAGAGTTGGAGAAACAAATTAGTGGAAGTGGTGTAATTGTAGATTTTGCTGAAAAACTTGAAGGTCTGCCTGATAAAGCGGGATTGTAATTTGGAGATATGCTTTCTTCTATCGCACAGATAGGTGTAAAATTAACTCAAAGGGGTAATGGATAATATGTTTCTCATAAATAAATGAGCATTGATGAGTGGTTTAAAGAATTTGTAAAGAATACAACATCAAATTTACAACTTGTCAAATATTGTAAAAAATTAAAAACTTCATAATGTGGTTATTTGTATGAGAGATGAAAATGTGCCTAAACGTACAAAGAATATTATTATGAACTTCGAAGATAATAAAGGGAAAGGTTCTCTTTGGGTTTACATTTTTAATAGTCAAGACAAATATTATTTTGATAGTTTTGGTCTTCCACCACATGTTGAAGTCATAAAATGCTTGCAGAATGGTGTTTATCAAACATTTCATGTCCAAGAATTAAATTCCAAGTGTTGTGGTCAATTATGTCTATAGGTGTTATTTCAACTCAACAAAAAAAAAGTTTTATGACATTATTTTTAATCTAATATATATGACTTATGTTCGTAAAGATAGGTTCTATCTTTGGTGTATCCCAAGAACTGGATATTGCTTTATCAAATTATTACACAAATGCACAGGCTGAACGACACACACACACATATATATATATATATATATATATATATATATATATATATATATATATATATATATATATATATATATATATATATATATATATATATATATATATATATAGTATAACCAAAAATATTACTATGAAAAATGCTTATAAATTAAAAAAATTAACCAAGCCCAACTGATGCGAATGACTTGGTGAGATTAAGCAATTTATCACAATATATATCCTTAAATAAAACGGCCGTGTATTCCAAAGATACAGAAGTGTTGATTTTATCTCCAGGTCATACAGAATTCACAGTTCGAATTAAAATAAATTTTTATAAAGAAGAGCGTATCGTTTGTATGAGAATAGAACAATGGGGGTATGATATGAATGATTTAGGGTATAATTGGTCATTTAAAATTGACCGAGAAGACCTGGAACTATTAAATCAGTCTCGTAAGGAAGAATATCATACACTTGGTATCGAGAATGAGTTTTGTGGAAGCACGATTCGTAAACAACAAATAAAAGAATTTAATAAGGGTAAATATAATAATGGTTTTGCCCCAGTTTATATCATGAAAACAGAAAAAACGGGATTATATATATATATATATATATATATATATATATATATATATATATATATATATATATATATATATATATATATATATATATATATATATAATAAGTAAGGAAATACAAAATGATTTTCACTATGGGAAGTTGCGGAGGTGTTTCGTGTCATAATATTATTCTGTCATATATTTCTAATACATAAATGACAGCAAGAAGGCTTCAAGAAAATTATCATTTCTGTGTCCAAGCATTCCTTCAAGAAAAGGGTATTCAGTATTTTAATAAATATGTTCTACAACATAAGAATGAGGTATTTTCAATAAAAGATTGGCATTATGCTGATGTTGATAAACTGCCAACTTGAGATTTAATTAGAATGTTAAATAATGAAAAAATTATAAAGTTAAGAAAACATAAGGCTCTTTTAGCAATTCAAACGAAATTTAATTGGTTTCCCGTTGTAAAAAAAAATTTTGTATACAGGAATAACAAGAAATCCCGATGAATGTATGTATAATATTCTATGGGGTGTAAGTGATTCAAGGGTAGTAAGGGACGAGGAAGGAGTTGAAGAAGAGAGGGAAGAGGAGGAAAAGGAAAAGAGAGAGAAGGAGGAGAGGGGGAAGAGAGAGAAGGAGGAGAGGGAGAAGAGAGAGAGTTAGGAAAGGGAAAAGAAAGAGAAGGAGGAGAGGGAGAAGAGAGAGAGAAGGAGGAGAGGGAGAGAGGGAGGAAAGAGCGAGAATGAATAAATATGAAAATATGGAAACCAGTGAGATTAAAATAAGTTTGGGGGTATTACAGAAAATAAATGAATCTCAACATACCGAGGAGGAAAACAAAGAATTGACAAGTCTATTTGCAAAATTTTCGACAAGACTATTGACATCGTTTTCAAGGACAAGATATTGACTTTGATTAAATTTTTTCATTTTTTTCTTAAATAAATGGAGGAGAGAGTAAAGACATTTCTAAGGATTCTTTATATTTTAAAAATTAAGACTCAAATGTGCATCTTGGAAACTAAAAAGATTTTTGCACTCTGTTGGAATTTTTCTCATAAATAAATGAGATATTGTCTCAAATGTAAAAAAGGAAACTAACACTAAAAATACTTCATATTTTAAAAGTAAAAATAACCAGGTTATACAAAAAGGTACATGTGCGGTGTGCGATTCAAAAATGTGTCAATTTATCTTCAAACACAAACTCGGAGGAGATATACAAAAGTTTTTATCAGGAAGTAAATTTACAACTACTGGAATACCAGGGGAATTACATCTACCAGGATATTCTTTCTGTGGTCCAGGCACAAACTTGGATAAAAGATTAGATGAGGCAGACAATCCTAAATCATGGAGTGAGCCCATCAATAGCGTTGATGAAGTGTGCATGAGAAACGATATTGATTATGGGAATACCACAACTTTGGAAGAAAAGCATGAAGCTGACAGAGAAATGTTGTATAATTTGTCTCTGATACAAAATCCAACCTTGAGTGAAAAAGTTGATATGTTCATCCTGAAGAAGATGATCAGTGCTAAATTGAAACTTCGACTTGGAAATTCAAAAAACTTATAGGCTCTAATGATGTCATTAAGATTGAAGAGCAATTAGCTGATGAATTACATAAACCAATATTCACAAAGTTTCAAAGAAGGAAGGTTTATTCCAAGGAAGTTGATTATATCTGGTCCGTTGATTTCATTGAACTCAATAATGATAAGGGGTACAAGTATGCTTTTTAACCGTTATCGATTTGAGGAGTAGATATCCGTGGGTTGTCCCTTTGAGAAACAAAACAGGTAATACCAGATGGCGAAACATTATAAGCAGTCGCAGCCTCCGCATTCTTGCCCTGGACGAGGAAACTGACTCTGAAGACTCTGAAGTTTCTGAAGGTGAATTTCTGAAGCACGGGCCCTTACGTGAGAGAAGTTTCATATTTGTGGCCGGGATGACCACCTTTAAGCGATCTCAACCTGCTATGGATAACTCTCCTCTGGCTCCCTGCATGGAATGCAAGACTTCTTTGGGGAATCGCGACGATTGTGTCCAATGCTCGACGTGCGGATCGTGGACGTGGATCGCGTGCTTGATGGGTTGCACCGAGGCTGTTACCAAAACTAAGAAGAAAGACACATCTCGAGTGCTCGCTTGCGCGGGCGTGGTCTACACGAGCAAGAAGTGCCAGGAAAGCTCCGATCCTGTCACTGCCGACTCTACACGGCTCTGCTCAAGATCGTCATGGCCAACTCGCAGCAGATCGCCTCGTCGTCGGAAATGATCGCAAATCTGACGACTCAGGTCGTGGCTCAGAAAGTTGTTGGGAATCAACGACAGCTACAACAACAACAACCGTTCGACCTGGCCAAAGTCATGTTGGCCGCATCCTAGGCGGCCTCTGAGACCATCATGGAGCAGATGGAGTTGAAGGAGAAAAAGCCCAACCTGGTCTGTGTCGGCTGGGAGGAGGACACCACCTTGGCGTGGGACAACGAGCAGAACGAATGTGACCGGGTGATCATCGACCGCCTGTGTGACCAGCTGCGCATCAAGAAGGAGCTGGTGGTCAAGAACTTCCACGATGGGCCGAAGCACTACCACGGATCGCACGACCGCAAGGATTGGATCATGAAGGTGGTGTTTAGTGACTCCACAGCGCGCCAGATGTTTCTGTCGGGGGTGAGCTCACTCATGGCCGGGAATGCGGAGGTCAAAAACAGCAAGTTCAGCGCGTTCGTCCGACCCGACCAGACAGCAAAGCAGAGGAAGGTCGACCGCGATCTGCGCACCGAGTTGAAGGCCAGGAAAGATGCCGGAGAGCTCGACATCGACATTCGTCGCGGTGAAATTATGTCCTGACGTGGGGGTGGCTCGGGAAACTAGGCGGTCCTGAGCATGTTATTCCGTTTTACCTTACTAACTTTCGTAGTGTTTTGCAAAAAGAGCACGATTTGCTGTTTCTGACTACAACAAAATCCTGAAAATGTTTTTTTAATCACTGAATCATGGTTAAATGAGACGATCCCGAGCGGCTTTTTCAGTCGGTTTTTGAATGACTTTGTTGTGTATTGTTGTGACAGGAGTCAGGAGGAGGGCAGGGAACGACATGGTGGGGGTGTTATAGTTTTAATTCCAAAGAAGTATACAAATTTTGAGGTAAAAGTTGAAAATCCAAATTTTTTGAGTCCCTTTGGTGTACAATTTCTCGAGATCATACGGCGACAAAAAAGTTAATTTTTAGTGTTTACTATAGATCTCCTGGTTTTTCAACAGAACGATTCGATTAATGCCGTGATCAATCATATCCGCACTAATTATGATCCTTTTTCCTCGTTTTTGCTTTGTGGTGACTTTAATTTACCAGGTTTAAAGTGGGACGATATCTCAGTAGGAAACAAAAATGAGGAAATGTTTAGTGAGGCGATGTTTGAGATAGGCTTGACTCAGCATGTTCATGTTCCGACGCATGTAGGTTGAAATATTGTGGATCTAGTTTTTGTGAACAACTTATTTCTTATGCAGCAGTGTGAGGTAGAACAGTTTCATGATATCTCTGATCATTTTGCAATTTTTTTTTAAATTGCGTTTCAAAGTTATAAACGATCTGTTAGTCGGAATGACATAACTGACTTTAAAAATGCTAATTATGCAGAAATTTCTTGTGAATTATGCCTTTTTGACTGGACAGCAGCCTTTTCTTTCTGTGTGAATGTAGAGCAAATGTAGGAAATTCTGCACAATTATTTAATTTTCCTCGTCCTAAAATGGGTCCCGTTCTGTCCCGTTTGTCCAAAAAATTGTAATTGGTCCTCTGAAACCTCCAGTGCTTACAAGAGACAACGGAGCACTCATCTTAGGTATAAAAAATCGGGAAAAGATAAGCACAAACTGGAATGGAAGGCAGCATTTAGGCATGCGAGATTTTTGAAATGAAAAGATATTTTTATGCATGAAAATGGAGTTCTTAAATCGGAACAAATTAACAAATTCTGGAGTTATATAAAGTCAAGGTTAAGTAACAGATCGGTTATTCCGCCTATGGTCGGTGTGGATGGAAATATAGTGGTAGATTATGGTGAAAAAGCGAAAATATTTAACAATTTTTTGTTTCGGTTTTCACTGAAGATGATGGTAAACTGGTAAATATGATCAACCCTGATCATATTAGGTCTCCTCTTTGCCTGTGTGTGATAGGCTGAATGTTTTTGAACATATTAAAGCTCTTTCAGCTAAATTTTCATCTGGCCCAGATTCTATTCCTCAGAATTTCTTGGTTAAATTAGCACTTGAGTTGTCGGAGCCTTTGTCTAGAATTTACTCGTTGTCTATTCACTCTGGCATTTTCCCTTCTAATTGGAAAATAGCGAAAGTGGTTCCTTGGCATAAGAAAGGCATTATTTCAGTAGTGGAAAACTATTGTCCTTTCAGTTTATTGAATGTTGCTAGTAAGCCTTTAGAATCGATTATTCGTCAGTATATTTTAACACATTTGAAACAGAATAGTATCATTGGGGAGTGCCAACACGGTTTCTTACCTAAGCATTCTGCAATAACGCAGCTCATCTCCTGTTTGGATGACTGGACGAAGATGGTCAATCAAAACAATACTGTGGATGTTATTTATTTGGACATAGCAAAAGCTTTTGATTCAGTTAGTCATACAAAACTCATTCAAAAAATGACTGCCTATGGTTTTAATGTGAAAATTATCAGTTGGGTTGGAAATTATTTGCTTAACAGATTTCAATTTGTACAAGTTGAAGATGTTGTTTCTGAGAATCGTCCAGTTAGCTCTGGGGTTGTGCAAGGCTCTTTAATTGGCCCAGTCCAATTTTTAATCTATATCAATGACATTGTGAACTATGTGAAAACAGCCTCTTTAAAGTTGTATGCAGACGACGTAAAAATATATATTTCATGTCCAAGAAACGAGCAAAATGTTAAACTTAAAGAAGATTTGAAACAAATAATGAGTTGGGCAGACAATGTGCAATTGAGAATCGCAGTAAATAAGTGCTTCGTTCTTCAAATCGGTCATGGAAATGCAAAGACGCAGTATGAAGTCCAAGATTTTCCAGTTCCCTCGGTTAAATGTATGCGTGATTTGGACGTAATTGTTTCGGACGATCTTAAAATCTAGTGCACACTGCAAAATGATAGCACAAAAGGCATTCATCATGGCTGCTTTAATTTTTAAAGTGTTCCATTGTAGAGATAGAAACTTTCTGGTGAAAATGTTCATCACCTTCGTTCGATCACTTTTGGAGTATGCTACAGAAGTTTGGAATCCGTGCTTAATTAAAGATATTGATTTAATTGAGTGTGTTCAGCGATCCTTCACGCGTATAATTCCAGGAATGGCTGGATTATCTTATCCAGATCGTTTGAAAGTACTGAAATTGGAATCCTTGGAACATAGAAGAGTAGTAAGGGACCTCGTTTTTGTGTATAAAATCCTGTTTGGTTTAGTTTCTTTATCATTTTCAGATTATTTTGAAATGGCTTCGAGGTCAGGTCAATGGAAAAAATCATGAATATTGCTTGAAATGGATTAGAGTGAATAAAGAAATTCGAATTTTTTTTTTTGCAATTAGAACCATTCCAATTTGGAATGCTTTACCCTCACAAGTTTTTGAAGTCCGTTCAGTGTCAACTTTTCGGCAGTGAATATCAGTTCTAGACTTCTCACAATTTTTTCGGGGCACAGCCACGGCCGGAAATCGGCCTTGTCGTTCCCTGGCCTTGATACCCTAAATTACAGTAAATGATTTTTTTTAATTACATATATACCTCGCATAAGAAATGTTTGTGCGATGTCGTTTTTTTTGTAATTCGAAGCTTTCATTGTTCGTTGTTTTTTTTTTTTTTTTTACTAACATTTTGTATCAGGCCAAAGAATAAAGCATTCTTCTTCTTCATACTCTTATGTTAGCCTTTCAACAGATATTTAATAAAAGAAAGAGAAAACCTAAAAAATTGTGGACTGATGAGGGTAGAGAGTTTTATAACAAGACATTTATGAATTTTCTAAAAAATAACTATTACATTATACAGTGCCTTTAATGAAGGGAAGGCCGTTGTTGTTGAACGTTTTAATCGCACCTTAAAAGAGAGACTATATAAAAAATTCACACAACTCGGTTCACAACAATGGTCATCTTTTATTCAGGAGATTGTGGATAAGTAGAATGACACGATTCACACGTCAACAAATATGAAACCATCAGAAACATTTACAAAAGTAAAATATGAAAAAGTAATTAGTGACAGAAAACCTAAGTTCAAAGTTGGTGATATCTCATTTTAAAAAAGGTTATACAAATCGATGGACGAACAAACTTTTTAAAATTGTTGATGTAAGAGATATGGTTCCTTGGACTTATAAGATATATGATTTCGAAGGGGAAGAGATTTTAGTTTCATTTTATTCACAAGAATTACAAAAGACAAAACTAAGCAGATAATACCCATGGGAGCAATGGGTTGGCGCTTCACTCCCTCCTACTATACACCGTTGTGGACACTCGAGGGCTAAGTCCATGGTGTATAACAGGCGGCATCTGCCATATATAATGTGAGTCAAGGGGGGACGTTCTTCGATCTGTGAACCCAAAACACAGAATCCTCAACTGAATAGTCAAGGCTTAACTTTTGTTTGTTGACGTGTGTGTGTGTGTGTGTGTGTGTGTGTGTGTGTGTGTGTGTGTGTGTGTGTGTGTGTGTGTCCCCTCCCCCCCAACCCTCACATTCAAAATCTCAACCCCAACCCTCACATTCAAAATATCTACCCCAACCTTCACATTCAAAATAACAACCCTTACCCCAACCCTCACAGTCAAAATCTCAACCCCAACCCTCGCCCAACACAATGTCTTTTTTTCAATACGTATTTCAACAATATATATTTTTTAGGTTTTTTTTTTTCTTCTTCCAATTCTGTCTTTTAAGGCTTTCAGGTTTGATGACGTAGAAAGGTAGAGTAAGAACCTTCCTACACTTTCTTCCCAGAACTAACAATATATATTTTTTGTTCTTTTTCTTTTCTTCCAATTCTGTATTTTAAGGCTTTCAGGTTTGATGAAGTAGAAATGGGGAGTAAGAACCTTCCGGTATCTTCTTCCCAGAACTTTCTTGATATTGCTCTCTAAAAGCACCATCCAACAAAGAACTACATGGATAGGTTTAAATCCCCAAGAGTGATAGAAACCACATTTCAAGTCTCCACAATAAACCCAACTTTCCAAGTCTTGAAGGTATAACCACATTCCTGTTGAGTTTCCAAGATATGTATCACATTGTGAGTTATCAAGCCAGAACCCACATTTCAAGTCTCTAAAAATATAACCATCTATCCAATACTCAAAGGTAGAATCACAATTTCCAGAAATATTGTGGTTTCAGTGATTGATCTCACATAGTATAACTGTGGATCATCAAGGAAATCTCCATTTTTTTTAATTTTTATGGATTTCGTTGATCAATCTCACATAGTATAACTGTGGATCATCAAGGAAAACTCCATTTTTCCATTTCTTATGGGTTTCGGTGATTGATCTCACATAGTATAACTGTGGATCATCAAGGAAAACTCCATTTTTCCAATTTTATGGGATTTGCTGATTGATCTCACATAGTATAACTGTGGATCATCAAGGAAATCTCCTTTTTCAAAATGTCTGAAATTTGTGAGTCTCCAAGGTAAAACTTGTATTCTGGCTCATCAAGGTATAACTTGTTCAGTGGGTATTGTCTTGATAACTCGCAATGAGTACTATTGCCGTAAAACTCTTTTTTCAGGATTTTGCTGGTCTCCAAGGTATACTTTTTGGTCGGGCCATCAAGGACGAGCTCGTTCTGTGGCTCTTGGTCGCTCACAAGGTCTTCAACCAAACCGAAAATTTCGTCCCAAGTTGTGGCAAAAGTGGTATTTTCATTTCGTATTTCAGATACAATTTCCTGTGAGAGAAAATAATAATGTATTAATTAAGTGATTTAATTCTTAAATGAGTCTATGTTTAAATCAAACTCTGTAAATAGGAAAATAAAATCTTACCTCAACAGATAAGAGGTTTGAATCCAGTTCATCAACTTGAAGGTTTAGTTCCATACAAGTAGTAGAACTCCAAGGAACCCCAAAGTCATCCCACTCAAGCTCATTCTGTGGGTCTTGGTCGCTCACAAGGTCTTCAACCAAACCGACAATTTCGTCCCAAGTAGTGGCAAAAGTGGTATTTTCATTTCGGATTTCAGATACAATTTCCTGTGAGAGAAAATAATAATGTATTAATTAAGTTATTTAATTATTAAATGAGTGTATGTTTAAATCAAACTCTGTAAATAGGAAAATAAAATCTTACCTCAATAGATAAGAGGTTTGAATCCAGTTCATCAACTTGAAGGTTTAGTTCCATACAAGTAGTAGAACTCCAAGGAACCCCAAAGTCAGCACAGCACTCCATTCTCAGTGAAAGTAAAAAAATATGTTTAAAATGGAGTCTGGGCTTGAAGCTTTTATACAGAAAGACTGGTTTCCGTGGGCAACCCCAGGCAAGCCCAGGCAAGCCTGTGAGTCAGATGTAATGTTTTGTACAGTCAGATCTTGTAATGTGTTAGAATGGAGAATTTTATATTTAAATGGAGGATTCTTTGAAAATTCCTTGGGCAAGCCCAGGCAAGCTTTGTGAGTCAGATGTTGTAATGTTGTTGGAATGGAGAAATTTTTTTTTAATTGGAGGATTCTTTGAAAATTCCTTGGGCAAGCCCAGGCAAGCCTTCGTTTGGAAATTTTTCAAAACCATAACATTCGAGAATTTTGTAGTGAATTCTTTGTGAGTCAGAGATGAACTGGAAATGATGTAAGAGTAGGAGGGGGTTAGTAAAAGTGGGCGGGGCTTAGTAAATGTGGGCGGGGCTTTTGAAAAGTGGGCGTGGCTTTTGGGAAAATTATCTGAGGCTCAGAAGGTAGTCAGACGAGAGCATTATGAGAAGTTTATAATTTCATAATAACACAAAAGAGGTATCTTGAAAAAATATAGATTCAAATTTTTTATTTTTAAATACTTTAGATGGGGATTATTGTGCAAAGAAAATTAAACTATTGAAGGAATTTGAGAATGAACAAATCTTTATAGGTTCAATGAGTGAGCTAAACAATATGCATTGGTTATTTGAAAAAGAGTGCCCCTGGGCTTACATGTTTCAGATATTTTTTTAGAATCACCTTGAACAAATCTTTATCTTATTGCATTGGTTATTTGAAAAGAGTGCCCCAAGGTTAAAAGGGGAGACAAATAAATATACCTTCGGATAAAAAGGGGGTTTATTTTTTAGGGAAAAAAAAATGAATCGCTGAGAATCCCCCATTCAATTACATGGGGAAACGTGAGCCAGAATCAGCATATTCACCCTACCAGCATCTTTAAAGTAAGCAGGTTTTTTTCACATCCGCTTGAACCAACTATGAGACATCTTAATTAATTAGGAAGATTTTTATGGTTATTAAATTTTATCTTATTTTCCAAAATGGGTAAAAAAAATCATTCATTTATTTATTTGTAAAACAGGTTATTGAATTTATGATTGGCTTTTTTTGAAATTCTATATTTTATCCTAAGTTCGGGTTTAATTTCAAGATAATCCATTATTTTATTTATACAATATCTTGTGTTAATATTTCCCTGAAACTGACAATCATGAATAATATATTACACCAATCCTTTGAACATTTCTCTTATACGTTCAGTTTCTTCCATTATAAGGATAGTTGTGTTATCACCCTCATACTTTACATTCATTTCTCTAATCAATCTTGAAAGTAATTCATTTTTGGTGTAAATCTAAAATAATTATTTTCCTTTTTACATTTTACATTGTATTTATGAAGTGAAAAAAGTTGGAGGATAAAATGGTTTTAAGCACAGATTCACCTATAAATGAAACAAAATTTTCATCAAGAACATTTCATTTTAAGCAAAGTTTTATTATATAAATATGGTGAATACAACATACTGCGATGTTTGTAATCACGAATATAAATGTTATAAGAAACACCTTCAAACCATCAAACACACATTCAATGTTTTCAGACAAATATCTCCACTTGACCAAGAAACAAAACATTGTGATAGAAGTGATAATGATATTCTTAATATATATATTTTTTAATAAACACTTTCAATCAGGTAAACACAAGAACAATGAAGAAAGGGAAGCTAAATTCTCCATTGTAAACACTGATGGGGCATTTAAAGGGCATATAAAAATAAGATTGTTTCGTTTTCAAGACACTGGATCATCTTCAATCATGGAAGCTGTTGATATGGTTAAACAAAGTGTTGAAACTAAAATTAAAAACACATTAATTGAAATGAAAACATTTAAGTTTTATCTGAGAGTAAAATTGAAAATGGTACGACAAGACAATGAAACTATTCCCTATATAAGGACAAACCCTAACTTGATCTCATCATTTCAAGATTTTGTAAGATGTGATGTTTACAATGAACTCCAGAGACAAGAACAAGATGTTGATAACAATGTTGTAGGTAGAGGATTTACTATCACAAAAATAATCTTTTTAGATGTACACATCTTAAAATCAGATCCTCTTCAAGCTTGTTCTTACATTGATTGACCAAAAGAGATAAAACTTAAGAAAGCGGTTGTTAGTATTCAAAAAAAGATAATAAATGTTTTCTATGGTCTGTTCTTGCTCACTTACATCCTCCACAATGGAATCAAGAAAGGGTTGAACATTATAAGAAATACGAGAATGCATTAAATGTTAAAGATTTAAAGTTTCCAATGTCATTGAGAGATATTCCTAAATTTTAGAAAATGAATAATCGATCTGTTAATGTATATGGATTAACGGATACAAACAAAGTTCAGATGTTAAAAATTTCAAACAACTGTACAAATGATGAAACACACATTGACCTTTTCCACTTTACTTCAAAGGAATGATCACATTATGCTTTCATCAAAAATTTCTCAAGATTAACCAAATCACAACGATATAAGACAAAATGTAAAAGGCATCCTTGTACGAGATGTCTCAACTCCTTTCACACAGAAGAACGATTAAATAAACATTCAAAATATTGTAGTAATCATAAATCAACCGTAATCAATTTACCAAAAGCAGGTTCAAACATATCATTCAAAGATTTTAACAAATCTATAAAACATCCGTTTGTGATATATGCTGATTTTGAAAGTATCCTTGAAAAGATAGATACTCTTTCTCCAAATCCAAATAAATCACACCAAAATAAATATCAAAAACATACTCCTTGTGGTTTCTGTTATTATATCAAATCAGCTGTTGGTGATGAATACAACAAGTTAGAACTTTATAGAGGAGAAGATGCCTCAGAGGAGTTTGGAAGACGATTGGAAAAAGACTATTAGACGAAGAGAAATAATGGTGAAAACCTATAAACCAATGTCATTAACAAAGGAAGAGAAATAGGAATTTAGAAAGAACAGTATCTGTCATATTTGTGAGGACAACATTGAGGGAGACGTCAAGGTTAGGGATCACTGTCATCTTACTGGTAAATACAGAGGTCCAGCTCATTCCTGTTGTAATCTTAATTACAAGCCTCCAAATTTTATTCCTGTCTGGCTTCACAACAACGTTCACTATGACACACATCTATTTATAAATTAAATTTCAAAGACATCTGGAGATATTCCTGCCATTCCAAACATAGATCAAAAATACATCTCATTGACAAAAACAATTCATACATCCCCCTTAACCCATATCACATTTCTTGACACTTTCAAGTTTATGTCAAGTCCATTGTCTAACTTACTATCAAATATTAAAAACTTTCCAAATCTTTCATCACATTTCTTAAATCAAGAAAAGATTGATCTCATCACAAAAGGGAATATATCCGTATGACTATATGGATTCATTTGAGAAGTTTAAAGAAACACAACTTACTACAAGGGAAAATTTCTATGGAAAGTTAAATAAAACTCATATTTCCGATAGAGATTATACACAAGCTAACAAGGTTTGGGAGAAGTTTAATACAAATAATCTTGGAGAATATCATAATTTGTATCTTAAAACTGATGTGTTGTTATTGGATGAAGTGTTTGAAACTTTTAGAACAGTCTGTCAGAATGAAAATTCTAATGGATTCGACCCCGTTCACTATTACACAGCTGCGGGCTTGTCTTGGAGTTCTATGTTAAAAATGACAAAACAAAATTTGGAATTAATCAGTAATATAGATATGCTTTTAATGATAGATAAGGCTAAAAGAGGAGGAATATCTCAAGTATGTTCTAACACATATGCCAAAGTAAATAACAAATATCTTCCTGCTTATAATAAGAATGAGGAAAACTCTTACGTGATGTATTATGATACTAACAATTTGTATGGGTGGGCTTTGTCTCAATCTTTAACTTATGGAAAACTTCAATGGGTTAAAGAAAAACATAATAAAAAAAGTTTTACTTGACACTGTTATCGCCTCTTAAAAAGAATTGGATGAAGCTGAAGTTGGATATTATTTTGAGCTTGATTTAAAATATCCAGAAGAAATTCATAGCAAACATAAAGACCTACCTAATGCCCCTGATCGAGAAAGTCCAAGAAAAGAGTGGTTAAGTGATTACCAACAGTCATTTAATATAAAAGGTAAATCTCCAGAAAAACTACTTACAACATTAAATTATAATGAAAGTTATGTTTTGCATCAAAGGAACTTGAGACAATATTTATCTGCTGGGTTGAGAGTGAGAAAAATTCATCGAATTTTTAAATTTAAACAAAGTCATTGGTTAAACAAATATATTGATTTTAACACAAAAAGGAGAACAGAAGCAAAAACAGATTTTGAGAATGACTTTTATAAATTAATGAATAATGCTGTATTTGGAAAGACTATGGAAAATGTGAGGAATCGACAAAACATAAGACTTTCTACATCTTGGAAACAGGCTTCAAAGTTAAGTAATAGACCAAGTTTTGAATGAGCGGAGGTGTTTTAAGAGAACTTTTGTGCGATTCATTTGAAAAAAGAGAGTATTGAAATGGATAAACCTATTTATATAAGAACATCAATTCTTGACTTGTCAAAGTCATTAATATATGACTATTTCTATAATAATTTAAAATTAAAGTATAAGGATAATGTGTCATTGTTATATACTAGTACGGGCCCGTAGGGGCGGTCCCGTAGGTGCGTAAACAATGACTGGATTGGGGAATTATTTCAATTAGATCGGACCAACCGTATGTTAAATGGCCATAACTTGGGAAACACCTGGGAAACATACTCAGGTCCCCAGCGTCAATTGTGACGTCACATCAAATGAAGAAGAATTGTGACGCCCCCTCTCTCTCGCCCCCTCCTCTCTCTCCTCCTCTCTTGAATTGTGATGCCCCTCTCTCTCACCCCCTCTCCCTCACCCCCTCTCCCTCCTCTCTCTCACCCCCCTCTCTTTCCCCCCTCTCCCCCTCTCTCTCCCCCCCAATGTCTCCACCCCTCTCTCACACCTAGTCTCACCCCTCCTCTATTCCCCCTCTCTATCTCCCCCTCTTTCTCCCCCCTCTCTCTCCCCCTCCCTCACCCCTAGTCTCGCCCCTGGTCTCTCCCCCTCCTGTCTCGCACCCCCTCTCCCTCCCCCTCTCTTGCTCCCTCTCTCCCCCCTAGTCTCGCCCTTCCTGTCTCCCCCTCTCTCTCGCCCCCACTCTCATCCCCCCTCTCCCGTCCCCCTCTCACGCAGATATTGGTCGACAGATAAATGGCCGGAACTTGGGAATCGCTTGTCCGATTAATATCAAACCTCGAAAAGGCACATCCGCGGGTCCCCAGCAATATTCCTGGCAAGTTTCAATTAGATCGGACCGTCAATCGTGCAAAAATAAAAATAATAATAAATAAATAAATAAACATTAATTGTGACGTCTTTCGTGATGTCATAGCACCGTGTCTTGTCATTGGTCGACAGATAAATGGCCGCAACTTGGGAACCCCTCGTCCGATTGATATCAAACCTCGAAAAGGCACATCCGCGGGGCCCCGGCAATATTCCTGGCAAGTTTCAATCCGAAGAGGAAGCATTGTGACGTAACTCGTGACGTCATAGCACCATGTCCTGTCTGATTGACAGACAATATGTAGGTCATTATTGGTTGACAGACATTGGTCATTGTATCACGTTATTCTTTTTATTCAATTATCGTGCTATTATTGTGTACTGCCAATTATTTTGCTATTATTATTATTATGAATATGCTGTTATCATTATTCTGAGAAAAAAATGGCATGATAAGGTGATAAGGTGGAACGACACTTCAGCTGCCGTATATACACCTTTACAACACAGAAAAAAAGCAATAAAATGGCCGTAACTTGGGAAATGCTCGTCCGATTGACATCAAACCTCAAAAAGACACATCTGCGGGGTCCCGCCAATATTCCTGGCAAGTTTCAATCAGATCGGACCATTGGTTGTCGAGAAACGGCGGTCGCAGACAAACAGACAGACACACACACACACACACACACACACACACACACACACACACACACACACACACACACACACACACACACACACACACACATTGCTGGAATTATAGATAGATGGATACAGAAAGTTTTATATTAGAAATTAAGACTAGTGATGTATATGACGATATGATTGATAATGTTGACATGTATGATACAAGTAATTATAAGTCTGATAGTATGTTATTTTCATTAAAGAATGAAAAGGTTATTGGTAAGTTTAAGGATGAGCTGGGTGGCAAGGTCATGAGTGAATTTGTGGGTTTGAGATCAAAGTCTTATGCTTTTAGATATATTGATAATAATAACATGGAAATGTGTGATAAGAAGCTAAAGGGAATAAAGAAAAATATAACACTGAACAACAAATTTCAAAAATTTTTTTTTACTGGAGATGTGTAAAGTGATTAAGACTAATTTGGGTACGCTGATTTCAAAAATCATAACCGTTTTGCTGTATCACGTCAGGATTTTCAGGAACAGAAATATTCCCATTGCCTAGAAGTCAGGATTTCAATGAAATTTACATATGTCTTTAACATGTCTATTTCGTACAATTGTTGTTAACTTGTGTTATATTTCTTTCTTTCAGATAAAGATGAGTAGGCGTTCCTGTACCAATCATCCTGACAACTTCTGTTATGTCTGTGGTCGGTATACCAAAAAAGATCAACAGCGAAGTATATCTACAGCAGTGAAAATGAAGGCCGCCTACTTTCACTACTTCGGGTGTAAGGTGAGGGACCAAGAACAGAGCTGGGCACCACACATCTGCTGCACAAGCTGTCACACAACCTTGACTCAGTGGTTGGTGGGCAAGCGCGCAAGCATGCCATTTGCGGTGCCCATGATATGGCGTGAGCCGCAGAATCATCATGATGATTGTTATTTCTGCTGCACAAGCATCGCCGGCTTCAACAAGAAGAATAAAGGTCACATCAAGTACGCTGACTGCGTCTCTGCTCGTAAACCTGTGCCTCATGATGACGAGAACCCCGTTCCAACACCTCCAGCTGATCAGAACATAGCTGTAAGCAGTGGTGAAGAGGATGGTGATGATGAACCTTTGAACCCGACACTCAAGAATCACACCTTCTGAACCAGGGAGACTTAAATGATCTTGTAAGAGATCTCTCGCTGTCAAAGGCGAAGGCAGAGCTGCTTGGATCAAGGCTGCAGCAGTGGAATCTACTTGAACCTAACACCAAGATATCCTTGTTCAGAGCACGTCACAGAGACATGGCTGAGTTCTTTGAGATGGAAGACACGATGACATTCTGCAGTGACATCAACGGTCTGTTGAAAGAACTTGGGTGTGATCACGATCCTGCAGACTGGCGCCTCTTCATCGACTCGGGGAAGAACAGCTTGAAGGCTGTTTTGCTCCACAATGGCAACGAGAAACCATCAGTCCCACTGGCTCACGCGTTCGGCATGACAGAGACATATGAGACTATGCGGCAGCTGCTTGATTCCATCAAGTACAATGACTTCAACTGGCACATCTGCGGAGACTTGAAAGTGGTGGCGCTGTTGTTAGGGCTGCAGTCAGGCTACACAAAATACATGTGCTTCCTTTGTCTCTGGGATAGCAGAGACGACAAGAATCACTGGACGAAGAAAGATTGGGAAGAGCGAAAAAAGCATGTACCTGGTCGACACAACGTGAAGCATGTCGCCCTTGTCGACCCAGCCAAGGTTTTCCTTCCACCACTCCACATAAAGCTCGGCTTGATGAAAAGGTTTGTACGGGCAATGGATCTGAATGGGCGTGGGTTTTTATACCTCAAGGAAAAGTTTGGCAACACCTTGTCGGAGGCCAAGATCAAGGCTGGTGTCTTTGTTGGACCGCAAATCCGACAGATTATGAAGGACGAAACTTTTCCGACAACTCTAAACCCCAAAGAGCTTGCAGCGTGGAGGAGCTTCAAAGCTGTGACGGACAACTTCTTGGGGAACGAGCGCACGGACAACTATGAAGAAATAGTGCAGCAGCTGCTGGAGTCCTTCAGGAAACTTGGCTCCAGGATGTCCCTGAAAATCCATTTCCTACAACAGCACCTGAACTTCTTCCCTGACAACTTGGGAGCAGTCTCGGACGAGCACGGCGAGCGATTCCACCAAGAGATTTCACTCATGGAGACGCGTTACCAAGGGCGGCACAACCCGAACATGATGGGCGATTTCTGCTGGTTCCTGCATCGTGAAACTGACACAGAGCAGCACAAACGCAAAGCCAAATGCCTAAAGCATTTTTAATTACATTCTAGTGGAGTTTTTCTGTAATTTCTACAATTTTGAAGCATTCATGATGAAATAAATGAATAAATGAATTTTTGTAAATTTCATTGAAATCCTGACTTCTAGGCAATGGGAATATTTCTGTTACTGAAAATCCTGACGTGATACAGCAAAACGGTTATGATTTTTGAAATCAGCATAGCGAATTTAGTCTAAATCACTTTACACATCTCCAGTAAAGATTTTTTGTTGTTCAGTGTAATCAAGGAAACAATAAACTTTAAACATTATGACAACTGTTTAACCTTAAAGAAGGAAGAGTACAGAAAAATGAATACAATAAGAAGTTATAAACATCAATTATATACAGAAGAGATAAATAAGAAAACATTCGAAGCTTTTGATGATAAAATATAGATTTTAGAGAATGGAATCAAGAGTATCCCTTATGGTTATAAGTATAAGTGCTAAGGGGCGTCTTTTTACTGTTTTATAAATGATAGAACCAAGCAATACCAAACCAAAGAGTGGAGATGTAATCAACCTTGGTATTTAAATGGGAAACATAACGAATGTGGGAAATATCAAATAAGTCTTATTGAAGAAATAACCGGGGTAAAAGTATATAAAACAAATAAGCGGATAAATTTAATTCCAAATAAGTTGGAGTATGTCAAGAAAAAAATTAATATCCTTGAATAGACTGAAAACTTTGATGGCTATCAATTGAACAATGGAAAAACAATTTACTACAATCTCAAAATGATATGTGGATCAGGAGGTGGTCAAACAAGAACATTAAGAGAAGTTTATCATTTTATTTCTGCTCAACAAAGACATAAACCAATAACTTAGTTCTAAAATAATATTTGTGAATATACTCGATGGTGAGGAATGCAATCGGAAAATTAATATATTACCTCGAATGGAACATGAACAAATATTCATTGGATCACTCTTTGAGTGGAATGAAAATATAAAAGGAAATCATTAAGTATCAGTTTAACATGTGCTCAATGGGGTGGAGATCATTCTCCTCTTTTGACCTGATGGGCCGAGAGTCAGAGGGGGTGGGGTGGGGGGCGCGAGGGGGCAGGGCGAAAATCATTCTCCTGTTTTGTTTTTTGGGGTCTTGAGACAGTCTCAATTTAACATGAACTTGTATGGGAGAGGGAGAAAATCATTCTCCTGTTTTGACCTGATGGACCTCGAGTGAGAAAGGTTCCCCTATGCAGTTCCATGTGAGGGGGAGGAATCAGTGTCCTGTTTTGGGGTTTTCCGGGGTTTATTCAGAGAGTTTTTTTCCCCCTTTTCCCCAATCATTTGCATGGATGCCTGAGAAGCCCCATTTATTGGGTCACGAAAAAATATTTTCACGACAAAAATAAGTGACCACTAGATTCGTTGTTGTTGTGTGTCTATCTTTCTGTCTGTCTGTCTGTCTGTCTGTCTGTCTGTCTGTGTCTGTCTGTCCCGAGCATAGCTCCGTGGGTTTTGATCCAATCCTGATAAAAATTTTGGTGGGAGGTTTATATCATGTTCAAGTTGTGTTTTCCTGAAAATGGGCATGGTGCGCCCATTATGGGCGGAGCCACGCCCAAAAAACGTGTTTTTAAGGGGTAGCCGATTTCAATTTGCATCTTCTCCTAGGGGGTTTGTCGAATTTGACAGGCGTTTCGGTATTTAGTTAGCCCAATGGCACCTGCATAGCCCCACAGAGCTCGATTTTTCATTTTTGTCCCAAGGTCAAGGTCTCAAGGTCACGAACTTAGAAAATTGCAAATTTTGACATTAAAAATTATCTTCTCCGAGGGGTTTGTCAAATCTGGCTGGGGTTTCGGTATTTGCGTAGCCCAATGGCACCCGCATAGCCCCACAGAGCTCGATTTTTTATTTTCCTCCCAAGGTCAAGGTCACAAGGTCACGAACTTAGAAAATTGCGAATTGTGTTTTTAGGGGCTAGCCGATTTCAATTTGCAACTTCTCCCAGGAGGTTTGTCGAATCTTGCAGGAGTTTCGACATTTGGTTATCCCAATGGCACCTGCATAGCCCCATGGAGCTCGATTTTTCATTTTCTTCCCAAGGTCAAGGTCACAAGGTCACAAACTTAGAAAATTGCGAATATTGACATAAAAATCATACAACTTTGAGATCATATGAATCATACGCCCAAACTTTGAGAGCTAGGATGACAATATTTTTTAGGAATAATCTTGAGGTCATTCCCCACCGAAAGTCTTGAAACCATTTTGCTCTATCTCAAACACCTTAACCGTGGCGCCCCCTTCAAGTTTATTTTTATGCTGATTTCATCAAAGTATGGATAATCCCAGGAGTGCGAAATTCCACATAGCCTATATGACGTTATATTGTTCCTGGAATGTTCCAGAGGAAGTTTTGCACCAAAGGTCATAATCCTTGACCTTTGACCTTTTAAGTTCACAAAGGTCAAATTTTCAAAATTGTGGGAATCGAACCGGGTTTTCGACCTTCTTTGACGAACTAACTCCAATAAGCTATAGCACGTATCCTGTTTCCTTATTTTAATGTCCACAACATTGTTTTGTGACCTTTGAAGGTTATGCAAAGGTTAAATTTCTAAAGTTGTTGAACGAAACCGGGTTTTCGACATTTTGCAGCTAATAACCTGTCACTTGTACCACATCATGTTGATCATTTTTATAACTTGGTCAAACATCATCACATTGTCTCATCCTTGACTTCTGAAACAATCTACATTGTTAAATACTGCTCGTGAACCATCGTCGTCTTCAGACCTGTCCTCTACTAACATGGTTTGTTAACCATATTGGATTGAAGAAAAATATTAAATGTTTTCTCTGGAACCTCTTAATCAATCGATGTGAAACCACATTTTAGATCTAATATTGATGTGGAATACATGTTTTAAATGCCAACTTGATTGGCCAAATATTCTGGCAGTCAGAATTATTTGATATTTTGATGTGGGTTTTTTTTTTTTTGGTTATTTTGTGCATAAGGCTCACTTGGCTGTTCCTGGATAGTTTGAGGGGAGAGGAGTAGCAGCTGAAATGCAAATCCTATCCATTATAGCTTCCCACCTGATGACAATCTTTGCTTTTTTCTTGTTTGGATTCCTTCTGATTTCACCAATGCAGTACCGTGACAATTTGATATTCCATTTGATTTGAATTGAATTAATTTTAATCCCATTCTAAATTCAATTAAATAATGAATAATTTCTTTTTTTTAAACGTCATGGGTCAGGGTCAGGTGTCAAATTAAAGTGGGACGTCTTGGAACCCGGTTATCACTGCCAGCAGTTATAAAGTAGCAGTTATAACTATGTCCATTATTCAATACCTAACACACCAAAATGTAAATTCCACACAAAATACACCACACAAATTAAGTCCTGGTGAGGCTCTGCAATCTCTGATTGCTCTTTTTCTTGTTAATTATGTCAAACACCATTACATAAACACCGCACAAAATATACTACACAATATTACACAAACACCACACAATACAAGTCGTGGCAAGGGTCTGCAATCTCTCATTACTCTTTTTCTTCTTTAAATTGTTTTTATTACTTGTAGCATATAAGTACTCATTGAGTATTAGTCTTTTGCAACAATATGTTTTTGTGCAACTAAACAATTCCCTGCATACTTTAACATTCAGATTCTGAAGACTGCTTTGGATGTCCAACAGAACTGTGGTCCAATGAGCAGCACAGTGACTGTGTACACATGCCAAAGGAGTATCTGGCTTTTTCGGACCCACTGGCACTTGTTGCATTAGCCATTGGATTTGTTGGATTGATGATGACAGTTATTGCAATGCTGATGTTTATTAAACATAGAGATATTATTTTGAGTAAATCAATAAATTTCGAATCATATATCATTTTGTTGATGGCATTGAAAGGATGCTTTTTGGTCATTATTTTATTTGTGGGAAAACCTACAGACATTACTTGTCAACTCCAAAATACTTTAACCCTGGTAATGTTAACAGTTGCTATCTCAACTATTTTCTGCATGAGCATTGGAGTGTCTATTAACTTTAAAGGTAAGTATCTTTTCGTTTGCCTTTTGTTGTACTTTTTATTATACATAAAACTACATCAGTCTTGTATGTTTGTGTACCATAGCATATCACAATATCAATCGACAATACACAATATCAATCGACAGTAGCACTATTTTCTCAAATTACATTAATAAAGAGTTCAAAATTTAAAGTCATTACAATAATAAATCTCCTGTTATCTTCAAATCAATTACACATTGCCACACGAGAAATCCCAATAAGCTACAAGGTGGTAGATTGTGTTGCTCCTTGTTGTATTTTCCACATTGATGTGGATTTGACTTGTATGTCTGTCAGTAAACATTTCTGCACTCTGCCACGATAAAATAGTAGCTTTTACAGTGTTGAATACCTCCCCTCTTGTCTCCTGCTTTGTTATATGTTTCTGTGTATTAGCCCTTACAGACCACTCTTTTGCCTCTGCTCTGCACATCCCATCTTTCCTCTGTAAGTCATGCACTGCACTGGCTGCCTTCTGTTGTGGACTCATCTTCGCTGCTTTCCTCAATCGACATTCGACAATAAAGTGGCCTCACTTGTTACAAAAAAGCATTCCCTCTCGCTTCTACTGAATTGGGGCTTTGTAGGCTGATATGGGTCAGTCTTGTGCAGCAAACTGTCCGACCTTGGTTTCATTGTAACGTCTTTCTTCTTGACTGTCCACCCAGTAATGCACCCACCATGTTCTTCAATATACTGCTCAGCCAAGGTTGTCAATGCTTCAGTGTTCTGAGGTACTTTCTCATGTATGAACAGAGCTATCTCTGCAGAACACACACTAAGGAACTGTTCACGAACCAACAAGTCAGTTCATGCTTCAAAGCTGCATTCACACTTTGCCATCAAAGTACATTGTGTAAAGCACCATCTAAAATATGTAACAAACTGAAATGCAGTTTCACCTTCATCAGGTTTAATTTCACTGAACCTGTGGCGATATCCCTCCTCTGTAAGTTCATACCTCTTCAACAAGGCCACTTTCAAGCGATCATAGCCGTGAGCATTCTCCGCGGGCACAATAGTATACAGCTGAAGTGCTTTGCCTATCAGAAGGGGGTTGAAACTAACCGTACAGTTCTATCTGTTCCAATGTTGACTCCAGTGAAGTGCATCCAATCTCTCAAGGTACACATCCAGCTCATCGCGTTTCTCATCAAATGTGGGGAGCTTCGGCTTGTTTGCCATTACACGTCCCACATCGGTGTCAGGTATTGTGCGAGCACATGTCTCTGCTTAGATCTCGAACTGTATTCTTGCCAATTCAATCTTCATTCGAATTTTTTCCATCATACGTTTGGCTTCCCGAGCCCGTTCACCATGCTCCGCCTTCTATTTCCGTGCAAGTTCTTCACCCTCTGCCTCCTCTTTCCATTCCTCAGGCTGCACCTCCTCTTTCCGTGCCTGTTCCTCATGCTCTGCTTCATCTTTGCATGTCACACGCTGCGCCTCATGCATTCCTTGTCTCTCCTCACATTCACGAGCCTTCTCCTCCTTTGCAGGCACTTGCTGTTCTTTAACAAACGCTATTAGTGTCTCTTCCTTCAGTCCAAACCACTCGCCTTGCTCAATCCACTTGTCAAACTCAATAGCAGATGGATGATGGGTCGATTTGAAGTCAGATCACAACTAGAGAACCATGCCTTATGCTCAGTCTTCTTCGTCTGCAGTTTCTGTGACACCGTAAAGCCTTTTACCACTGACAGATCCTGTCACAGTCACCAATATGTCAGGGGTGGTGGGATATGCATGCACTTTTGGGATTTTCCTTCCATTTGATGTACATATGTTGTTTGTGATGCCAGACTCAGCGCGTCCTCTAACTTGTCTATCTCAGCGCGTCTACAATCCAAGCTTTGAGCTTCACAAGTCTGGACAAACATGCAGGTCAGCTACAACTCATTAATTGGTGGCTGTGACTTTGGACTGGTGTTACAATGACCACAACAACAGCATAACGTTTTTCAAACTTGTATTTCAAAAAAACAGATATAAAGTAAAATGAGGAAGTACACCAAAACATGCAATGTCGAACTCCGATTTCCGTGAGTAGTTATTTCCACCGCCCAGTGTCCCAGTACTACCAGCAAAACTCATACATGTTCACCTCTTCCTTCAGGGTTGTCGAACCTTCGATTCCCATCGCAGTGTCCTCTCATACGATGGCCCATCCAGGTTAATTTAAAGAGCTCAAAGGAATTATTTCCCGATATACAATGTTAATGAGTTTTAAACAACCTGATGACGATAAGCTCCAAACATTAACAACCGCTCTGGACATTAACACCTCATTCACTCATCAGAGATTAATTGAGCGCAGGGATGATGGAAACACACAGCCCATCACATATCACCAGTCTCTCCACCTCCCTGTCACAGGTTTATATAGTATCACAGAACAATCCCGTGCATTCCAGCAAATGCGATTATAATTTATACTGGAATTACGTCTGAGAATGTTCCAGCATGTACAACAATCTTACCAGGCAGTTTACAGTACAATACCACCATCTACAATCAAAATTAGCTCATCACATCAAGCAGTGTATATTACAATTTACCAATGTGTGCAAAACGAAACTTTTAACATGTAACCATCAATTTTAATCATTCATTTACAGGCATTTAGTAATGCTTAAATTTACCACATCTTGCATTTAACTGACAGTGATCCACTATATTTGCTCTGCATCTGGAGATTTTATGTGCTTCAATAGTATATTGACAAGTTAGCTTGAAGTGAAATGATTAAAGCAACAAGTAAATAGATAAAAAAGAAGTAAAAAAGATATAAAATGTCATAGCCCCCATTGTTTAAGTAATTTTGCTGGAAGGATTTAAAGGGATACCCATACTTATAACAACTAAAATGGCTGCCAATATACTAGTTAGCCACCATTGATCAGATCACAAAATAAAGTGAGATGCACATGTATGCCATCATGTACTCGGTTTTTGGCAAATTTGAACAAAAGCAGACCATGCATGTCTGAGAAATGGTTGGGGATACATTTACCTTAGAAAAGGCCACAAGTTGGTCATCTTGGATCTGATCTTGAAAAAAAATGAAATGTATATGTAAGCCAGTATTCCTTATCTGTCTGCCAAGTTTGAACAAAATCGGTAAATGCAAGTCCTATAAATGGTTGAGGACGCGTTCAACATCGGGTTATTTTCAACTAAAATTGCCCCAGTCGGCCATCTTGGATAATATCTCGAAAAAACTGACATGCTTATGTAAACCATCATTCCTTATCTGTGTGCCAAGTTTAAACAAGATCAGTAAATGCATGTCTGACAAATTGTTTTCGACAATTTTCGAATTGCGTTTTCGACAACGGGATTTATTTTTACAACTAAAATGGTCGCCAGTCAGCCATCTTTGATCATATCGTGAAACAAAATTATGTGCCTTTAGATGTATGCCATCATGTGTTAGCTCTGTGCCAACTACGAATAAAATCGGAATTTACATGTCTGAGATATGGTTTGAGATGCGCGCGCGCACACACACACACACACACACACACACACACACACGCACACGCACACATCGAGACCAAATGCATAAGCCCCTGTCCAACAGGGGATAATAATGCTTCTGTGCTGATCAAATTAATCAGAGAGAGAGAGAGAGAGAGAGAGAGAGAGAGAGAGAGAGAGAGAGAGAGAGAGAGAGAGAGAGAGAGAGAGAGAGAGAGAGAGAGAGAGAGAGAGAGAGAGAGAGAGAGAGAGAGAGAGAGAGAGAGAGAGAGAGAGAGAGAGAGAGAGAGAGAGAGAGAGAGAGAGAGAGAGAGAGAGAGAGAGAGAGAGAGAGAGAGAGAGAGAGAGAGAGAGAGAGAGAGAGAGAGAGAGAGAGAGAGAGAGAGAGAGAGAGAGAGAGAGAGAGAGAGAGAGAGAGAGAGAGAGAGAGAGAGAGAGAGAGAGAGAGAGAGAGAGAGAGAGAGAGAGAGAGAGAGAGAGAGAGAGAGAGAGAGAGAGAGAGAGAGATTGCAGAACAATACAGAATTCATATACTGTACATTCAAAAACATTATTTCTTTCTTCCAGTGAATATGCCAAATGTTGTCAATTTATTTGGAAACATGATGCAACCCACATGCCTAACAGTCTGTGTTTTTCCTCAACTTATCATTTGTTTCACTTGGGCACTCAAAGAGAAGCCTCAAGTTACCAATAATTTGGAGGCTCGTATTGGAACTATCGTTTTGGAGTGTGCTGGAAAAGTGACAATTTGGCCCATTTGTGCTTTAGCATACATTGGGATTCTCATCGCATTTTGCTTGTATGTGAATATTAAAGTCAGAGAAAAATTATCTTCAATTCAACAGTTGAAATTCCAATATTTTTGTCTAATTTTCAGCTTCATGGTTTTAGTTGCATTTCTGCCTGCCTACAACAGCACCCAAGGAAGATTCAATGCTGTAACTAGAATATTTGCTGTTATTGCAAATACATATGGTTTTCTTGGCTGCATTTTCTTTCCTGAATGTTATATTATTTTAAAAAATTTAAAACAATTGTGAAGTATTTCTTAATTTATAAGCATGTTATCGTGAATTAAAATAGTGCATAAGACATATGAAAATATATCATGTGCCCATGTGTTTGATTATTATACCTCATGTACTTCATCTTTGTTGTTTTACATTTATCCAATTTTTTAAAAGATAATCACATTGGTGCAAAGAACCCCTTATTTTACATCAAACAATGTACATGTCGGAGCAATCACATTTAAAAGGTGTGGTGATTGCAATTTTGTGAAACCATAAGAACAAATAAAACAAGAGCGAGAATTGCTTTGCAAAACATGTCCCCGACTGGTCACAATGAATGTTCGTGAGATTTAAATTGGTTTTCGTTTAGTGCACACTTGAGCTAATACAGGAACCAAAATGAAGAAGAAGAAACTCTCTAACCCACCGTGTTTCATTGATTTGTAGGCTTTGCCTATTTCATATTGAAAATAACCCCCTGTACAGACATGAAGCAAAAACATGTGTTTGCATATGTATATATGGCTATATAATACGTCATGGTTATATTCCTGGGATCATTCCAATTGCACTGGGCGATGGAAAAACACACAGTGCTTGGTCGACCAGACCTTTTCTGTTTCTGACAACTTCCAGTCTCCTTAAACCTCTTGTACCACTCTCTGATACCAGTTACTGATGGCGGATTCCTTCCATAACTTGTATGGAAATTACACTGAACTTGTGTGTCAGATCTCATCTCGATGAACAATTCAATGCCCTGAACTGTCTCCGGTGAAGTCGCCATTTTCTTTTACATAAAACCACCAGACCTAAAAATAAAGAAAACGTTATGAGTTTCTGTATCATATGAAACAAAGTGAATCATTGTATCATAATAAATATATTAACAACCAAAGTTGTCTAGATCTTTTTAGAACAACCGATAGATAATGATTCTGCACTTATATACATTCAAGACATTTTTATAATGTTATTATTTCAACAATTTTGTTTTTTTTTCTATTTTTTGCAATCATTCTTGCTGTATTCGTTTCTGTTTTGGTTTCATGTGTGAAATTTTCTATTCGCACCTGTCTTTGGAATGTTTTTGCTCGGTGGGTTAGGGATACCTTTTTTGGCTTGCTGTCTTTGTGTTTGCATACAAATTGCATCTGGTATTCTGTCAAATTATTCACATATTCAGCCAATCCTACATTTGTCACTCTGTGCACTTGATTGAGCTGAATCAGACTGCTGTATCCTTCTCATCTTGGCAGGTACTTTCTCAGGATGTATTGCTTTTTGTATAAGATTTTGTGGATGGTGAGGAGTTTTATTGTTTTGAGATATCTGGTTTATTAATTTTTGCTTGTGGCCACTTTATTTTCGGCAGCAGTATTGGAATTCTGCTACTGCTAGTTGGTTTATGGCATTGATTTTGTTTCTCAGGGAGAGATGTTATCAGCATCAACCTCGTTATACACAGGTATTCTTTGGCAATTGTTTTGCACATTTGTTTGTGACATATTTTGTAGCCTTCATCTTCGCTGAGGAATTTGTGATACTTTTTTTTTTAGTTCTTTATTCTTGTATCGAGGTCGATTTAAACAAGCCCCAAAAAGATTGAAATGAGTCTGTAGACTTGCTTTTAATCTGCTTAGTGATAGCATTTGATCTTGGCATCTTTGCACTGCAAGAGGTCCTTCTGGGGTGTGAATAATATCCTGAATGGTCCCAAGACTGAAACACAAAGATACAGTGCATCACCACAAACACTGAGACATCGCACTGAGCTATTGAGTCATTGGGATAACCTCAGCTCAGGACTTTTTCACACGAACACTACAAGTGTTACAATGGCCAACATCTAATTTACATGCTAAGCAGACCACAAATGTATGTGTTTGTGTGCGTGTGTGTGTGTGTGTGTGTGTGTGTGTGTGTGAGTGTGTGTGTGTGTGTGTGTGTGTGTGCGTGTGTGTGATGTTATACAAGTATAGGATAAATGGGGCTTCTGAGGCATCCATGCAAATGAATGGGGAAAAGGGGGAAAACTCTCTGAATAAACCACGGAAAACCCCAAAACAGGAGACTCATCACTCCCCCTCCCATACAAATGTAGAGGGGAAACTCTCTGACAACCCCTAAAAAAACTTCAAACAGGAGAATGATTTTCTCCCCCTCCCCCCTTCCTCAAAGTCCCTGTCATATCTATCGTGTTTACCCTGTGTTCCCCACTCCATCCCTTTCCCTTCCAGAGATCTCCTCATGTCTCTGAACCACACTGTTTTTCCCCTTCCCCCCCACCCCCGCCTCCAATGACTCTCGGCCCATAGGGTCAAAAGAAGAGACCGATCTCTGCCCCCATTGAGCACATGTTAAACTGAGACTTACTGATTTCCTTTTATATTTTCACTCCACTCAAAGAGTGATCCAATGAATATTTGTTCATGTTCTATTTGAGATAATAAATTAATTTTCCGATTACATTCATCACCATCGAGTATATTCACAAATATTATTTTAGAACTTAGTTCTTGGTTTATGTCTTTGTTGAGCAGAAATAAAATGATAAACTTCTCTCAATGCTCTTGTTTGACAACCTGCTGTTCCACATATCATTTTGAGATTGTAGTAAATTGTTTTTCCATTGTTCAATTGATAACCATCAAAGTTTTCAGTCCATTCAAGGATATTTATTTTTTCCTTTACATCCTCCAACTTATTTGTAATCAAATTTATCCGCTTATTTGTTTTATTTACTTTTACCCCGATTATTTCTTCAATAGAACTTATTTTATATTTCTCACATTCTTTATGTTTCCCATATAAATACCAAGGTTGATTTCATCTCCACTCTTTGGTTTGGTTATTTATTGGTTCTATCATTTATAAATCAGTAAAAATACGCCCCTGAACACTTATACTTATAACCATAAGGGATACTCTTGATTCCATTCTGTGGAATCCATGTTTATAACTTCTTATTGCATTCATTTTTCTGTACTCTTCCTTCTTTAAGGTTAAACAGTTGTAATAATTTTTAAAGTTTATTGTTACCTTGATTATATTTTTCTTTATTCCCATTTGCTTCTTATCACACCTTTCAATGTTATTATTATCAATAGGCGTAAAAGCATGAGACTTTGATCTCAAATCCACAAATTCACTCATGACCTTTCCACCCAACTCATCCTTAAACTTACCAACAACCTTTTTATTCTTTAATGAAAACAACATACTATCAGACTTATAATTACTTGTATCATGTATGTCAATATTATCAATTATATCCTCATATACATCACTTGTCTTAATTTCTAATATAAAACTATCTGTATCCATATATAACAATGACACATCATCCTAATACTTTAATTTTAAATTCTTATAGTTATAGTCATACATTAACAACTTTGACAAGTCAAGAATTGATGTTCTTATATAAATAGGTTTATCCATTTCAATACTCTCTTTTTTCAAATGAAAAGCACAAAAGTTCTCTGAAAACACCTCTGCTCATTCAAAACTTGGTCTGTTAATTAACTTTGAAGCCTGTTTCCAAGATGTAGAAAGTCTTATGCTTTGTCAATTCCAAACATTTTCCATAGTCTTTCCAAATACAACATTATTCATTAATTTATAAAAGTCCTTTTCAAAGTCTGTTTGTGCTTCTCTTCTCCTTTTGGTATTAAAATCAATATATTTCTTTAACCAATGACTTTGTTTAAATTTCAAAATTCGATGATTTTTTCTCACTCTCAACCCAGCAGATAAAGATTGCCTCAAGTTCCTTTGATGTAAAACATAACTTTCTTTGTAATTTAAAGTTGTAAGTAGTTTTTCTGGAGATTTACCTTTTATATTAAAAGACTGTTGGTAATCACTTAACCATTATTTTCTTGGACTTTCTTTATCATGGGCATAAGGTAGGTCTTTATGTTTGTTATGAAGTTCTTCTGGATATTTTAAATGAACCTCAAAATAATATCCAACTTCAACTTCATCCAATTCTTTTTCAGAGGAGATAACAATGTGAAGTAAAACTTTTTCATAATGTTTTTCTTTAACCCATTTAAGTTTTCCATTAGGTAAAGATTGAGACATGGCACACACATACAAATTGTTAGCATCATAATACATCAGGTAAGAGTTGTCCTCATTCATGTTTTAATCAGGAAGATACTTGTTATTTGCTTTAGCATATCTCTTGGAACATACTTGAGATATTCCTCCTCTTTTAGCCTTCTCCATCATTAAAAGCATATCTATATCACTGATTAATTCCAAATTTTGTTTTGTCATTTTTAACATAGAACTCCAAGACAAGCCAGGGGCTGTGTAATAGTGAACGGGGTCTAATCTATAGGAATTTTTAGGTCATCTCTATCATCTCTGTAGAGATGACCTAATAATAACAGTCTCGAAGTTTCCGCCCATCCGTACGTCCGTCCGTACGTCCGTCCGTCCGTCCACAATCAAACCGAGTGGAGACAAATAACCAAGAGTGGAATGGATAGAGGTCGATGAGACATGCACAACGATATAACTTTCAAGATCGTCCAATGTCGAGGTCAACGTCACGAGGCTGTCAAATTTGCGAAAATCGTCGATTTCAAATCGTATCTCCTCCCTCATTTATCAAGAGAGATCAAATGTTATTAGTGATTCAGATACTACGGACAATTATCTCGAACAACACGAGCCATTTTGTTGAAATTTGCTCTCGTTCCGATTTTATAGCCCTTCAAACTTCGCTCTGATACCCTGTATGGGCCGTTCATAAAGTACATACAAAAAAAGTATTAACTTAAGAACCGGAACTCTCCGAGACAAATATTACATTTGAAACTTTTGTTAGATTTAACTAAAACAATGGAACACAAGTTAATATGCACACTTACTTTCATTTATGACATTAACATTGTCTTGAATGTCAATTTGTACTTTTATTTTCATAAATGACGTGCTGTGATATTAAAAGAAAAAGGTAAATTACACCGTGAGCGACTGCATTGTCATGACTTACAAACATCGGTTCATAAGGAACCGCTGGCTTTGCAAGCGATTAGCGATGTATGAGGGGGGTGGGTGGTTTAAAGCCCGCGTACGGGCTGCGTACAGGGGTGGGTGGGTGGGTGGTACGACAACTGCATACAGAGGGGGGTGGGTGGTTTAAAGCCCGCATACGGGCTGCGTACAGGGATGGGTGTGTGGTACGACGGCTGCTTACAGAGGGGGGGTGGGTAGTTTAAAGCCTGCGTACGGGCTGTGTACAGGGGTGGGTGGGTGGTACGACGGCTGCATACATACTTTATGAAAGTGGTGTCGGACTACATGAAAGCGTTTAAGAAGATGAAGGTGAGCCTGTCGTCATCGCGAGGGGGAAAAATATCCCCGTTCACAGGAACATTTTCGATGTGATGTTGAATCCATGTACGTCAATAATTGTTCCATATTACTGTATTAACGTAGTTCATAATTACTGATGCATTTAAGATAAATCTACAGTTCGTTGTAATCTTCAAGTATTGTGATGTGATATGAGACGCATATGGGGGTGGGTGGGTGGTCACTAGCCTGCATACAGAGGGGGGTGGTGGGTGGTCACTAGCCTGCATACAGAGGGGGGTGGTGGGTGGTCACTAGCCTGCATACAGAGGGGGTGGGTGGTTTTGAAACCCGGAAGTAGAGCGTACGTACTTTATGAATTGCCCCTATTCCAGTCTGGCAAAGAGTTACTTTCGATCTCTGGCCGAGATGACCAGCACTCCCACTCGGGGGTATTTTTATGATGACAGACTGTTCGAAAAGTTTCAAACACATCAACCAATAACAACACATCAGTTTTGAGATACAAATCATGATATTCTCCAAGATTCTTTATATTGAACTTCTCCCAAACCCTTTTAGCTTGTGGATAATCTCTATCGGAAATATGACTTTCATTTAAATTTCCATCGAAACTTTCCCTTGAAGGAAGTTGTTTTTCTTTAAACTTCTCAAATGAATCAATATAGTCATATGGATATATTCCCTTTTGTGATGAGAGATCAATCTCTTCTTGATTTGAGAAATGTGATTTAAGATTCGGGAAGTTTTTAATATTTGATACCAAGTTAGATAATGGACTTGACATAAACTTGTATGTGTCAAGAAATGTGATATGGGTTAAGGGGGATGTATGAATTGTTTTTGTGAATGAGATGTATTTTTGATCTGTGTTAGGAATGGCAGAAATATCTCCAGATGTCTTTGAAATTTAATTTATAAATAGATGTGTGTCATAGTGAGCGTTGTTGTTAAAAAAAAGACAGGAATATAATTTGCAGGCTTGTAATTAAGATTACAACGGGAATGAGATGGACCTCTATATTTACCAGTAAGATGATAGTGATCCCTAACCTTGACGTCTCCCTCAATTTTCTCCTCACAAATATGACAGATACTGTTCTTTCTAAATTCCTTTTTCTCTTCCTTTGTTAACGAGATTGGTTTATAGGTTTTCACCATTATTTCTCTTCGTCTTATACAGTCTTTTTCCAATCGTCTTCCAAACTCCTCTGAGGCATCTTCTCCTCTATAAAGTTCTAAGTTGTTGTATTCATCACCAACAGATGATTTTATATAATAACAGAAACCACAAGGAGTACATTTTTTATATTTATTTGTGTATGATTTATTTGGATTTGGAGAAACAGAATCTATCTTTTCAAAGATACTTTCAAAATCAGCATATATCACAAACTGATGTTTGATAGATTTGTTAAAATCTTTGAATGATATGTTTGAACCTGCTTTTGGTAAATTGATTACGGTTGATTTCTGATTATTGCGATATTTTTAATGTTTTTTTCTTCATTCTTTTGTGTGAAAGGAGTTGAGACATCTCTTACAAGGATACATTTTACATTTTCTCTTACATAGTTGTGATTTGGTTAATCTTGAGAAATTTTTGATGAAAGCAAAATGTGACTTTTCCTTTGAAGTAAAGTGGAGAAGGTCAATGTGTGTTTCATCATTATCTTGCCAAAACGAAGTTTTTGCAAGATATGTTAGTCAGCTTGTATGTTTTTATTTATTTATTTGTTTGTCTGTAATCACGTATAAAAAATTCTGCAGAGCACAGTTATCATTGGAAATTTTTGTAACTTCGCATATCAAAGGCATATAGAGGTCCCTTTCAGCGCATAAAATTTTGAAGGTCAAGGTCAAAGGTCAAGGTCACTTTGTCGCAAATCAGGGGAGTCGACGAAACCCTTATTTTTTGAGTAATTTTGATCGGATCGTCTTCAAACTTCATGCGAATACAGATTATGGTTTGGCGCTCAGCTAGTTAATTTTTGGTGGCGATTGGCCTTAACCTTCATGGTTAGTGCATCAGGTCAAACATATTTGACCCCAAGGTCAAATTTTCAAGTTTTAGGAACCATATCATGTAGAACCTCAAATTGAACACCTCGATGAGTTCTTTCTAGATATGTCAAGCTTGAAACATTATGATGTCATTTGGTGACGTTATGAGGCAAACGCATATTTTTCATGGTTACTCTGAAGAACGATTCTCATCGGAATCTCTCGTAGGCAGATATTCCTCAAGGAGTCGCTCCTGGTGGATAGCAGCTCTGTTCACCTCTGTGTGACCTTAAAGAAGTCACACGTGGTCACCTTTTGGCAAGATACGGGTCACCCTGCAGGTGACATTGGTTTATTTTTACAGTTGTTTGAAATTTTTAATGTCAGAACTTTGTTTGCATCCATTAATCCATATACATTAACAGATAGATTTTTCATTTTCTCAAATTTAGGAATAACAAGAATATTTTCTTGATGAAAATTTCTTTTAATTTATAGATGATTCTGTGCTTAAAACCATTTTATCCTCCAACTTTTTTCACCGAATACATACAATGTATCAAGACACAAAAGACAAGTTTCAATCAATCTCTTCATTTGTAAAAGATACTGAGAAATATGTCAAGGATGTAAAATTGAACAAAGATAAATATAACAACTATTGGATAAAAATAATTATGGTGAATAATATGAGTTCTTCAATTTCCTTAAGTGGAGGGGCTTTTACTATATCTGGAAGAACATCAATTAAAGTATCTCGAACAAAAGTTTCTCCTCTCCTTCTGGTAAAATATTCAAAACTAGAAAAATCAATGAAACAAGAAAAAGTATCAAAAAATAAAAACCTTATGGATGAAGCTTTAGAAAGAAAAGATAAGACCATCTGTATATGCAAGGAGAAATTTGTATTTTTTTCAACAACCATAAAGATGTAAATCTTGATGAAATAAAGGATGGTAATTTATCAAGTGAAATGACATTTTATTCAATAGCAGTTGCGGATCATTTTAAAAATACCTTTAATATAAAAAATGTCGTAGTTGAATCTGTTAATGAAAAAAAGTATCTCGATATCGATGGTAATGTTTTTTTCTACAAAATAAATATGAGTCATTATTCAACTGAAGATTTTGAAGGATATGAGAGTGATGACAGTTATGATACCGAGAGTTTGTGTTCAAACGACAGTTATGATACTGAGAGTTTGTGTTCAAATGATAGTTATGAAAGTAGTTGTATAGATGATTGTGAAAGTACCGAAGATGATACCGAAGATGAATTTTAGTGCAAGTAAAGTTTTACTTTATAAATATGAATTAATTTACTTTTATAAATATGATTTTGAGCCTCTTGAATACCCTGATTCTCCAAATGACAAATTTGAGAATTGTCCTGCCTGTGATAGAGTGGGATTAAACACGGAGTCAAAAGCCTATAAACAATGTATATTCTGTGATTATCATCTAATTAATGATAATAAAAAATAGAAAAAGGAAAATAATTATTTTAGATTTTCACCAAAAATGAATTACGTTACAAGATTGAGTAGAGAAATGAATGTAAAGTATGAGGGTGATAACACACCTTTCCTTACAATGGAAGAAACTGAATGTATTAGAGAAATGTTCAAAGGATTGTTGTTATATATTATTCACGATTGTCATTTTCAGGGAAATATCAACACAAGATATTGTATAAATAAAATAAGGGATTATCTTGAAATTAATCCCGTACTTCAGATAAAATATGGAGTTTCGAAAAAAGCCAATAATAAATTAAATAACCTGCTTTCCAAATATATAAAAGAATGATTTTTTACCCATTTGAGAAAATAAGATAAAATTTAACAACCATAACAATCTTCCAAATTCATTAAGATGTCTCATTGTTGATTCAAGTGGATGTGGAAAAACCTGCTGACTTTTAAAGATGCTCCTAACTCCCAACTTTTTAGATAATGATAATTTAATAATTTTCAGAAAGTCAAATTTTCAACCTGAGTATCAACTACTCTCACCAGGTTTTAATGCTGGTTTTGAAAAATAAGATACAATAGGTTCATTTAAACTTCAAAACAAACCAAATGATTACAACATTGAAGATATATTACAACTATTTTGTGATCCACAGAGATGTAAAAATAAATCAAAACCGATAACTTGTAATTTTAGTGATAATACAGATGATATACCTTCTCCCCAAGATTTGGATAAATCAAAAAAGAACCTCGTTATCTTTGATGATTGTGTTAATGAGAGAAAGTAAATGGTAATGGACAGCTACTACACAAGCAGGAGACATTCTTCTTGTAATTGTATTTATCTTCGTCAATCTTACTTTCAACTCCCTCGTTGTTCCACAAGAAACAATGCTCATACTTTTATTTTATTCAAGTTAAATTCAAGAGATATAAACTATTTTTGGAGAGACAATTGTTCTGCATTATGAAGTAAAAAGGAATTTGGGGATTATATGAAGCACACAACTGAAAAATATAAATATATTGTTGTGAAACAAGATGAGATATTAAGGGATATATATTTTTTATTCTATAAAAAATTACATATATAAATGACAACTATTATTATCAATCTTGTGGGTAAATCTGCTTCTGGAAAAAAAACTTTCATAAATCAAGGTTCTTGTATAGTACAAATGAGAATATTTTCAATCTGCTGAAAAACACCCCGTGATGGATTTACTATCACAAAAATAATCTTTTTAGATATACACATCTTAAAATCAGATCCTCGTCAAGCTTCTTCTTATATTAATTTACCAAAAGAGATAAAACTTAAGAAATCGGTTGTTAATATTCAAAACAAAGATAATAAATGTTTTCTATAGTCTGTTCTTGCTCACTTCCATCCTCCACAATGGAATCCTGAAAGGGTTGAACATTCTAAGAAATACGAGAATACATTAAATGTTAAAGATTTAAAGTTTCCAATGTCACTGAGAGATATTCCTAAATTTGAGAAAATGAATAATATATCTGTTAATGTATATGGATTAATGGATACAAACAAAGTTCAGATATTAAAAATTTCAAACCACTCTAAAAATGATGAAACAAATTGACCTTCTCCACTTTACTTCAAAGGAAAAATCACATTCTGTTTTCATCAAAAATTTCTCAAGATTAACCAAATCACAACTGTATAAGAGAAAATGTAAAACGTATCCTTGTTAGAGAAGTGTCAACTCCTTTCACACAAAAGAACGATTAAATCAACATTCAAAATATTGTGGTCATCAGAAATGAACCGGAATCAATTTACCAAAAGCAGCTTCAAACATATCATACAAAGATTTTCACAAATATATAAAACATCAGTTTGTGATATATGCTGCTTTTGAAAGTATCCTTGAAAAGATAGCTACTGTTTCTCCAAATCCAAATAAATCATACACAAATAAATATCAAAAATATACTCCTTGTGGTTTCTGTTATGATATCCAATCATCTGTTGGTGATGAATACAACGAGTCAGAACTTTATAGAGGAGAGTATGCATCAGAGGAGTTTGTAAGACGATTGGAAAAGACTGCATAAGACGAAGAGAAATAATGGTGAAAATCTATAAACCAATGTCGTTAACAATGAGAGAGAAAAGGGAATTTAGAAAGAACAGTATTTGTTATATTTGTGAATAGAAAATTGAGGGAGACGTCAAGGTTATGGATCACTGTCATCTTACTGGTAAATATAGAGGTCCAGCTCATTCCCGTTATAATCTTAATTACAAGCCTCCAATTTTATTCCTGTCTTTCCTCACAACAACGCTCAGGATGACACACATCTATTTATAAATGAACTTTCAAAGACATCTGGAGATATTTCTGCCAAAACTAACACAGATCATAAATACATCTCATTCACAAAAAACAATTCATACATCCGCCATAACCCAAATCACATTTCTAGACACATACAAGTTTATGTCAAGTCTATTATCTAACTTAGTATCAAATATTAAAAACTTCCCGAATCTTAAATCACATTTCTCAAATCAAGAAGAGATTGATATCTTATCACAAAAGGGAATATATCCATATGACTATATGGATTCATTTGAGAAGTTTAAAGAAACACAATTTCCTTCAAGGGAAAGTTTCTATGGAAAGTTAAATAAAACTCATATTTCCGATAGAGATCATACACAAGCTAAAAGGGTTTGGGAGAAGTTCAATGCAAAGAATCTTGGAGAATATCATGATTTGTATCTTAAAACTGATGTATTGTTATTGGTTGATGTGTTTGAAACTTTTCGAACAGTCTGTCATAATAAAAATTCCTATGGATTAGACCCCGTTCACTATTCCACAGCCCCTGGCTTGTCTTGGAGTTCCATGTGAAAAATGACAAAACAAAATTTGGAATTAATCAGTGATATAGATATGCTTTTAATGATGGAGAAGGCTAAAAGAGGAGGAATATCTCAAGTATGTTCCAAGAGATATGCTAAAGCCAATAACAAATATCTTCCTGATTATAATAAGAATGAGGACAACTCTACCCTGATGTATTATGATGCTAACAATTTGTATGGGTGGGCTATGTCTCAATCTTTGCCTTATGGAAAACTTAAATGGGTTAAAGAAAAACATTATGAACAAGGACAAATGTGTCCAAGAGCCACGTCATAAAGGTTTTGTCTTCAACAGAAGTAGAAGAAGAAGAAGAACAAGAAGAAGAAGAAGAAGAAGAAGAAGAAGAAGAACAAGAAGAAGAACAAGAAGAAGAACAAGAAGAAGAACAAGAAGAAGAACAAGAAGAAGAACAAGAAGAAGAACAAGAAGAAGAACAAGAAGAAGAACAAGAAGAAGAACAAGAAGAAGAACAAGAACAAGAACAAGAACAAGAACAAGAACAAGAACAAGAACAAGAACAAGAAGAAGAACAAGAAGAAGAACAAGAACAAGAACAAGAACAAGAACAAGAACAAGAACAAGAACAAGAACAAGAACAAGAACAAGAACAAGAACAAGAACAAGAACAAGAACAAGAACAAGAACAAGAACAAGAACAAGAACAAGAACAAGAACAAGAACAAGAACAACGCAGAGCGTTCGCAACGCGACGTGCCTAAAAAGTTTTACTTGACATTATCTCCTCTCAAAACGAATTGGATGAAGCTGAAGTTGGATATTATTTTGAGGTTGATTTAGAATATCCAGAAGAACTTCATAACAAACATAAAGACCTACCTTATGCCCCTGATAAAGAAAGTCAACAAAAGAATGGTTAAGTTATTACCAACACTCTTTTGATATAAAAGGTAAATCTCCAGAAAAACTACTTACAGCATTGAACTCGAGGGGGAGCACTCGGTAGAGTGCAAAACCTCCGCCGCCAATACTGCTAGGTCACTCAAGTGAACCTGATATCCTATTCATTCAATTTGATGTCAACAGTGCTCACAGAGTTATAGTTTGCAACTTTCCCTTTTACATTTAACTTTTACATACTCAATTCATTCGTCATAACTAGATTCCTTGAGACAAATTGATTTTACGTGGGTATTTCCATCTGAAGTTCCAAAATCAGCCGCAATTATAATTTTGGCATGTTTTTTGTTGGAAATCACTTATAACATGAAGAAATGCGAAAAAAATCGAGATTTTGTTGAAAAAGAAGTTGCAAAATTTTCTGTTTTGTTTTCTCCATTTTTTTTTTTTTGGGGGGGGGGAGGGAAATCACTTAAAACATTTAGAAATGCAAAGACAAAAATTCAATTTTTTTTCAAAATGGCTGCCATAGCGGCCATATTGGACTTTGGACCAAGTCCAAAATCTAACGGCATGATCCTTGGACCACACCTAATCCCCCCCACCAAGTTTCGTCAAAATCCGTCAAGGAGTTTTTCCGTAATACTGTTCACAAACAAACAAACAAACAAACAGACAGGGGTGAAAACAGTAACCTCCGTCCATCTTCGATGGCGGAGGTTAATGATAAGGAAAGTTATGTTTTACATCAAAGGAACTTGAGGGAATCTTTATCTGCTGGGTTCAGAGTGAGAAAACTTCATCGAATTTTGAAATTTAAACAAAGTGATTGGTGAAAGAAATATATTGATTTTAATACAAAAAGGAGAACAGAAGAGAAGGGTGTATATACTGATTCTGGCTCACTTTTCCCCATGTAAATGAATGGGCGATTTTCAGCGATTCATTTTTTTTCCCTAGAAAGTAAACCCCCTTTTTATCCTAAAGAAATATCTGAAACATGTAAGCCGAGGGACACTCTTTTTCAAATAACCAATGCATATTGTTGAGCTCACTCATTGAACCTATAAAGATTTGTTCATTCTCAAATTCCTTCAATAGTTTAATTTTCTTTGCCCAATAATCCCCATCTAAAATATTTAAAAATAAAACATTTGAATCTTTATATTTTTTAAGCTACCCCTTTTGTGCCATTACAAAATGATAAACTTCTCTTAATGCTCTTGTTTGACCACCTCCTGAGCCACATATCATTTTGAGATTATAGTAAATTGTTTTTTCATTGTTCAATTGACAACCATCAAAGTTTTCAGTCCATTCAAGGATATTTATTTTTTTTCTTTACATCCTCGAACTTACTAGTTTTTAAATTGATTCGCTTATTTGTATTATTTACCTTTGTTTTAGTTATTTTTTCAATAAGACTTATTTGATATTTTTCACATTCATTATGTTTTCCATTTATATACCAAGACTGAGATTTTCTCCACTCTTTAGTTTGATTAATACTTCGTTTGACCATTTATGTATTGCGACAAAACACGGCGGTAGCCCTTAAAAAACCCTAACCCATCTTCCCATCGTTAAAACACAATCTAATTTATACACTCTATCTTACAATATCCATATGGAACACAATCTATTCCATTATCTAAAATAAATCTCTTATCAAAGGCTCTGAATGCCTTCTAATTTACTTCTTCACTATATATGTTCTGCTTATAACTTCTTATTGTATTCATTTTCCTATATTCTTCTTTCTTATTCATCAAACAATTATAATAATTTCTAAAAGTTATTGATTTATTTATTGCATATTTCTTTATTCCCTTTAACGTCTTATCAATCTGATAACCATACTTACTGTATAAGCATATGCCTTTGACCTCAATCCAATAAACTCACTTATTACTTTTCCACCCAACTCATCCTTAAACTTACCAATAACCTTTTCATCCTTTTTGGAAAATAACTCACTCTTCTTACTAAAATTACTTGTATCATATACTCCAATATTTTTCTTCATATCTTTATAAACATCATCAGTTTTTATATCTATGATAAAACTATAAGTGTCCATATACAACAATGAAACATTTTCACCATACTCTTTCTTTTAGCCATTATACAAATAATCATCCATCAATATCTTTGATAAATCAAGAACTGCTGTTCCAATATAAATGGGTTTATCCATTACAATACTTTCCTTTTCCATATGAACAGCAGAAAAGTTCTCTGAAAAAACCTCTTCTCTCTTAAAACTTGGTTTATTTATCAATCTCGAAACGTCTTTCCAAGATGTTTCAAATCTAATGTTTTGCCTGTTTCTAACATTCTCCATTGTATTTCCAAAGACAGCATTATTCATCAATTTATAGAAATCCCCTTCAAATTTTCCTTTTGTATTTGTTCTCATATCTGTATTGAATTTAATGTACTTTTTCATCCAAGGACTTTGTTTAAATTTTAAAACTCTATAAATTTTAGCTACTCTCAATCCTTCTCTCAAAAACTGTTTTAAGCTTCTCTGATGCAAAACATATCCCTCTTTATCATAGAATGTTGTTAATAACTTTTCTGTTGATTTGCCTTTAATAGTAAAACTTTTATGATTATCACTTAACCATTCTTTCTTTGGGCTTTCTTTCTCACATGCAAAAGGAAGGTCTTTATGCTTATTATGAAGATCACTCGGGTACCTCAAATCAACTTCAAAATAATAACCTTCTTCTTCCTCATTCAATTCCTCTTGAGAAGAAATAACAATATTCATCAAAGCCTTTTCATAATCCTTTTCTTCCACCCACTCTAATTTACAATATGGCAGAGATTGAGACATTGCCCATTAATACAAATTATTAGCATCAAAATACATCAAATAATTACTATCTTTTTCACTATCATAATTTGGAAGATATTTATTATTTGCTATAGCATATCTTTTTGAACATACTTGTGATATTCCACCTCTCTTCGACTTCTCAATCATCAAAAGCATATCTACATCACTGATTAAATCTATATCTTGTTTTTTCATTTTCAACATTGCACTCTAAGCGAAACCAGGAGCTGTGAAATAGTGGGCAGGATCTAATCCATAACAATTTTTATTATGACAGAGTGATCTAAAAGCTTCAAACACATCAGCTTTCAATAAAACATCTGTTTTTAGATACAAATCATGATATTCTCCAAGGTTCTTTATCTTAAATATTTTCCAAATTTCTTGTGTGTGTTTATATTCCTTATCACTTATCTCTTCTTCATAAAGGTTATAATAGAAACTTTCTTTTGAAGGAAGTTGTGTTTCTTTAAATTTCATAAATGAATCCATATAATCATAAGGATAAATTCCCTTGCTTGTAAGAATTTTCTCTTTACTTTGAATTTCATTCCTTGTTTGAATTTCCTCTCTCGTTTGCATTCCCTCTTTAATCAGAATTTCCTCGTGAGTTAGAATTTCATTCATTGTTTGAATTTTCTTTATAAATAGAATTTCATCTTCAGTTAGAATTTCTTCATTAATTTCCTCATTCATGAGAATTTCCTCTTTACTTTGAATTCTCTCTTTAATCTGAATTTCCTCTTTAGTTAGAATTTCCTGTTTTGGAAAGAATGAATTAAGATTTGGAAAAGACCCCGTGGAGCTTAGATTTGATGCTCGGTATGCTAGTGGTGTTCCCATAAACTTGTAAGAATCTAGAAACCTAATACGAGTTCAAGGTTTTGTGAATATCATTTTTGTCAATGAACTATACTTTAGACTTGTGTTTGTTATGGCAGAAATATTCCCTGGTGTTTTTGAAAGTTAATTTATAAATAGCTGTGTATCATAGTTGGCGCTGTTGTGAAGAAAGACTGGAATAAAAGAAGGTAATTTATAATTAAGATTACAACAGGAATGAGCGGGACCTCTATATTTACCAGTAAGATGACAATGATCCCTAACTTTAGACTCCTCAATTTCCCCCTCACAAATATGACAAAATATTGTTCTTTCTAAATTCTCATTTTTCTTCTTCGGTTAATTTCATCGGTTCATTTGTTTCTTTCATCAATTTAGTTAGTCTTATATAATCTTTTTCCAATCGTTTTACAAACTCCTGTGAAGCTTTTTTTCAACTATAATGTTCAAGTTTATTATACTTTTGTCCAACAGATGATTTGATATAATAACAGAAACCACAAGGAATATGTTTTTGATATTTATTTGTGTATGATTCTTTTGGATTAGGAGAAGCAGTATTTATCTTTTTTAGGATACATTAAAAATCAGCATATATCGCAAATGGGTGCATGAAAGATTTATTATTATCTTCAAAAGAAATCTTTTCACCAGGTTTCGGCATTGTAATTACAGCTGATTTATGATTACTACAATATTTTGAATGTTGTTCTAATTCTTCTTTTGTATGAAATGAATTAAGACATCGCTTACAAGGATATATTTTGTTTGCTGTTCTGAATACCTGAGAAGAGATTAATCTTGATAAATTATTGATTTATGTATAATATGAATTCTTTCCAACACAAAAATATAAAAGATCAATGTGTGTTTCTTCATTTTTATAGTTGTTTGAAATTTTTAATATTTGAACTTTGTTTGTATCTGTAAATCCATAAACATTAAGAGAAAGATTATTCTTTTTCTCAAATTTAGGAATATCTGTTAGTGGCATTGGGAATTTAAAATCTTTAATGTCCAAGGTATTCTCATATTTCATATATTGTTTTACTCTTTCTGAATTACAATTTGGTGGATGTAAGTGAGCAAGAACAGACCAGAGAAAACATTTATTATCATTGTTCTTAATATTACCAACTGCCTTCTTTAGTTTTATTTCTTTTGGTAATTCAATATAAGAAGAAGCTTTAAGAGGGTTTGATTTTAGAATGTGTATATCTAAAAAGATGATTTTTTTTTTAAAATGAAATCCACTTCCTACCACTGTATTATCAACATCCTCCTCTTGTCTTGATCGTTCTTCATAAACCACACTATTCAAAAAATCTTGAAATGATGTTATAAAATGAAGATCTGTTCTCATATAAGGAGTTTGTTCTTCATCTTGTCTTTTCATATTCATTTTCACTCCCATATAAAACTTTAAAGTTTTCATTTCTTTTAATGTCTTTCTAATAACTTTTTCAACATCAGGTTTTACTATTTCAATTGATTCAGCTATTAATGATGGATGGGGTTCTCCAAATTGAAAAATCCTTATTTTTATATGCCCTTTAAATGCCCCATCAGTGTTTTCTATATAATAGTCTCCCTTTACTTTAAACTCATTTTTCTTGTGTTTTTGTGATTGAAGATGGCTATTATAATTTCTCTTCAAAATAACCTTTGAGCAGATATCACAATGTTTTCTTTCCAACCCAAGAGGAGATATTTCATGAAATAGATTAAATGTGTGTTTGTTGGTTTGAAGGTGTTTTTTATAATGTTTATATTCGTGATTACAAACATCACAGTACGTTGTTTTCACCATATTTATATAATAAACTTTGCTTAAACTAAAATTTTCTTGATGAAAATTTCGTTTAATTTATCGGTGAATCTGTGCTTAAAACCATTTTATCCTCCAACTTTTTTCACTTTATAAATACAATGTTTCAAGACACAAAAGACAAGTTTCAATCATTCTCTTCATTTGTAAAAGATACTGAGAAATATGTCAAGGATGTAAAATTGAACAAATATAAATATCACAACTATTGGATAAAAACAATTATGGTGGATATGATGAGTTCTTCAATTCCCTTCAGTGGAAGGGTTTTAGTATACCTGGTAGAACATCAATTAAAGTATCTCGAACAAAAGTTTCTCCTCTCCTTCTGGTAATATATTCAAAACTATAAAAAGCAATGAAACAAGAAAAAGTATCAAAAAACAAAAACCTTATGGATGAAGCTTCAGAAAGAAAAGATAAGACCATCTGTAATATGAAAATTTGTATTTTTTTCAACAACCCTAAAGATGTAAATCCTGATGAAATAAAGGATGTTAATATATCAGGTGAAATGACATTTCGTTCGATAGTAGTTAAGGATCATTTTAAAATTACCTTAAAGTTAAAAAATGTTGTCGTTGAATCTGGTAATGAAAAAAAGTATATAGATATCGATGGTAATATTGTAACGGATCCGCGCCCGCCGGCGTGCTGACGGCCACGTAACTCGAATCGCGGCACGTCGCCCACCGGACGGACAATCCAGTCGTGACCCTCTCGGACTAACGCCGGGAACCAGTCACGGGTGGACCTTTCGGTCTCACCGCGATCGAGCCAATCGGCCCCCGCGTGGGATAGGGTTGCTCGCCAAATTTGACCTACCAAAGTACCCACACGGAGGGTAGACCGGGCGATCGCACCTCGCCGCAGGTCGACTTCGGACACCGGCCACTTAAGCGACCCGTTCCGTACTATCGGGATAACCGAGCGGTGTTATCGTCAGCCTCGACGGTTCGATTAATTATCGGGCGTATTCAGCCCACTACCAACCCTTTACGTGAAGCAAGATGAGGATTCAATGAAAGAAATGACGAAGCGAAGCGGGAAAACAGTTCAACATAAAGCACATTTATTCACGATGAACGGAAAGCACACATATACAATTCCACCAAAAGCACATAAAAAAGAAGACAAAAAGCAAATGCGACAATGCAGATCTAATACCGATTACGCGAGCACACGGCAACACTTATACAATTTTACTTCACAGACGGCGCCGACAACACACATTCCCAAAGCAAAAGAAAAGAGAACCACCCTCCAGGATGAGGGGGTAGGCGGGCCTGGGGCCGAGACCGTGTCGGGCCTACCCGTCTGGTGATGAGACGCGGAGCGGCGGTGGTGCCTCAACTCCGCGGGCCTCGCGGACAGTGTCTGGTAGGGGGTGGGAAGGGGGCCCCCTTGGTCGCACTATCTCAGCGCGGGGGGAAACAGGAGGGGGTTGCTGATGCTCGGGGAAAGGAGGATTTTTACTCTGTCTCGGGTCCCGCGACGAGCGTCTCCACCTCGACAAGGTCGCGCCGTCGGCCTCCCTGGTGTGCAGCTCCCGGCACCGACGCGAGCACCCCCTCGTCTGCCTTCACCGCCGCCGCCTCTCCACAGCTCCGTCCTCTTCGCTCCGACTCCAACTCCGAACTCTTCCTCCTGCGAACTTCCCAACTGCACTCAACTCCAACGCACACGACGACGACACTTTTCTGACGAACGCAGCCGCTTATATAAGCCCCGTGGCTTCGCCTTTGACCCCCTGCCTTCGACCTTTTACCTCGCTCCCCATTGGCCCGAGAAAAAGTGGGCGTGAATGCATTTTGATCCATGAATTTGCATATAGCGACCGCCCTCCAACGCCCTGGAGGCGGGGCCAAATCGCCCCTCGCTCACCGATTGGACGGAACAAAAGTGGGCGTGAGTCGTTTTTGATGCGTTTTTGGAGCGGAAAGTCCATGGTTTTGTACACGCTGTTCGGCGCGCGCCCTGCACGAGTCCAATACCGGTACCCACAAGCGGCGCAAGAACGGTGGCCATGCGACGGTTGCGAGGTGTGACGGTAAAGGTCATGGCTGTTGTGGTGAAGCGGCGTTGTGGTGGGTGGTTGATGTTGTGACGACTGTTGAGACGTGGTTGGTGGTGGTAATAATGGCGGTTGGTCCAAAATAAAGATAGTAAAAGAAAAACGGCTAACCTGAAGAGTCGCAGCATGCATAAATGACATGTATTCCCACTAGACCACGGGTTTGGGCCTAACTACACATATACTTACCGAGATATCTCACCTAAGGGACCTGAATGGTGGTTTGCGAATTTGGTAACCACAACACTACCCCCTCCCCTTTTTACAGACTCGTCCCGAGTCGTCAAATTTTCGTGTGCCATCATGTGTAGTTTTCCCCTAGTACATTTTACCTACGGATCCCTGAGTGCGACATTCATGGTATTCGTGTCCCCAAAATAAATAACCTGAGGGCTGCGTAACTACCTAAACAAACTCACTCACACGGACGACTTAAATAAAATTGCCGGCGCTAGGACAGACATGCCGGGGGCGCACTCATATTTACAGTACATCTTAACCTTAACTTACAAATTTTACACTAAACCATGGCCCAGGATCAATGAGCTCTGCAAAAAGAAAGCAGTTAGCAGGGAGCCAGGCTGCTCGCATGCAGTCTCTGGCTCAAAACAATGCAGGTGACAGGGAACGTGGCTGGCTGCTCACACGCAGTCCAGTCCAACATCTTTCTCATCTCAAGTCTGAACTCTCAAACCTCTCTCCCTCCTCAAAATCCTGGTGGCGTTTAATCAAATCTGTTTCTGGTGTATGTTCCCCCTCCATCCCCTCCCTTACCTCAAATGGCCGCACTGCTGATTCCACACGTGATAAAGCTGAATGTCTAAACTCGGTGTTTGCAGCTAAATCTTGTGTCCCAAACCCATCACTATCTCTACCCACTTTACCCAGTCGCACCCAACTGTCCCTGGACTCTGTATCCTTTTCTCCTGACAAGGTGGAGAGCTTGCTTTCAAACCTCGAGTCAGATTCTGCAACCGGTCCAGACGGCATCAGCCCACGTGTCCTCAAAGCCTGCTCTTCTGCTCTTGCTCACCCTCTCTCTGTTCTATTCACCCTCTCATTTTCCCAAGGTCATCTGCCATCTGCTTGGAAATCTGCTAACATCACTGCCCTGCATAAAAAAGGTGCAAAAACAGATCCCTGTAACTATAGACCAATCAGCCTTCTCCCAATCATCAGCAAGGTTATGGAATCCATCATCGCTTCAGACATGAAATCCTTCCTCTTCTCCAATGGCTTGATTTCCAATCATCAATTTGGTTTCAGACCAGGTCACTCTACCCTAGATATGCTGCTACTGCTCTCCCATCAATGGATGGAGGTCCTCAATGCCAGACAGGAAATCCGAGCCGTATCCCTGGACATATCACGTGCTTTTGACACAGTCTGGCACCCTGCCCTACTCACCAAACTCTCTTCCCATGGTATTCAAGGCCATCTCCACTCATGGCTCGCAGACTTCCTCTCCTGTCGCAGTCAACGTGTGGCCCTAAATGGAGTTCTTTCATCCCCTCTTCCTGTGCAGGCTGGAGTTCCTCAAGGTAGCGTTCTGGGCCCTGTTCTTTTTCTGGTTTTCATCAATGATCTCTCAGACTCTCTGGAAAATCCTCTATTTCTCTTTGCCGATGACTCCACCCTCTGCCGTACCATCTGTCATCCCTCAGACCGGCAAGCAGCAGCTTCTTCGCTCACTGCAGACCTGGATAAAATCACAAACTGGTCCAACACGTGGAACATGTCTTTCAATCCAGACAAATCTCACACTCTCACTATGTCTCTTCGAAAGGACCGTTTACAAAACCCCCCCATCCACTTTCTCAACAATCCTCTGGAAGAAGTCTTTTCTTTCAAGCTTCTGGGTCTCACTATCTGCCATGACCTTTCCTGGGAAAGTCACATTTCCAACCTTGCCTCAAAAGCCAGTCGCCGACTGGGAATCCTCCGTCGTGCAAAGTCCTTCCTCGGCCCTCTTGAGCTCCTGACCACTTACAAAGCTTTTGTCCATAGCCTGATGGAGTACTGCTCTCCTCTCTGGGCTGGTGCTCCTGCCTCCCACCTTTCTCGACTTCACGCTGTCGAAACCAGGGCTTTTAAGATCATTGGCATCTCCCGCAATGAAGCTGAGTCTTTGGGCCTCTCACTCAATCACCGCAGGTTGGTCGGTGGTCTTTCTGTCTTCTACCGACTCCTCTCCAGCCTTGCCCCCCTGCTCTCTCTGTGATTTGTCCCAACCACATTTCCACAGGGCGCTCAAGGTCCGCCAACAACCCCCTTCTGGTAAAACTACCAAAATCACGAATCACTGCTCATCTTCACTCTTTCATTCCTCTTTTTTCCCGCCTTTGGAATAAACTTCCTCACTCTATTCTTTCCCATTCTTCCCTCCAGGCTTTCAAAACAGCTGTTCACCACCACCTCTTATCTTCCCCCATCCAAATCCTCGATCTTTTCTACCCCCGATAATCCACCCAAGCCCACTTCCTTCAATTCTCCTGCTTTCCTTCCTGAAAGTCCCTTTAATGTCCATCTTCCCCTCGCCATGTTCCCCGTCCTATCCCCATCCCTCTCCCTTCCACAGTTCACCTGTGTCTGTTCCCCAATGTTTTGTCCCTTCCACTCCCGCCCCTCTTGTCTCATGCCTCCTTGCTGTGAGTTGTGTGTTAGCTCTCATACGAGCCTCGACCAAGGTATACAAAAAAAAAAAAAAGGCCTTCCCTTTTGAACTGAACGCAGTGAACCACAACGGTGCATGGGCTGCACAACGCAGTCTCCGTGCCAGCTCAAGTGGCACACGCAATGAGCACAACGAATGGATGGATGAATGGTTTGAACTGAACGCAGTGAACCACAACGGTGCATGGGCTGCACAATGCAGTCTCCGTGCCAGCTCAAGTGGCACACGCAATGAACACAACGAATGGATGGATGGACACAAACACGGTGCACGGGCCGCCACTGCAGGCCCGTGTTGTAGCTGCCAACAGGGCAGTTCTTGCAGTTTGCAAACTGTTGCCTTGTGGATCCTGGCGCACATGGAAATGAACAGGGGGGGGCAAAGCAAAAATTGAACGGGGCTGGTGAACAGGGGCAGTGGGCATGGCATGGCAAAGGTGATCAGGCAAACACAGCCCGCAGAAGAAGGCCGCTGCAGGCAAACACAGCCGGCAGATGAACTGGCCGGCACAGGCCTTGAAGCACAGCAGCTGCAGACGAAGTGGGCCGGCACAGGCCTTGAAGTACCACAGCTGCAGATGATCCGGCCGGCCTCCGCCTTGCAGCAACGCAGCCAGCAGATGAAGCTGGCCAGCCTTTGCCGTTCAGTGGAGGTTGGTGGAGGGAGTGCGGTGGTGCTGACCACACGGAAGGCGGGCTCGGACCTACCTACCTGTCACCCTCCCACCTATCGCCTTTGCCTGTCACTGTACATACCCACTCCCTTAATTTGTCAAACCCCAATTTAGCCCCAACTTAAATTTTTTTTTTTTTTAACACCCCACTATAAATCGTCCCCTAACCCCCTTTATCGTCTTTGTTCGGCTAACCTATCCTGTCACCTAGCCTACTCCCAACCCCTACGTTCCCTTCCCGGAGGGGAACAAGGGAGAGCTAACGTCCTGTGCCGAGGCCCAACGAAGCCTCAGGATGGCCTCCCCAGAGTTCGGCGATCTTAACACCAAGTGGGTCCAGCGGCCCACAACGAGAGCGAGGGGATGGATGGTGCGGAGGGGTACATCTCCAAATCTACCCTAACCATTTAACTGTTAAACTACCCCGGGGCTTTCAACAAGCGCCTCTCGCTTAAACTATTGGTTCTAACAACCCAGATTCCCGTCGCCTGTGTTGGTGTCCTCACAATTTCGGGCCTCGCCCCCCAATTTTCTCTCCGTGCCCTCACACGGTCTCATGGCTGGGACACGTGGCTCCCTTTGGCAGGCACGACCCTCTGCCGATTCTCCGACGATGGCACCCCCGGGCACTACACTGCCTCCGAGCCTACCAGCTCCCTAACACCGGGGAGTTCCCCCCATGGCACCTCCCCTGAAACGCACACGTGGCAGGCTGGCTTCCCAGGCCCCTTTCCGAGGGTCACCCGTCCCACAACACTGCCCACGCGGCTAATGGCGCCCCGGGCCCCCGCACCAAGCAGGCGCACCCGTGCCCACTACGCTATCCCGGCCCCCCATGGGCCCTTGGCCTACCACGGCCGACTAGCCTGGTGCCCGGGGTACCCACTCAGCGATACTCACCTTTCGCAGCCACGCTCCCAAGCCCGTCAACAGGGCTCCTGCACCCCTCCAAATGGGTCTCCAGCCTACTTTCCCACCAACAACAAAACGACCTCCATTTTTCAATTTGACTAACCCAGCTAACTCACTTTACTCTGACCCCGGGGTCCCTTGGGCGGGAGTCACTCCTCCCCCCAATCAATCATCGCACCATGCATTCCCCATTCGCTCCACTCACACAGACCCGCTGGCCTCACTCACTCATCATGTACTCACCTCACAACTCACCAACTCTTCAACACACACACCGCTGAACTCTGCCATCCTTCTAACTACCTCCCCTAACTAACTCGTGCTCCCACGTCATCCCTTAAACTACAGCACGTTCCTTTTAACACTACGTAGCTAAACTACGTCCCCTCTACACATCCACAAGTCTGTCACGGTCTCCAAATAAATCATTTTATTTCCCATACTAAAGCTCACTAAATCCCTCTACCTAATCCATTCCACGGACTCCATGAGGACTTACCCCTGCCCCATGAAGTCGGTCTAACTAAGCTAACCCTTCCCCCTAACTAGTTTCCATCCTGTGCCCCGGCCAAGGGGGTCTTCCACCCCTTGCCCAGGAATCCTGTGCACCCGAAAGTGAGGCTTGCTTTTTCTTTTTTTCATGCGCAGCACCAGCGCGGCAACTCGCGCACTTTGCACCTGCCTGTGACGTCATGCAGCTGCACGTGTTCCTCGTCCCTCCTTGGACGGTACCATCCGGCAGGGATACCCCTCCTGCCGGATTCCAACCCCACGTGCAGCCATGGCGTCACCGTGCGCATAAAAAAACACAAGCCCCACGTCTCGAGGGGTTCCCCACGCGAACACATGTGCTTTGCCCGTTGGAGCTTAACACACACGATCGCGTGGAGAACCCGTCCGGTCAAAATCCGTAATCCTGCCTAAACTTTGTCCGTCCGCGGGATCGGCAAATCCACCGCTGGCGTTTCCGGACCGGGACTTCACCCTCGCAAGCGAGCACGTGGTGGCCTCGTGCGTTGCACAGCACGGACCTCGTGCTCACTGCTGGGTGAACCCGGCACGGTCCCCGGAACAACCACAGCCGCTACTCGGATCTCTTTCCTGACATGTCGCCGTCGTCGCCATTCGACCCACGCACACCTGCGTGTTACGACGCTCACACTCCATTCCATTACATTCACACCGGGAGACGCGGCTGCGTGCTCCCGCATGCCAACCGACATCTCCCTCACATACCGCTCTCTCACACACACGGTCTCCCTTGCACACAGCGACCTTGCACACGGCCGTTCACTCACGCATGCGGGGGCACTCACCCGCGGTGCCTCATCCACACACCGTGCCCCACTCATACACGCGGGGGCACTCAACCGCGGTTCCTCATCCACACACGCGGGGGCACTCAACCGCGGTGTCTCATCCATACTCCGTGCCTCACTCACACACGCGGGGGCACTCACCCGTGGTGCCTCATCCACACTGGCCGTTTCATCCACACACGCGGGGGCACTCACCCGCGGTGCCTCATCCACACAGGCCGTTTCATCCACACACACGGCCTCACTCACACACGGTGCCTCATCCACACACGGCGTGCTGGGAAGCACGTACTCCGGCACCATCGCCACCACACCACTCACACACGGGGTCGTTTCCACACACGGGGACGCACTCATGCCTTGCACCACACACAGGGACAACCACACTGGGGATTCGTGTCCCCACAAGGGTCTCCGGGGCCTCTATACCCCCCAAGCTCTCCGTGCACCTGTCCACAGCACTCCTCCCCTCGACCTCGCAAAGCACGACCGAACTCACCTGGTCGTGACTTGCCTCAAGGGGGCATACTCCCTCCCCTCGTTCCTGGAGGAGGCCATCCAGCTGCTGGCACCGGGCTTCCACCCAGTCCACCAGCTCACCCCCATTGTCCTCCACGACCTCTGTGTGTGTGTGTGTGCGTCACTAACCTTGTCCAATTCACCCTCTATCTCCCGTGTCTCTATACATTTTATTCTTTCTGTCGTCTCCTCTTGTCTATTGGTCTCTGCTTCTTTCTGGCGTCTTTCCCTTATCTTTATGTAGGTCAACCTTGCTTTCTCCTTCAGTCGCTCCCGTCCTTCCCTGTTTTTCACTCCTTGCTCTTTCACGATCTCTGCGTACCTCCTCCTTGCTTTCCGTATTAATTGCTCTTTTCTCTCCCTCCCAATTACTTTCACCTCGTCTCTTGTCTCCCGTGTCTCTATACATTTTCTCTCCTTGTTCCTGATTTCTGTCTCTTCCTGGTTCCTTTTTCCTTCCCATCTGAGTCGTTCTTTCTCTCTGAGCCCCATTAGCTGTTCGTTCTCCCTCCGGAGCTCCTCAATCTCCGTTGACTCCAGTTTCGCTCTCCGTTTTAGTTGTTCAATTTCACACTCATATAGTTGTTGTTTTCTCTCCCACTGTGCCTCCTGCTCTTTGTTTTCCAATCTCATTGTTTCTTTCAATTGGCTCATTTCCTTCCTGTGTTTCATTCGCTGTTCTCTCACTACTCTTCCTCGTTTCCTCTCCTGTCCTTCCTTCTCCAGTTTCATGGTTTTCTTCATTTGGTTAATCTCCTTTTTGTGTTTCATTTGCTGCTGTCTAATTACTCTTCCTCGTTTCCTCTCCTGTCTTTCCTTATCCAGTTTCATGGTTTTCTTCATTTGGTTCATCTCCATTTTGTGTTTCATTCGCTGTTCTTTGTCTATCTCCTCGTACTCCAGCCTCAGCTTTTCTTTCAATTGGTCAACCTCAGATTCATGTTCTTTTTGTTTTCTATTCCATTGTTCCTCTCGTTCTTCCCTCTCCAATCTCGTTGTGTCCTTCAATCTCCTGATTTCTCCTTCCTGCTTCATTCCTTGCTCCTTCAGTACCCTTTCTTGTTCCTCATTCTGCAATCTCGTTATTTCTTTCAGTTGGCTGACTTCCTTTTCCTGTCTGATTCGTTCTTCCATCATTACTCTTTCTTACATCTCATTCTGCAATCTCGTGGTTTCCTTCAGTTGGCTGATTTCCTTCTCCCGTCTCATTCCTTGTTCTTTCAGTACTCTTTCTTGTTCCTCATTCTGCAATCTCATTATTTCTTTCAGTTGGCTGACTTCCTTCTCCTGTCTGATTCGTTCTTCCTTCATTACTCTTTTTTGCATCTCATTCTGCAATCTCGTGGTTTCCTTCAGTTGGCTGATTTCCTTCTCCTGTCTCATTCCTTGTTCTTTCAGTACTCTTTCTTGTTCCTCATTCTTTAATCTGGCCTTCGCTTCCAGCTGTTCGATCTGTACAGTGTGGTTTCTTAAAGTTTCATTTTCCGTTCTCTTCCTTTCCTCTTTTAACACTCTCAGTTCGTTTTGTAGTTCCCTCTCTTTGTTCTGGTGTTTCTGCAACTCAGAAACTTTCTTTTCCAATTCCTTTCTCATCTCTGCACACTCCGACTTTGCTTTGGCTTCGAATTGTTCAATCTGCTCAGTGTGGTTCCTTAACGTTTCATTCTCTGTTCTCTTCCTTTCCTCTTTTAACATCCTCAGTTCGTCTTGTAATCCTCTTTCTTTGTTTTCGTGTTTCAGTATCTCAGAAGTTTTTGTTTCCAATTCCTTTCTCAATTTGCGTGCTTCTTCACTCATTTCATCTCTTCTTTCCACCGCTTCCCTCCTCAATTCGTCCCTTTTTTTACTGTATTCATTTAGTTTTTTCTGCCATTCCTTTCCCATTCTAATCTCCCCTTCCAGGATTTCTCTTTTAAACTGGCTTGCCCTTACCTCTCGCTTCAGTAGTTCCAATTCCCCATCTTGTTCGCGTTTTTCCTTTTCGAGCTTTGTTTTCCTTTCTCCTTCCTCCCTCAATTCTCCCTGCAGTTCTTCGAACTGTTCTGACTTTTCCAGCAATTCCTCCGCCCTTTCCTCGAGCTGTCTCTCTCCTCTTTTTATCTTCCATTCTAGGCTTTCTCTTTCCTGATTGCCTGTTCTTATCTCTTCCTTCAATTGTTCCAACTCCTCATCGTGTTCACATTTTTTCTCCTCCAACAGTATTTCCCTCACTCTCTCCTCCAGTTCTTTGAACCGCCTTGCTTGCTCCAATAATTTTTTCCATTAATTGTTTTACTTCCAAGTCGTGCTCCTTTTGTTTCTTTTCGAGCTCGGTTTTCCATTCTTCCTCCCATTGTTTCCTTTCCTGGGAGATACCAATCTGCTGTTCCTCTATTCTTTTGTTCAGTTTGCTCTTCGCATATTCCAACTGACGGGTATAAAACACTACCAAATTCTTTTTCCCACGTAATTTGTCGACTCTATTGGCCAAGTCATGTTTTTGCCACCGAATTCGTTCCAGTAAATCGTCCAATCGCTGTGTCCCCCCGTACACGTAATTTTTCTGAAGCGCATCTGCGTGCCGTTGTGACTCGTCCACTCCACGTTGCACCTCCTCGATATATTCTTCATAACGCTTCACCTTTTCCAAGACATCCCCCAATTGTGCCTGAAGCCTGCCAATGCTCGCATAGTCATCCTGCCACGCCTGCCATGACACATGCCGTGACCACGTGCCTTGAACAGGTGACTGGGAGCTCACGCCTCGTGCTGTGCCATTAATATCAGCCCGCTCCGTGCTGCCATTGTGCGACTCCGTTTGCCGGCAAAGTTCGTGCTCAAGCCGCTCCCACTGACCACAGTTAGTGGTGGGGTTATAATTATAAAAAGAACCGACCTGGGCCATGGATCCTACATGACGACACATACCTAATACCCCCTGCTCCCGCTCGCCTTGAGACGCCATCTTGCTTCTCTTAAAGGGTTAATTTAGCTCGCTCGTAATTTGGAGGGAATCGGGGGTCGCTCGTCTCACCCCTGGACCGATTCCCGTGAATTTAGCCGGAGACAGGAGAGCCCGTTTTCCCGTTCTCCGTTACCAGTGCCGTGAGGAGGGCGATGGATTTGTATCGCACGACCTGACACCAGTGTTACGGATTCGCGCCCGCCGGCGTACTGACGACCACGTAACTCGAATCGCGGCACGTCGCCCACCGGACGGACAATCCAGTCGTGACCCTCTCGGACTAACGCCGGGAACCAGTCACGGGTGGACCTTTCGGTCTCACCGCGATCGAGCCAATCGGCCCCCGCGTGGGATAGGGTTGCTCGCCAAATTCGACCTACCTAAGTACCCACACGGAGGGTAGACCGGGCGATCGCACCTCGCCGCAGGTCGACTTCGGACACGGGCCACTTAAGCGACCCGTTCCGTACTATCGGGATAACCGAGCGGTGTTATCGTCGGCCTCGACGGTTCGATTAATTATCGGGCGTATTCAGCCCACTACCAACCCTTTACGTGAAGCAAGATGAGGATTCAATGAAAGAAATGACGAAGCGAAGCGGGAAAACAGTTCAACATAAAGCACATTTATTCACGATGAACGGAAAGCACACATATACAATTCCACCAAAAGCACATAAAAAAGAAGACAAAAAGCAAATGCGACAATGCAGATCTAATACCGATTACGCGAGCACACGGCAACACTTATACAATTTTACTTCACAGACGGCGCCGACAACACACATTCCCAAAGCAAAAGAAAAGAGAACCACCCTCCAGGATGAGGGGGTAGGCGGGCCTGGGGCCGAGACCGTGTCGGGCCTACCCGTCTGGTGATGAGACGCGGAGCGGCGGTGGTGCCTCAACTCCGCGGGCCTCGCGGACAGTGTCTGGTAGGGGGTGGGAAGGGGGCCCCCTTGGTCGCACTATCTCAGCGCGGGGGGGAAACAGGAGGGGGTTGCTGATGCTCGGGGAAAGGAGGATTTTTACTCTGTCTCGGGTCCCGCGACGAGCGTCTCCACCTCGACCAGGTCGCGCCGTCGGCCTCCCTGGTGTGCAGCTCCCGGCACCGACGCGAGTACTCCCTCGTCTGCCTTCGCTGCCGCCGCCTCTCCACAGCTCCGTCCTCTTCGCTCCGACTCCAACTCCGAACTCTTCCTCCTGCGAACTTCCCAACTGCACTCAACTCCAACGCACACGACGACGACACTTTTCTGACGAACGCAGCCGCTTGTATAAGCCCCGTGGCTTCGCCTTTGACCCCCTGCCTTCGACCTTTTACCTCGCTCCCCATTGGCCCGAGAAAAAGTGGGCGTGAATGCATTTTGATCCATGAATTTGCATATAGCGACCGCCCTCCAACGCCCTGGAGGCGGGGCCAAATCGCCCCTCGCTCACCGATTGGACGGAACAAAAGTGGGCGTGAGTCGTTTTTGATCCGTTTTTGGAGCGGAAAGTCCATGGTTTTGCACACGCTGTTCGGCGCGCGCCCTGCACGAGTCCAATACCGGTACCCACAAGCGGCGCAAGAACGGTGGCGATGCGACGGTTGCGCGGTGTGACGGTAAAGGTCGTGGCTGTTGTGGTGAAGCGGCGTTGTGGTGGGTGGTTGATGTTGTGACGACTGTTGAGACGTGGTTGGTGGTGGTAATAATGGCGGTTGGTCCAAAATAAAGATAGTAAAAGAAAAACGGCTATCCTGAAGAGTCGCAGCACGCATAAATGACATGTATTCCCACTAGACCACGGGTTTGGGCCTAACTACACATATACTTACCGAGATATCTCACCTAAGGGACCTGAATGGTGGTTTGCGAATTTGGTAACCACAACAATATTATGAAATATGAATCAATATGCAACTGAAAGTATAGATGAATTTCACTTTAAGTAAAGTTTTACTTTATAAATATGCTGGACTTTCCTGATTCTCCAGATGCCAAATTTGAGAATTGTCCTGCGTGTGAAAGACAGGGATTAAACACAGAGTCAAAAGCCTATAAACAATGTATATTCTGTCATTATCTTCGAATTAATGATAATAAAAATTTTAAAAAGGAAAATAATTCTTTTAGATTTACACCAAAAATGAATTACTTTACAAGATTGATTAGAGAAATGAATGTAAAGTATGAGCGTGATAACACACCTTTTCTTACAAGGGAAGAAACTGAACATATTAGAGAAATGTTCAAAGGATTGTTGTTATATATTATTCACAGATGTGATTTTCAGGGAAATATCAACACAAGATATTGCAAAACTAAAATAATGGATTATCTTGAAATTAAACCTGAACTTAGGATAAAATATAGAGTTTCCAAAAAAGCCAATAATAAATTAAATAACCTGTTTTCCAAATATATAAATGAATGATTTTTTACCCATTTGGGAAAATAAGATAAAATTTAACGATCATAAAAATCTTCCAAATTCATTAAGATGTCTCATCGTTGGTTCAAGAGGATGTGGAAAAACCTGCTGACTTTTAGAGATGCTCCTAACTCCCAACTTTTTAGATAATGATAATTTAATAATTTTCACAAAGTCGAGTTTTCAACCAGAGTATCAACAACTCTCACAAGGTTTTAATGCTGGTCTTCAAAAAGAAGATATAATCGGTTAATTTAAACTTCAAAAAAACCTAAAGGATTGTCACATTGAAGAGATAATTCAAATATTTTGTTATACACAGAGATGGAAAATGAAATCAAAACCGATAACTTGTATTCTTAGTGATAATACGGATGATATACCATCTCCCCAAGATTTGGATAAATCAAAAAAGAACCTCGTTATCTTTTATGATTGTATTAATGAGAGAAACCAAATGGTAATGGACAGCTACTACACAAGAGGGAGACCTTCTTCTTGTAATTGTATATATCTTAGTCAATCGTACTTTCAACTTCCTCGTCGTTCCATCAGAAACAATGCTCATACTTTTATTTTATTCAAGTTAAATTCAATAGATATAAATAATTTTTGGAGAGATAATTGTTCTTCATTATGTAGTAAAAATGGAATTTGGGGATAACATGAAGCACACGACTGAAAAATATAAATATATTGTTGTGAAACAAGATGAGATATTAAATGATATTTTCCAATAAATAAATGGATGCGAAAGAAAGAGCAAGAAGACTAAAGGAACATCAAGAGTTTCAAAAGTTGTAGAACAACAGGAAGACATAGAGAAGAAATGCAGACAGAAACTAACGGGTGAAGAAGCATTTGAAAGAAAACAAGATAAATTTTTTAAACCACATTTAAAAACTTCCCAAGAAAAAATTATAGATGGTTCCACAGTTCCCACAATAGAATATACTCCTAACAAACTTCAAATGTTAAAAGATTTCAGTCAAATGACGGAGGAAGAATTAGAGCATATAGGAGAATTAGAATATGATGCTGAAGGATTATTTCAACAACTGGAAGAGAAAAATCAACCCCCTGATTATATTGTGAATGCTCTTCAAAACAATGAATATTCTGCGGAATCAAAAATCAAAGCAGTACTCATTCCAACAGAACAACCAGCAATATTTCATCTTGTTCAAAAAAGAGGTATTAATATTTAATGATGAATTAAGGTTCTTGAGTTCTGCTCAACCCCCTGTTAAACTAACTCTGAGATTAATGTTTCTTCTCACAAAAGATGGAAGACAAGCTTCAACTGTGAGGGATGAATCAAAGTATTTTGATAAACCATTGGATAAGAAAAATAATGATGATAGAGTATATATTGATCTGCTGGACTCTTTTCATAATAGGGTCAGTCTTTCTGGTAAAAAAAAAGAAGAATGAGAAGGAAAAACACATTATTCAGGCTTTAAGTATCCTTGGTTCAGGTGTTACTTTTCTTCCAGATGACCCATCACAATTAGTAAAGAGACTGTTATTGTTGTTAGGTTGTAAGAAGGCTGGAAATAATTGTTTTAATGAAGCATCAGCCATTTTAGACCAGTTGATGAACATGAAAATAATGAATGAATATCAATATAGAGACATTTTATCTCATTAAATAAGATGAGAAGCACAATCCTTAGATTTAATTTCACATCAAGCGACCACACATCTTCATTGCCATACCCACTACAACTTGACCCAACAAAATAATATGAGGCATCTTTACTGTCCATGGAAACTTATAATAATACATTATTTAATATAACTGAGAAAAATGAGAAGTTTCGTTATAATCCGGGAAGTATATACAAAACGATAACAGTCTCACCCGGAGCATATGAGATTTCTCAAATATCTTCCGAAATTGTTCATCATATTAAAGAACAGGGTGATGAACCAAAAATATTGTTATAGATATTCAAGAACATTCTTCAAAATCAACGATTAAACTTAAAAATAACTACAAGGTTGATTTCACAATTGATAATTCATTTAGAGAGTTATTGGGTTTCTCCTCAAAAAAGATTGAAACTAATGGGACGTTTTGCAGTGATAATGTCATTCAAATATCCTCAGGAATAAATTCGGTGTTAATTACTTGTGATTTGATTGATGGTGCTTATAATGATGGAATAAGAACAAATACAATATTTTCATTCAGCGCATACTCAACCCCAATTGGTTATAAATTCAATGTGGAACCCAAAAATCTGGTTTATCTCCCTGTGTCAGGAAAAACCATATACAGAGTAAATTTTAGGATAACCGACCAAGATAATCGTCGGATTTATTTTCATGGAGAAGTTATATTCATCAGAATTCACCGACGTGAAATTTTCCAATAAATAAATACCATGGTTATTGTGAGGAAACACGAGTTGGGAAAATATAAAATAATTACAGGGGATGGGATGTTCCTTTCCCCATACTACAAGGGTGAAGGTATGTATCTTGTTAGAGGATACTATAAACCTAAGAGACGAAGGGGTGTCGGACATCAATTTGGAGGAGATGGGATAATTGATACTCTAATGGGTATCGGTTCAACTATTCTTAAACATAAAGACCTAATTGGTTCAACTGCTTCTGCTGTGGGAAATGTAGTAGGTGCTATGAAGAGTATAAAAGATGCCCAAAAGGAATCTCATAAATTACAAGCAATTAAAGAAAATAAGAAAGGCAAAACTCATTTGTCCCCCCAAGAACGACATAAAAAAATTCAAATACTTGGGTCAGGGTTTCAAAAGTTTTTACATCTTTATTCCAAAATAAATACAAGTATGGAAGCAATTCATAGTATCGATGATTTGGATGATATTATTATCATCTCAAACTCCAATAAAAAAGAAGATTACTTCAAGGTCAATGCAATAACTGGAACAGACTGGAATGCAAATGGTACCAAAAGTTTTGTAATAAACAATCAACAAACTTATTTGAATCTATCCGAAAGTTTCTTGTTGTGTAAATTTAAATTCACTAAGGCTGGGAATAACACAAACACTACACTCGTCAATGATTTCTTCTGGAAAATGTTTGATAGTGTTCGTTTGTACATTGGAACACAAGAAGTTGAAGTGGTTGATTATGTCTTTGCTGAATCTGAAATGATGAAATGTACACTATATTCATTCAGTGATAGAATGGGAAAGGGGGCTGTCGAAGGTTATCTTCCTGATATGTCAATGGGAACAAACACAGACCCTGGATATACCCAAATGAAAGGAATGTTTCATGATGAAGCAAAAGCAGTTCATAGTTTTACTATGGCAGTTCCTCTTAAAGGTATATTTGGATTTTGTGATCATGATAAAGTTCTATAAGGTCTTAAAATTAGATTACAACTACAAAGGAATGATAATGAAAATAGATTACTTTTTGGTGTTGCTCGTGCTTTTGGTGCCCAGAATAAATTTGTAATTCATGAAATGAGTTGGTATATTCGTGAATGTACTCCTAATTTTAAAACAGAAGAGATGTTTAACAGAAGACTTAACTCAAAGAAACACTCAATGTATCATACCTCAAAAGAATATGTCAACACGTTATACTAAACCAAACCACTTACACGTGGAATTTGGGTGTTCTGGAAGGAAAGCCACGATATCTGTGGATCATTTTATTAAAAACCACATGGTGATACTTCTTCAGAGGAGAATAATGCATTGAGTGATAATGCTAAGGTGAAACAACTTCGTGTTTCTCTCGATGGAACATTTTATCCACGAGATAGAATGGAAATTAATTGGGAAAAAATGATTATGCTGAAGCATACAAGTCTTACCAAAAGGTTTGTGAAAGTAATGGAAATAAAGAACCTATTTTGGAAATGACAGCATTTAAAAGTTTGTATACAATCTATGCGTTTGACCTGAGTGCTCAAAAGGAAACTATAAAGTCGAATCGAGTGGATACTTCCCTATACATTTAAAGAGGAGAGAGTCAAGAAGTTGATACATATTGTTTGCTTTTGGAAGAAACAGAATTACAGATTAATAAAGATAATGGTGTTGTGATTAGTCTCATGTAATTTTTTGTTAAATAAATGAATGGCAAAGTTCCAACTGGGGTATATGTTAATCAAATCAATCTTCATAAACTGTCATCTTGTGTTCAAAATCAAAAGCCTTGTGCATTTAACGTTAATACAATTCAGAGAAAAGGAGCAGTAAGGATTGATGTTTTGCTCACAAGAGAACAGGTTAAAGTCTTGAACGATACTGGCTCACTTAAAATTCAAATGACAAAACCAATGTTGAAAAAATATTCAATAAGAGACTCGTGGAGGATTTCTCCCATTTCTAATTCCTTAATTTGCTGGTTTCAGTGTGGTTGGAGCATTGACGGGTGGTATTTCAACAGCGGTGAAAACTGCCAACGAAAGGAAGGCTCAACTCCGGGCTCAAAAATAATTGGAAAGACAAAACAAAGAGTTGGAGAAACAAATAAGTGGAAGTGGTGTAATTGTAGATTTTGCTGAAAAACTTGAAAGTCTGCCTCATAAAGCGAGATTGTTAGTTGAAGATATGCTTTCTTCTATCGCGCAAGAAGGTGTAAAATTAACTAAAAGGGGTAATGGATTATATCTTTCTGAAAATAAATGAGCATTGATGAGTGGTTTAAAGAATTTGGAAAGAATACAACATCAAATTTACAACTTGTCAAATATTGTAAGAAATTAAAAATTCATAATGTGGTTATTTGTATGAGAGATGAATTAACAAACATGCCCTTATCATACAAAGAATATTATTATGAAATTAGAAGATAATAGTGGGAAAGGTTCTCATGGGGTTTGTATTTTTAATAGTCAAGACAAATATTATTTTGATAGTTATGGTCTTCCACCACCTGTTGAAGTCATAAAATTCTTTCAAGTTGAAATTCAAACATTTCAAGTCCAATAATTAAATTCCAAGTGTTGTGGTCAATTATGTCTAAATGTGTTATGACATTATAACCAACATTATTTATATATATATATATATATATATATATATATATATATATATATATATATATATATATATATATACATACATAATTACATATATATACATTTTTATATATATATATATACATTTATATATATATATATATATATATATATATATATATACATATACATAATTACATATATATACATTTATATATATATATATATACATATATATATATATATATATATATATATATATATATATATATATATATATATATATATATATATACATAATTACATATATATACATTTATATATATATATATATATATATATATATATACATATTATATATATATATATATATATATATATATATATATATATATATATATATATATATATATATATATATATATATATATATATATATATATATATATATATATATATATATATATATATATATATATATATATACACATTTATATATATATATATATATATATATATATATATATATATATATATATATATATATATATATATATATATATATATATATATATATATAGTGTGTCAAGGGGGACGTTCTTAGATCTGTGAACCCCAAACACAGAATCCCCAACTGCATAGTCAAGGCTTAACTTTTGTTTGTTGGTGTGTGTGTGTGTGTGTGTGTGTGTGTGTGTGTGTGTGTGTGTGTGTGTGTGTGTGTGTGTGTGTGTGTGTGTGTGTGTGTGTGTGTGTGTGTGTGTGTGTGTGTGTGTGTGTGTGTGTGTGTGAGATAATATAACAGGGAGCATAATCAAACCTAATGCACCCTTACCCACCCTCACCCTCACATTCAAAATCTCAACCCTAACCTACCCTTACCCACCCTAACCCTCACATTCAAAATCTCAACCCCAACACAAACCCACCCTAACCCTCACATTCAAAATCTCAACCCCAACCCTCATGCACCCTAACCCTCACATTCAAAATCTCAACCCCAACGCAAACCCGCCCTCACCCTCACATTCAAAATCTCAACCCCAACCCAACTCTCGCCCAACACAATATCTTTTATTTAAATACTTATTTCAACAATATATTTTTTATGTTTTTTTTTTCTCTTCTTCCAATTCTGTCTTTTAAGGCTTTCAGGTTTGATGAAGTAGAAAGGGGGAGTAAGAACCTTCCTGCATCTTCTTCCCAGAATGAACAATATATATTTTTTTATGTTTTTTTTCTCTGCCTCCAATTCTGTCTTTTAAGGCTTTCAGGTTTGATGAAGTAGAAAGGGGGAGTAACAACTTTCCTGCGCTTTCTTCCCAGAACTTTCTTGATATTGCTCTCATCAAGTACCATCCAACAAAGAATCGCATCGATAGGTTGAGATCCCCAAGAGTCTTCTTGGTAGAAACCACATTTCAAGTCTCCAAAATAAACCCAACTTTCCAAGTCTCCAACGTATAACCACATTCCTGTTGAGTTTCCAAGATATGTATCACATTGTGAGTTATCAAGCCAGAACCCACATTTCAAGTCTCCAAAATAAAACCAACTTACAAAGTCTCCAAGGGCTAACTCATTTCCTGATTTTTTTCAAAATTTGTGAGTCTCCAAGGTAGGCTCCATATTTAGAATCATCATGGCAGAACCCTTTTCCCGAGTGTCCAAGGTAGTTATTTAAACCATCAAGGCAGAACTCATTTACTGATTTTTTCAAAATTTGTGAGGTCTCCGAGTTAGGTTTCATATTTAAAACCATCAAGGATAACTCATTTACTGATTTTTTTCAAAATTTGTGTCTCCAAGGTAGGTTCCATATTTAGAACCATCTTGGCAGAACCCTTTTCCTGATTCTCCAAGTTAGTTATTTAAACCATCAAGTCAGAACTCATTTACTGATTTAAAAAAAAAATTGTGAGTCTCCAAGGTAAAACTTGTATTCTGGCTCATCAAGGTAAAACTTGTATTCTGGCTCATCAAGGTAAAACTTGTATTCTGGCTCATCAAGGTAAAACTTGTTCAGTGGGTATTGTCTTGATAACTCGCAATGAGTACTATTGCTGTAAAACTCTGTTTCAGCATTTTGCTGGTCTCCAAGGTATAACTCTTTGGTTAGGTCATCAAGGTCGAGCTCATTCTGTGGGTCTTGGTCACTCACAAGGTCTTCAACCATACCGACAATTTCGCCCCAAGTTGTGGCAAAAGCAGTATTTTCATTTTGTATTTCAGATACAATTTCCTGTGAGAGAAAATAATAATGTATTAATTAAGTGATTATATGCTTAAATCAAACTCTGTAAATAGGAAAATAAAATCTTACCTCAATAGATAAGAGGTTTGAATCCAGTTCATCAACTTGAAGGTTTAGTTCCATACAAGTCGTAGAACTCCAAGGAACCCCAACGTCATCTCACTCAAGCTCAGCACAGCAGTCCATTCTCAGTAAAAGTAAAAATATGTTTAAATTCAGTCTGGGTTTGAACCCTTTATAGAGAAAGACTGGTGGGAGTGGTTTCATTTGGAAATTCTCTGAACAGGCCCCAGGCCTTCATGCAGATATTTTCTAAAACATAACATTCTAGAATTTACTGGTGAATTCTTTGGAAAAGAGATTAACTGGAAATGATGTAAGAGTATGTGGTCCTCACAAAAGTGGGCGGGGCTTAGGAAACGTGGGCGTGGCTTAAGAAAAAGTGGGCGGGGCTGAGGAAACGTGGGTGTGGCTTCTGCAAAAAAATAATCTGAGGCTCAGGAGGGAGTCAAACAAGAGCATTGAGAGAAGTTTATCATTTTATCTCTGCTCAACAAAGATATTTTGACCAAGAACTAAGTTCCAAAATAATATTTGTGAACATACTCGATGGTGATGAATGTAATTGGAAAATTAATTGATTACCTCAAATAGAACATGAACACATCTTCGTTGGATCACTCTTTGAGTGGAGTAAGTAATGGGGCAGAGATCGATCTCTTCTTTTGACCCCATGGACGAAGAGTCATAGGGGGGAGAGAAAATAATTCTTCTCTTTTGACCAAATAAGCCTTGAGCAAGAAAGCTTCCCCTATTAATTTGTATGAGGTTTTTTGGGCCCTGAGACAGTCTCAATTTAACATGAGCTTGTATGGCAGAACATCGTTCTCCTCTTTTTGTCCTGATGGGTCTCGAGTCAGAGAGTTCTCCCAATACATTTGTATGGGAGGAATCAGTCTCCTGTTTATGGGTTTTCGGGGTTCAATTCATAGTTTCCCCATTCATTTGCATGGATATCTCAGAAACCCCATATATATATATATATATATATATATATATATATATATATATATATATATATATATATATATATATATATATATATATATATATATATATATATATATATATATCTATATATATATATATATATATATATATATATATATATATATATATATATATATATACATATATATACATATACATATATATATATATATATATATATATATATATATATATATATATATATATATACATATATATATATATATATATATACATATATATATATATATATATATATATATATATATATATATATATATATATATATATATATATATATATATATATATATATATATATATATATATATATATATATATATATATATATATATATATATATATATATATATATATATATATCTTCTTCTTCTTCTTTCGGCTGCTCCCGTTCGGGGTCGCCACAGCGGATCATCCGTATGATCCGCATAGTGATTTGGCACGTTTTACGCCGGATGGCCTTCCTGACGCAACCCTGGTCGCCTCTTACGACACAGGGATATGGTATACCTATTTTAACCGGGGTATACACCGGCCCAGTATACTGGTACTCAGTGGGTACATACATATATATATATATATATATATATATATATATATATATATATATATATATATATATATATATATATACACATATATATATATACATATATATATGTATATATATATATATATATGTATGTATATATATATATATATATATATATATATATTGTTGCGGATTCCGCGCCCGCCGGCGTGCGGACGGCCACGTAACTCGAATCGCGGCACGTCGCCCACCGGACGGACAATCCAGTCGTGACCCTCTCGGACTAACGCCGGGAACCAGTCACGGGTGGACCTTTCGGTCTCACCGCGATCGAGCCAATCAGCCCCCGCGTGGGATAGGGTTGCTCGCCAAATTCGACCTACCTAAGTACCCACGCGGAGGGTAGACCGGGCGATCGCACCTCGCCGCAGGTCGACTTCGGACACGGGCCACTTAAGCGACCCGTTCCGTACTATCAGAATAACCGAGCGGTGTTATCGTCGACCTCGACGGTTCGATTAATTATCGGGCGTACTCAGCCCACTACCAACCCTTTACGTGAAGCAAGATGGGGATTCAATGGGGGAAAAGACGAAGCGAAGCGGGAGAACAGTTCCACAATAAAGCACATTTATTCGCGGCACACGGGAAGCACACAAATACAATTCCACCAAAAGCACACAAAAAAAAGAAAACACAATTCCATTTACACAAAAAGCAAATATAAAAGTGAAAACACAGTGCAGAGCTAATACCGACTACCGAGCACACGGCAACACTTATACAATTCTACCTCACAGACGGCGCCGACAACACATACCCAAAACCAAGGAAAAGAAATACCCTCAAGAATGAGGCGGGCCTGAGGCCGAGACCGGGTCGCGCCTACCCGTCTGGTGATGAGACGCGGAGCGGCGATGGCGCCTCACTCCGCGGGCCTCGCGGACAGTGTCTGGCAGGGGGTGGGAAAGGGGCCCCCTTGGTCGCACTATCTCAGCGCGGGGGGAAACAGGAGGGGGTTGCTGATGCTCGGGGTATGGAGGATCTTTATTATGTGCGACGAGCGTCTCCACCTCGGCCAGGTCGGAAGTCGCAGCTTCCTGCACGACGCGAGCACCCCCTCGTCTGGTGTCGCCGCCTTTCCACAGCTCCGTCCCCTCCGTTCCGCACACGACGAGCAGCTCCACCGCCCGCGAAGTCTTGACCCTCTGCTTCCGACTCTCCTACTCTCCGCCTCTCCGCCTCGGGACTCTCCGACTCTGGACTCTTCTTTGGACTCTCCCCTTCTCGACTCTGGTGGACTGACGAACACGGTCCTTTTATCCCCCCGTAGCTTCGCCTTTGACCCCCTCCCTTTGACCTTTCACCTCGCTCCCCATTGGCCCGAGAAAAAGTGGGCGTGAAGGCTTTTTGATCCACAAATTTGCATATATCGATCGCCCTGGGGGCGGGGCCAATTCGCCCCTCGCTCACCGATTGGACGGCAAAAAGTGGGCGTGTGTCGTTTTTGATCCGTTTTTGAAGCACAAAATCCGTGATTTTGTACACGCTGTTCGACGCGCGTTCTGCATGAGTCCAACACCGGTACCCACAGCGGGGCAAGAACGGTGGCGATGCTACGGTTGTGAGGTGTGCGTGAAGGTCGTGGCGGTTGTGGTGAAGCGGTGGTTGTGGTCGGTGGTTGATGTTGTGGTTGTGATCATGGCGGTTGGTCCAAAATAAAGATAGTAAAAGAAAAACGGCTATCCTGAAGAGTCGCAGCTCGCATAAATGACATGTATTCCCACTAGACAACGGGTTTGGGCCTAACTACACATGCACTTACCGAGATACCTCACCTAAGGGACCTGAATGGTGGTTTGCGAATTTGGTAACCACAACACTACCCCCTTCCCTTTTTACAGACTCGTCCCGAGTCGTCAAATTTTCGTGTGCCATCATGTGTAGTTTTCCCATAGTACATTTTACCTACAGATCCCTGAGTGCGACATTCATGGTATTCGTGTCCCCAAAATAAATAACCTGAGGGCTGCGTAACTATCTAAACAAACTCACTCACACGGACGACTTAAATAAAATTGCCGGCGCTAGACAGACATGCCGGGGGCGCACTCATATTTACAGTACATCTTAACCTTAACTTACAAATTTTACACTAAACCATGGCCCAGGATCATTGAACTCTGCAAAAGAAAAGCAGTTAGCAGGGAGCCAGGCTGCCCACATGCAGTCTCTGGCTCAAAACAATGCAGGTGACAGGGAACGTGGCTGGCTGCTCACACGCAGTCCAAGGCCTTCCCTTTTGAACTGAACGCAGTGAACCACAACGGTGCATGGGCTGCACAAACGCAGTCTCCGTGCCAGCTCAAGTGGCACACGCAATGAACACAACGAATGGATGCATGAACAAAAACACGGTGCACGGGCCGCCACTGCAGGCCCGTGTTGTAGCTGCCAACAGGGCAGTTCTCGCAGCTTGCAAACTGTTGCCTTGATCCTGGCGCACATGGAAATGAACAGGGGGGGGGGGGCAAAGCAAAAATTGAACGGGGCTGGTGAACGTGGGCAGTGGGCATGGCATGGCAAAGGCAGCAGGCAAACACAGCCCGCAGAAGAAGGCCGCTGCAGGCAAACACAGCCGGCAGATGAACTGGCCGGCACAGGCCTTGACGCAAAACACGGCCAGCCGATGGCACAGGCCTTGCAGCAAAACAACAGCTGCTGATGAAGTTGGCCGGCCTCTGCCTTGAAGTAACACAGCCAGCAGATGAAGCTGGCCAGCCTTTGCCGTTCAGTGGAGGTTGGTGGAGGGAGTGCGGTGGTGCTGGCCACTTGGAAGGCGGGCTCGGACCTACCTACCTGTCTCCCTCCCAACCTATCGCCTTTGCCTGTCACTGTACATACCCACTCCCTTAATTTGTGAAAAACCAATTTAGCCCCCACTTATTTTTTTTGTTGTTTTTATTTTTTTACTTCCCCACTATAAATCGACCCCTAACCCCCTTTATCGTCCTTGTTCGGCTAACCTATTCTGTCACCTAGCCTACTCCCAACCCCTACGTTCCCTTCCCGGAGGGGAACAAGGGAGAGCTAACGTCCTGTGCCGAGGCCCAACGAAGCCTCAGAATGGCCTCCCCAGAGTTCAGCGATCTATAACCCAAAGTGGGTCCAGCGGCCCACAACGACAGCGAGGGGATGGATGGTGCGGAGGGGTACATCTCCTAATCTACCCTAACCATTTAACAGTTAAACTACCCCGGGGCTTTCAACAAGCACCTCTCGCTTAAACTATTGGTTCTATAAACCCAGATTCCCGTCGCCTGTGTTGGTGTCCTCACAATTTCGGGCCTCGCCCCCCAATTTTCGCTCCGTGCCCTCACACGGTCTCCTGGCTGGGACACGTGGCTCCCTTTGGCAGGCACGACCCTCTGCCGAATCTCCCGCTATGGCACCCCCGGGCACTACACTGCCTCCGAGCCTACCAGCTCCCTAACACCGGGGAGTTCCCCCCATGGCACCTCCCCTGAAACGCACACGTGGCAGGCCGGCCTCCCGGGCCCCTTTCCGAGGGTCACCCGTGCCCACAACACTGCCCACGCGGCTAATGGCGCCCCGGGCCCCCGCACCAAGCAGGCGCACCCGTGCCCACTACTCTATCCCGGCCCCCCATGGGCCCATGGCCTACCGCGGCCGACTAGCCTGGTGCCCGGGGTACCCACTCAGCGATACTCACCTTTCGCAGCCACGCTCCCAAGCCCGTCAACAGGGCTCCTGCACCCCTCCAAATGGGTTTCGAGCCTACATTCCCACCAACAACAAAACGACCTCCATTTTTGTTAATTTGACTAACCCAGCTAACTCACTCTACACTGACCCTGGGGGCCCTTGGGCGGGAGTCACTCCTCCCCCCAATCACTCATCGCACCATGCATTCCCCATTCACTCCACACACACAGACCCGCTGGCCTCACTCACTCAACATGTACTCACCTCTCAACACACACACCGCTGAACTCTGCCATCCTTCTAACTACATCCCCTAACTAACTCGTGCTCCCACGTCGTCCCTTACACTATAGCACGTTCCTTTTAACCTACGTAGCTAAGTTACGTCCCCACTACACATTCACCAGTCTGTCTCTGTCTCCAAATCAATCATTTTATTTCCCAACCTAAATCTGGCTACAATCCCTCTACCTAATCCATTCCACGGACTCCATGAGGACTTACCCCTGCCCCATGAAGTCGGTCTAGCTAAGCTAACCCTTCCCCCTAACTAGTTTCCATCCTGTGCCCAGGGTAAGGGGGTCTTTCACCCCTTGCCCAGGAATCCTGTACACCCGAAAGTGAGGCTTGTTTTTCCCTTTTTTATTTTTTCATGCCCAGTACCTGCGCGGCAACTCAGAGCTCGCGCACTTTGCACCTGCCCGTGACGTCATGCAGCTGCACGTGTTCCTCGTCCCTCCTTGGACGGGACCATCCGGCAGAGATACCCCTCCTGCCGGATTCCAACCCCACGTGCAGCCATGACGTCACCGTGCGCATAAAAAAAAAACACAAGCCACACGTCTCGAGGGGTTCCCCACGCGAACACATGTGCTTTGCCCGTTGGAGCTTAACACACACGATCGCGTGGAGAACCCGTCCGGTCCAAATCCATTTACCTGCCTAACTTTGTCCGTCCGCGGGATCGGCAAATCCACCGCGTGCGTTTCCGGACCGGGACTTCACTCTCGCAAGCGAGCACGTGGTGGTCTCGTGCGTTGCACAGCACGAACCGCGTGCTCACTGCTGGGTGAACCCGGCACGGTCCTCGAAACAACTACAGCCGCTACTCGGCTTTCTCTCCTCTGTCGCCGTCGTCGTCTCCATTCCACCCACGCACACCTGCGTGTTACGACGCACACAGTCCACACCATCACATTCACACCGGGAGATGCGGCTGCGTGCTCCCGCATGCCAACCGACATCTCCCTCACATACCGCTCTCTCACACACACGGTCTCCCTTGCACACAGCGACCTTGCACACGGCCGTTCACTCACGCGTGCCTCACTACTCTCACACCGTGCCTCATCCACACACGCGGGGGCACTCACCCGCGGTACCTCACTCATACACACGGCGACACTCACACACGCGGTCTCTTCCACACACGGTGCCTCACCCACACACGCGGGGGCACTAACCCGCGGTGCCTCACTCACACTCCGTGCCTCATCCACACACGGCGTGCTGGGAAGCACGTACTCCGGCACCATCGCCACCACACCACTCACACGTGGTGCCTCACTCATACTGGCCGTTTCACTCACACACACGGCCTCACTCACACACGGTGCCCCATCCACACCCGGCGTGCTGGGAAGCACGCACTCTGGCACCATCGCCACCACACCACTCACACACGGGGTCGCTTCCACACACGGGAACGCACTCACGCCTTGCACCACACACACAGGGACAACCACACTGGGGATTCGTGTCCCCACAAGGGTCTCCGGGGCCTCTACACCCCCCAAGCTCTCCGTGCACCCGTCCACAGCACTCGTCCCCTCAACCTCGCAAAACACGACCGAACTCACCTGGTCGTGACTCACCTCAAGGGGGCATACTCCCTCCCCTCGTTCCTGGAGGAGGCCATCCAGGTGCTCGCACTGGGTCCCTGCCCAGTCCGCCAGCTCACCCCCATTATCCTCCACTACCTCCGTGTGTGCGTGCGCGTCACTTACCCCGTCTTCATCGTGTAGTCTTCCCTCTATTGTTCCCATCTCCCGTGTCTCTGCCAACTCTTCACCCTTTACCTCCCTTGTCTCAACTATTATTTCTGTTGTCGTCACCTCGTGTCTCGTCTCACACGTTTTGGTCTCCCCATTTAATTTTTCCCTTTCGGTCATCGTCACGACCCTCGCCCAACACGTTCCACGAATTATTTTTTCACCCGCCTCCACCGCGGGCCTGTCAGCCGTTGCACCCCCACCCAGCTCGTTTGCTCCCACACGTGGAGTCGCCATTTTTATCTCCCCGGTCACGGCCTTCATGCCCGCCTGCAGGCTTCGGCCCATGTTCTGCGTCTCACCCCGCAGCTTTTTCATTTCCTCCTTCATGTTTGTTTCCATTCCGTTCATTTTTGTATCCATCTTTTCGTTTATTTGTTGTGTATTCGCATCCATCGTCGTTTTCACTTCATTCATTTGCTTGTTCATGTCTTTCATTTCGTTCTTCATTTCATTTGTATTTGTATCCATCGTCGTTTTCACTTCATTCATTTGTTTGTTCATTGCCGCCAGCATGGCGCATAGCTGGGCCATGTTGGATGCACTCAGCTGAGCCGTTTCGGCAAGGGTTGGGGAAGGGTCTTGGTGGAGAGGGGGGAGGTGTCATACACCGCGGCCGCTGCCGCACCCACCTCGGGCCCTGGGTTCAGTTGGGCGAGTCCGTGTTCCTGCACAATCAACATTTCCTGCTCGGGGATTCCATCCTGGACCATGGACTCTACATTATTACACATATACATTTCTAATACCCCCGGCTCCCGCTCGCCTTGAGACGCCATCTTGCTTCTCGTGAAGGGTTAATTTGCTCGCTCGTAATTTGGAGGGAATCGGGGGTCGCTTCTCTCACCCCTGGACCGATTCCCGTAAATTTAGCCGGAGACAGGAGAGCCCGTTTTCCTGTTCTCCGATACCAGTGCCGCGAGGAGGGCGATGAATTTGTATCGCACGACCTGACACCAGTGTTGCGGATTCCGCGCCCGCCGGCGTGCGGACGGCCACGTAACTCGAATCGCGGCACGTCGCCCACCGGACGGACAATCCAGTCGTGACCCTCTCGGACTAACGCCGGGAACCAGTCACGGGTGGACCTTTCGGTCTCACCGCGATCGAGCCAATCAGCCCCCGCGTGGGATAGGGTTGCTCGCCAAATTCGACCTACCTAAGTACCCACGCGGAGGGTAGACCGGGC